>NC_142086.1:88628529-88931529 GCF_054644295.1 Miniopterus natalensis | reverse complement strand
GTATTTTGTGACTGAGGGCTGGTTCCCATTTTTAGGGCGTAAGTGCCACAAGATGCAGACAGAACTTCTGACTTAACCACCCGCCCCACCTCCACGAGACGTCAGCTGCTCATCCTTAAGAGGTTTTAATTTGTGTTGCCACCTGCATGGCCATTTTTATCTAACAAATCTCATCCTCTGATTAGCTGCTTCCATTTTCTCGTAAAGGGCACTACTCAGATGATTTCCTGGCATTTCACAGCTTCTAGAACCTGAGCTCAAAGTGGGAGTTTTCCCATTCTGTATCTGGGGACTGGCCTGCTGTGTGCACAGATTTGGGGCCAGCGACCTGGGGTGACTGAGGGCTTTGGGGTCCCTGCCGCACCCAGGGGCCCCCACAGCTGCTTCCTGCGGTCCTTCCCTGTGGAGCACTGCCTGGCATTCCTTAGGCAGAGGTGACTTAAAAGTGCCACCGCACCTGGGAGAGGTGACACATAGATTAATCCTCAATAAGAAATAACTGACTGAGAACAGGTCCTCTCCCACCCCGAAAGCCAGAAGGGTGGGGTGAGAAGAGGTGGCAGGGGCCGAGCCTGGGGGGCGGGGGCATGAATGGGAGCAGTCCTGGGGGTGGAGGCCGGGGACACAGGAGCTGTCCTGTCACGCAGCTTCCAGCAGCCACACGACCTCAGGCAATTACTTAACATTTCAGTCCCGTCTGAAATGGGACTATGAGACCTACATAACGGCAGGTTATGATTCTTAAAATACCTCAAGTCTCTGGAATGTGAGCATGAGACACGAGGCAGTGGGCAGAAATCTTACTCCCAGTCTCTTCAGATGAATATCTTGGGAGACATATGGAATGGATGAACGAACGAATGAAAATGAGCGAATGAATGAAGAATGAATGAATGAATGAAGAATGAATAAAGAATGAATGAATGAAGAATGAGTGACTGAATGAAGAATGAATGATCAGCTCTCCCTCCGGTCAGTCACGCTGATCAGCGACTACTTAGGTCGCATCTGCTTAGGAAGCCACCACACTCAACATTGGAAGAGTTATTCTCTGAGTGCCGACTGTGTGCCTGGCCAGGACCAGCTACACAATTAAAGTGAAAATGGGGGGAGCGACTTGTTCAAAAGTCATGAAGCAGTATGGAGTTTCCTCAAAAAAACTGAAAATGGAACTGCCTTCTGACCCACTGATATCACTGCTGGGTAAATACCTGAAGAAATCCAAAGCACTAATTCAAAAGAACATACGCACCCTCTGTTCCCTGCAGCGTTACCTACAGCAGCCAAGATAGGGAAGCGGCCCACGTGCCCATCGGTACACAAGTGAGAAAAGGTTGTGGGACATATAGGCAACGGAGTATTACTCAGCCGTAAAAAAGACTGAAATCTTACCATTTGTGACAGCATGGGTGGACCTACAGGGTATTCTGCTAAGTGACACAAGTCAATCAGACAAAGACAAATACCATATGATTTCACTTATGCATGGAATCTACTGAACAAAATAAACAAAAGAGAAAGAAACTCATAAACACAGGGAATAGGCTGATGGTCACCAAGGGGGGAGGGAGGTTGGGGTCCTTGGTGAAACAGGTGACGGGATAGAAGCACAGATTGGTAGTTACATAATATTCATGGGGATGTAAAGAACGGCACAGGGAGACAGTCAATAATATTGTAATAATTGTGGATGGTGCCAGGTGGGTTCCAGAAATATCAGGGAAACCACTTTGTAAAGTACGTAATTATCTGATCACTGTGCTGTACACCTGATACCAACACAAAATAATATTGAATGTAAACTGTAATTTAAAAAAATAAATTTTTTAAAGTAAGTCATTAAGGATTTCAAGATTTAAGATGGCAGAACATGAAACCAAACTCAGGGCCCTCTGAGCTCGAGGCTCAATGCAACTGCCCAGGTTGCCCGAGCAGCTGTCCAGGAGCTGGGGACACAAATAAAGCAAACACTCCTATCCTCGTGGAGTTTACATTCTAGCAAGAAGAGGTAGACAATACACAAAGGAAATAAGAAAAAATACATAGGCTAGTAGAGGGTCATCAGAGCTATGGGGGAAAATGGGTCAGGAAGGTGGGCTTAGCAGCAGTGTTAACTAGGATGACCAAGGAAGACCTCGCCAAGGACGGGACTTGAGTGCGGACTCAGGGAGACAGGGATGAACCAAGCAGGTGAGCAGGGAAAAGACTTCCTGGCAGAGGGAACCACACGCAGTACAGGGGCTCCGAGGGGGAGCATGCCTGGTGTGTCTACGGAGGAGAAAGGGCTCAGCATGGCAGAGTGGGGTAGGCGAGGGCACAGCAGCACCAGGTGACATCGGAGAGGCGAAGGATCTGAAGGACTTCACCTGAGGCTGTGGCGATTGTCCAAGTGACAGATGGTGGCGGCCTGAAGCAAGGTGGGACAGGGAGAAGGTGAGAATCCATAAGATTCCAGGTGCATTTGGGAGGGAGAGCCCACAGGACTTGCTGACCGACTATCTATGGGGCATGGGAGAGGAATCGAGGGCGACGCCAAGTTTTTGGCCTGAATAAAGGGTATAAAGGTGTCGTCGGTGGAGAGGACTGCGTGAGGAGCAGCTGGAGGGAGCTTGAGGAGCTCAGTCTTGGACAAGATGCCTGTGAGGAGTTCCAACAGGGGCTCTCAGTGGGCGGCTGGAGATATGAATTTGGGGGTCAGGGGGTCCCAGTGGGAGATACAAACATGGGCGTCATCAGAGGCGACATAGGACACAGAGGAAAGGACCCTTCCAGAGCTTCAGTCCCGCTGGAGAGACCAGACGCCCAGAGAAGCTTCTAACAGCACCGACAGCGAGGGGCTGCTCCAGAGATTGCATTGTACGTTTCCAACCTTCAACGGTCTACTTCAGGTTACTATTTTACCACTTTGTAGTAAGATGCAGAAGCCTTACGACCACGTACAGCCTTTTGCTCTCTGCCTGTTTGTTTTGTCATAACTATGTACTATTTCTGAATATATTGAGGACACTATTAATGTTACAATTTTTGCTTTATAAGTTATTTTAAAAACTTAAGAGGAGAAAAAAGAGTCTCCTGTATTTACTGAGCTATTTACCACTTCTGTTGCCCTTCCTTCATTCCTCAAGTTCCAAGTTTGACCTCTGGTATCATTTATCTTCAGCCTGTAGGACTCCCTTGAGCATTTATTTTAAAGCAGCTCTGATGGCAAAGAATTCTCTTACTTTTCCTTAATCTGAGGACATCTCTATTTTACCATCATTTCTGAGGGTTATTTTCTCTGGGTATAGAATTCTGGATGAACAGTTTTTTCTTTAAGCCCTTGAAAGATGTTGTTCCACTGTCTCTGGCCCCCATGGTTTGTACTCCTCAGTCATATGAGTCATTGTTCCTGTGTGTGTATATAATGTGTTACTTATCTCTGGGTGTTTTCAAGATCTTTCCATTACATTTTGTTTTCAACCGCTTAGGATGTGTCTGGGCGTGCTACACTGTTATTTCATCCTATTTGAGATCCGCTGAGCTTCTTGAATCTACAAATACATGTTTTTCAAAAAATTTGGGACATTTTCAGTGATCAATTCCTCAAATATTTTTTCTGCTCCAGTCTCTTTCCTCTCTCTCACTGGTGCTCCAATGACAAGAATGTTATACCTTTTGATTGTGTCCCGCAGGCTCCTGAGACTATTCATTTTTTTTCAATTATTTTTCTCTCTGTCCTTCAGGTTGTATTTTTTTAATGTCTTGAAATTCACTGACTCCTCTGCCATCTCCATTCTGCTTTTGAATCTCTTCAATGAATTTTTTATTTCAGATATTATCATTTTTACTTCTAAAATTTCCATTGCTTTTTTTTTTTTTTATGGTTCCTTTTTTCTCTGCTGACCACTTCTCTCTTTCCATTTGAGGATGTTTCCTTTACCTTGTGGGCATGATCCTAATCACTGCCATAAAGTATTTATTGGATAATTCCAACATCTCAGGATTAACATCCTTGACTCCATTTTCCTGGTTCTCAGATGTCAAGTAAGTTTACATTGTATCTTGCACATTTTAAATGTTATACTGTAAGACATTAGATCCCATTTTTAAAAAACAACCTCTAGAAGATGTTGATTTTGCCTAGTTTTGTTTTGGAGAACAAGCAACACCAGTTGGGTTTAGGTCATAAGCTCTGCCTTCTCTGTTTGTGGAGTTCCCTTCTGGCCAAATACAGGGTTTCCCTCTGAATTTTAGTTCCACGACGAACCTGCTCTCCAATCAAAGTTGGGACAGGAAAGATTAGTGACTCACCCCTGAATGGATCACTCCCTACTCCAATCAGTCTTACTTTGCAGACTCCTCAGAGTCTGCAAAGATTTTCGTCTTCTGCACAGGCTTTCAGTTGTAATCAGTGTCAGAGACAGGCCTAGAGGGTTTACTCCATCTGGACCAGGACAGGAAGCCGATCTTTTCTTATACTTAAGTTATTTTTCAAAAATAATTCAAGCATATTTTTTAAAAATAAAAAATAAATAAAAAGCACTTCGGATACTAAAAAGCACTTGAGAATCCTGGTATGTCCCACTCTCGTCCCGTTCCATCCTTCCATATCCAGAAAAACCCACAGCCTGAAATTGGGGTTCATGGCTCCCACATGTTATGCTTTTAATATATATATAATATATCCACAAATATTATACAGTATAGTTTTATAAGTTTTCAGACCTTCCATTAAATGGCCTAATAATATCTAATATACAATCAACTCCTGTAAGTTGTTCGTATCTTTAGGAAGAACATACGTGCTCTATTGCCGAGTACAGAATCGCAGATATGATTATATTGCTCAAGTTTCCTCACTGTGTTGTTCAAATCTTCTGTGATCTTACTAATTTGCTGTCTTCTTGATTTTTCAATTACTGTGAGAGGTATGTTAAAATCTCCCACTATGCCTGTGGGTTCGTCAATCTTTCCCACAATTACGTACATTTTGCATTATAGATATTTAAAGCAAACTTGCTAGGTGCGATCCAGATGGCTGTATCTTAATGAACGGTTCCTTCTATCATATACAGTGACTATTTTCCTCCCTAATGGCACTGTTTTACACTTAGAGGCTGTTTTGTCTGATATTATCATAGCTTCACTAGCTTTCTCTTGATTAGTATTTTCTTGGTGTGTATTTTCACATGATTTCATTTTCAATCTTTCTGTTTTAGTCTTAGAAATAAGGGACATGCTGGATTGTGTGTGTGCGCGCACGCACATGTGTTTAACCTATTCTAACATCTCGATCTTTTCACTGAATAATTTTCCTATTTATGTGTATTATATTTACTCATATAATATTTACTTATTTTGTGCTTTCCTACCTATTCTACCTTTTCTTTGTTATTTTCTTTTCTCATTTTCTATATTGGATTGTTTCAGCTTTATTGATTTTCCCTTTCCCTCTACACTACTGATATTTTGTGTTGTTTAATTCTGCTCCGGTCTTATTGGGCTTCTTGATTTTTAGGATTCAGGTGTTCAGTCGATTCTAAAAATGTATTAGCCATGATCATTTTGAGAACTGCTTCTCCCCCATTATTTATCTCCTCCCCCTCTGAAAATCCATGATGCGTATGCCAGTGCTTCTTGTCCTGCCCTGCTTGTCCCTTCACTCCCTCGCAATGTTTTTCATCTCCAATCTCTCTGTGAAATTTCCTTTGCGCTACTTTCCAATTCCTCAATTCTTCTTCAGTTCTCTACTGAACTTTTAATTTTAATGACTCTGTTTTAATTTTTATTATTATTAGATTCCTTTCTAAATCCACTGCATTCTTTTTAATGTCTTGTTCTCGTGATACATTTCAAAGCCTTCTTTTTGGTCTTTAATCACTTTAAATATATTTATGGTACAGTCTGTGATAGTTCTGTTAGCTTAAGTTGCTGGGACCTGATCTGGCAGTAGCATCACTTGCTGACTCTCGCTCATGGTGACTGGGTCACTGCGTGTTTTGTAATTTTTGTTTGTGAACTCATATTTAGTATGCCTCTATTTGCAGCAATCTCCAGCTTCCTGGATTGAGCGCATACCCCTCTAGGGAGGTTTTTATTTGCATCTGACAGACATGGCAGGGATATCATCACTACTTAGAACAACTTTTATATTAATTTCTCAGCTTGGGAATTCCCAGACCAAATGGGTAATGTACATTCAAACCTTGAACCTACACGAGGAATTTTCAGTAGCATCAACAATCATGAACTACCTAGGTATTATGTAATGGAAGCTGTGCAAGAGCTCTGCCCGTGTTCGTATATTGGAAGACTCTAAATTGCTAATATATAAACTCTATACAATTTGACATACCTAGAGCTTCAATGTAATCCTAACAAAAAATCCCAGCAGATAAAAAGAACCATGACCAACTTGAAGAAGTTGAAGGATTTTCTCTGCCTGATATCAAGACTCATCGTGAAGCTAAGTAACAGTAGGCAATGTGATATTGTCACAGGGAAAACAAATAGACTAGTGGAACAGAATAGAGAATCCAGAAATTGGCCAATATGTATATGGTCACTTGATTTATGGCAAAGGTGACAATGCAGGGAAGTACAATGAAGGGAAGAATATTCTTTTTAATTAAATGGCATTGTTCTACAATGAGGGACATTCGTCCCCTGTAAGGCCCTAAAGCCAAGGGATAACTTTAAGGAAGGCAACAGATATCATAACTGGCCAGGAAGAAAGACCACTGGGCCAGGACCTGAGAGCTTGTAGCCCACCCTTATCCCCTGTTTCTCTACCGGCAGAAGCCGGGGGTTTGGATTCCGTGTTGGGCTGGACCAGGTGACATCTTAAATACTCTTCCAACTGGGATAAGCTGTGATTCATTCAGTCTTTGTGATATCTGCCCACGATGTTCATCAAAGGCAGGTAACACAAAGACTGAATAAATTAACAGACATTAACACATTGTCCCAGGCAGCCCTCCCAATAGCCCCGGGAAGTGGTTTCCATGAGCATTCTTCCCAGAAATGGGGAGAGAATCTGCCAAGATGCCAGAGCTGGCTGGGGAAGAAACAGGACTACGTCTGTGTAGCCCCCAAAGCTGGTATTCTATCCTGCCCACCACTCCGCCTCTGGCACCTGACCAGCTTACTCAGCCTGCTGCCCCTCCGAAGGAAGTATGAGGCCCAGACCACAGTGCCCAGGTGGAGACCCTGCCCAGAAAATGGGCCCCTCCAGAAGCAAAACTGCCTCGGTGACGAAACTGCCTCAGCGACAGGCCCTGCAAACAGCGGCTTCCAACTGTCACACCCAGGGCCCAATCCCACCTAGAAAAAGGCTCCCTTTTGTCCCCACACAAACAACAACTCCATCACCCAGAGACCACAGAACAAAGGGAGAGGGGCGGATATGGGCAGGACAGAGTATAAACAAGATGCTGGACAGGCAGCGAGAAAAAAATGACTCAGAGGCGGAGCACGCGAGGGTCGGGGACACGCAGGCTTTTAAATGGTGCCTGCGCTCCCGTAAGGAGTGCGCACAAACAGGTCTGTATTTTCAACGACGTCACATGCCCTGTTTTGCAATAAGCAAAAACCGTATTTGTGTTTCGTGGGCTGCAAGGTGGTGTTTTATACACAGAATCACCTGACACAGGCTCCAGTCCCCGAGATGCAAATCCCCTTGTTTCCTGGGGAGGGGGGAGAGGAGAGGCTGGGGGAGGGGAGCGAGCGTGCACCAGGCCACACTCTGGCGCTGACGGCTGAGCCTGACGGATGCTGCCAGCGCTGTTGCCTAGCAACCCAGTGCCCTCCAAGAAAATGCAGCAGCCTGGCTGGCTCGCAGAGGCAGCAGGGCCGGCTGAGCATGGCACTGGGCATGGACACATGATAATGGGTTTATTCCAGTTATTCATAATCATTCCTCCTGATTTCCTGCAGAGATCAACCTGGAGGGCGCCCAGAGCCCTCCACTCGGCTGGGGCTGGAAAAAGCCCAAGGTGTTTAAATTATGCCCACGTCGGCCTCGGAAGTAGTGGAATTTTACTGGCTGGTCCCATGACGCTCCTTCAATCCCGGGCCCCTCTCTCGCAGAGAGGAGACCTCGGGCTGACTCACCCGCATACCTCCAGATTGCTGTCTGTCAGCGTGAGTCATGCTTTCTTTCTTCTCAGCACCGCAGCGTGTGACATTTCAAAATAGGGAGGGGGAGGTTTTTGAAAACATTTTAAAGTCACTCGGTGGCTTTGTGTGCAAGTGTGAGGGGGTGTGGGCAGAGGTGAGTAATGGCTGCGGGAACAGGTAAACACGGGAGAGTCCCCAGGAGGGCCCCCCGGGTGAGGGCGCCGCCACCTGGTCACTGAGGAACGGGCTCACCCCGCCGTGTCCTAGGTGGACGCAGCCGGGCATCAGTGCGCCCTCCACCCCGCCTTCCCCAGCAGCCTGCACCCGGACAGAGACTGGGCCCCATGCGCGCAGCGTAGGGAACAGCTTTAAGGCAAATCCCGCAGGCGTTCGGAGGGACAAAGAAAATGAAGGTTTCAGATGGAAACGGGGACCTGCAGCTGCAACACAGACACTGGGCTGGACCCGACCGTGGCAGGATCCCTGGGTCCCGTCCTGACTCCGACCATAACTGGGTGTGTGCTGAACCCCTGCTTGCTCTGTGTGACCCCTCATGAGTCTCACCCTCTCCACGAAGCCCTTGAACTCTCAGATTTATTCTGTGGGGCCTAAAAAGAGAATCTCAATACTTTTTCTCCCACCTCCTAAATTCTTCTGGCTGGACTACTTATCAAATCAACAGAGACGGACTGACGGGGGGAATAAAAGTTTTTAATACATGCGCACGGGGAATTCACAGTAGCCAGAGAATTCCAAAGACCAAGAGGCAACACTGGGGGGGGGAGACTTTGTGGACAAAGAAAAAAAGGTGGAGGGATGGGGTGTTAGATTTGAGAAGTGAGAACGGGTGATATCCAGGTAGCTGAAGAAGAGGGGTACACACACACACACACACACACACACACACACACAGCAGGAAAACTCCTACTGGGTGACTCAGGAACCTGGGGCGCGGGGTATCCAGCCGGCAGGTGCGGCTCTAAGGCCCCTTGTTCAGCTTCCTTACTTCAAATCAGGCTACAGCAACATCCTAAACTCTCCTTCCTCAAGCACGCGTTCCTCCCTGTTTGAATCCCTTGGGCAGGAAAAGGGGGGGCAGGGGCGAGGGTCAAAGGTTCTTAAAAAAACAGCTTAAAATCAATACTGTTCAAAAAGGCAGCTTCGGGGTAGGACAACGTTGGGTCCCTTCATTCACATAACTGCTGTTTTCCCTCCTAAAGTATGAGCGCCTCAAAGTCCGGGGCCACGTCACGCCTCCCTGTGTCATGTCAACCCAGCACGTATCGGGTATACAGTAGGTGCTCAGTGCATGCTGCCTGTTTGTAGGAGAGACGGGTGAAGGAAAGGGCTCGTCACCCAGCCTAATAACTAAACCTAGTTAACCCCCTGGGACCCCTATGCGCCCCCACGCTCCACACTACGTCCCGTCTACTCATGGAAAAGTAACAAGGTCTCGGGGCTGCAACTGACAGCGCCGGGAATGCTCTGTGACACCACGTCCTTATTGCAAACAACTGTGTGAACGGAGCCGCTTTAAAGTGGAGCCGGAGCTGCCATCCCAGGGGAACTGCCTTGCACGCCTTACACCTCGAACCTTGGGATGTAAAAAACAGGGCAAACTAACCTTTGGACTTGGCCTAAGCAACCTTGCGGGGGTTTTTTGCAAAGATAACAAGAAGCAGTTGTTATGAGTACTGCACTGATGACTACTGGAGCGAAAGTAAAAACAGTGTTTAGAATCGGCGTCACTGTGCCACGTTATCTGCGCCCGTAGCAAGGCTTCCTCCTGGGGGTGCAGCCGTCCCCCTGCCGTCTCATCAGCACCCCTGGCCTTGGTCTGTTTGGGCCCCTGCCTGAATCCCTGCCTCCCCAACAGGTCAATAACATTCTTATTGATCTTCATAAATGCTTGCTGCCTCTCATTCTGAAAGGCCTTCTATTTTTAGGTTAGCATTATAGAGCGTTACTACAAAAGAAAAGGTATTGATTATCGAAAATGTCCCCGAAGTCAGGGCTCAGGACCAGTTCTACACAGAGGTAAACTAGGGAAGGAGAAAACGTGAGCCGATACCAAATACTTCCCCCATCGGGCTGCGGTAAGGGCCTGAAATTCCCAAGTTCTTCGGGTTAAGACACTGACGATCCTTGCTAAAAAACGTAAGTGCTCTGTTGAAGCAACTGCACATTAATCCATTATTAACCCCGAGGGCTTTTGTTAACCTTGTGAAATCCACGTACAGGGCGTAAGCGACGTGAGGCAGGTAATCACCTTTCGCTCTTCACTATGAAAATGCTCAAACGTACGCGCCCGAAACCAGCGGCGTCGGGTAACAAGCCCTGCGCGGCACCGGCCCCGTCACCACCCTAACCCCATCCTGCTGCACCTGCCCCCTCCCCAAACTGGGTTATTCCGAAGGAAATCCAACCTCGCAGTCTCTCCCCGTGCCTATTTCAGTACATAGCTCTAAAACAGAAACACTTTTTTAACGTGACCGTGATAGGGTCACACCTAAAGCAAAACCCCACTAATTCCTTAGTATCATCAAACATTGGCGGGCGGGAGCGGCCGGTCTCCCTGGTAGGACAGCGGGTGCTGAGGTGAAAGGCTGAGACCCCGAGGGCGCCAGGGCTGCCTCCAGGGCCGCCCGGGGGAAGAGGGGCTGCCTCCAGGGCCGCCCGGGGGAAGAGGGGCTGTCCCAGGGATGCCGCCCGGGGGAAGAGGGACTGCCTCCAGGGCCGCCCGGGGGAAGAGGGACTGCCTCCAGGGCCGCCCGGGGGAAGAGGGGCTGCCTCCAGGGCCGCCCGGGGGAAGAGGGGCTGTCCCAGGGATGCCGCCCGGGGGAAGAGGGACTGCCTCCAGGGCCGCCCGGGGGAAGAGGGACTGCCTCCAGGGCCGCCCGGGGGAAGAGGGGCTGCCTCCAGGGCCGCCCGGGGGAAGAGGGGCTGTCCCAGGGATGCCGCCCGGGGGAAGAGGGACTGCCTCCAGGGCCGCCCGGGGGAAGAGGGGCTGCCTCCAGGGCCGCCCGGGGGAAGAGGGGCTGTCCCGGGGACGCCGCCCGCTTCACCGTTTTCACTTTTTTCCGTTTCGCAGCCGCCATGAGCAAGTCACACATGGGAACGGACATGAGTGTAGAAGCCAAACTGCGAATTACCCTTCCACTCACCAGCGTCCCCAGCTGTTCTAAAACGACACTTAGGTTTCCTACCCCGGCGGGAGTGAGGCTGGGTGACCTAATGCCACGGTCAACCCCGCCCAGGTGTACATAAGCCAGATGCACTCCTCTGAGCCTCCGTGTCCTTGTGCCACGGAGCAGTGATAGGAGCCACCCCGCGGCTCGCAGGAGGATTAGACAGAGTCATGTATGTGAAGCTCGCGGGAGAGCTCTTGGCACAGCAAGCCCGCGATGAACATGAACTGTGTATGTTCGTCCCGGTCTCCTTGGAAACCGAAGCTTGGGCAAGCTGGTGCTTGGGGAAGATTGTAACGGCCTTACCACGGCCACCTCCTCTGCTAGACAACATACTAAATCTGAAATACTTCAAGCTAGTGCTCCTCAAAGTGTGCTTTTCAGACTACCTGCATCAAAATCACCCCGAATGATTACTTAAAGTGGGGTTTGCTAAGCCCCAGGCGATTCTAAGAACACCGATGTTTGAGAGCTGCTGCAAGCTCCCGGAATGGTTGTGGAGGGAGAAGATGGGGTGTCTGAAGTAAGGCAGTAGTGGGGTGCAGTAGCAGAGGGACCCAGGACCAGAGCCAGGAGGCCAGAGTGGAGCCTGGCCATCCACTACCTGTGGGATGGAATTGGTAAGGACTCCCTAATGGGGCCACAGAAAGAACCAAATGGGAGCCTGAGGATGGAAAATACTTTCCATTAATCAATTAATGCACAAAAGTTACTTGTATTTTTATCCCAATTCCAAGAACCTAATATAGAATTCCCATCTGGTGCTTCCCAAAAGGACCGTGTGATCTAGTGATGCCCGTGACAAAGGACATCATCCGTGAGTGTCTCATCCATTCACTCATTCACAAATTCCTATTGAACGTTAACTCTCTGCCAGGTACCGTGCTGGCCTAAGCCGGGGGGAAGCGCTCACATTCCCTGCCTTCCTGAGCACGTGCAGGGCTCAGAAACGCCCAAGGACAAAGAGGGGACAGGGAGGAACTTCAGGCGAAGCTCACAAAGTTCTGGAGCTCGAAAAGGACCTGCAGGGACGCCTTCTCCAGTGCCCCCTGGCACAGGTGAGAAGACAGAGACCCCAAATGATGAAGCCGCTCCCCCACGCACCCCGTGAGTGGGGAACATGTGTTCCTGAGTTCTCGGAACTCTTCCCACTCTGTCTGTTTTACCCCTTCCTGCACCAAGAAAAGCAAAGAAGCGAAACACGTACTGAGGTGCCCTATCCCCCCGTCGTCAGAATGAATCATTTCGGCTGATGGAAGCAGAGTCTTTCCCACTGAATGATGCAGTGCTATGAAATTTTCATCTTTCGGTTCATTTAAAAGCAGGTTACAAACCAGTGCTAGGAGCAGGATGGCATCTCTGCCACCAGGACACCCGTGGTGCATACGTGTGCACAGAGAAACGGCTGCGAGCACCACAGGGACCCGCGGGTACCCCGGGGGCGGGCTGGGAGATCGGGGTGCTTCTGGAACCTTCTCGGGATTTTCTGAATCTTCTACAATGAACCCTAATTATTTCTGTACTAAATAAAAAGTTTATTTCAAGACTAATGTTCGGTTCTTTGTTTTTAAGTCAGTGACTTTTGCCCGTTTGTTTTGTTGTGTTTTTCCAGTTTTATGGAGACATAATTGACACACAGCACTGTACATTTAAGATTTACAGATACTGTGAGGAGTGTCCCAAAAGGCTCAGCTAGCGTCCATCATCTCATTGGGATACAAGAAAAAGCGGAGAGAGAAGAGTTTCCCCTGGTGTCGGGAACTCAGGATTCACCCTGTAACACGTGTCCTGCGCGTCACGCGGCAGTGTTGACCGTGGTCGCCATGCCACAACTAAGATATTCCTTGGGTCCATCCGGGCAAAGACGAGCCGTGGCCTTGAAAGGAATCAACTGATCTACAAATACTTCCTGAGCCCTGTCGAGTTCAGGGAGCTGCACTGTGCCCTGTGCCGCAAGGCCCACGGTGCGTCAGACATGATCTCAGCCTCCAGGACACGTGGGTTTAGCTGCGGAGCATATACAACGTTTCGGAACCAAATGTGAGCGACGGCGTGACGTCGGGAAGGACACTGTGTGCTGGGCCGGCAAGGACAGTTCACTTAGGGAGCGTGGGAGCCAAGAGGCAAATAGGAGACAGAGGGCCACAGGCAGCTCCTGAAGGATTCTTTAGCGCGGAGGTAATGCGAGATCTGTGTCTCAGGAAGAGTCGGGTCTGTGGAATATCCCAGCATATTTGAGCAGAGAGACGGAAGGAGAGGGAGGGAAACGACTGTGGAAAATGTCAAGTGGGAACACTGGGTTTTGGGCCCAGCCACTGGCCAGCAGCCCTGAGCGTATCACACCTGCGGGGACTTGGGTCCTCACCTGACAAATGCGAGAGCTGGTCTAGGATCTCAAAGGTCCTTTCCAGCTGTCAAAATCCTTTAGCGCCAGGATCCCGGCCGAATGATGAAGGTCTGAGAGGGCGCATGGCCGCGGAGGACAGGGCCGTGGCGGGGCCGGGGCTGGTTTTACTCGAGCAAATGCCTCGCTATGTCGTCTCCACTTCCAGCAGGATTCCCTGGCGCTCTCGTTTCTAACCCCTTGGGAGGCTTGGCAGCAAATCTTTTTTTTTTTCTTTCTTTTTTTTAACTGAGATAATACCATTAAATTGGCTCTTTTAAAGTACACACTTTAGCAGGTTTTAGCGTATTCTCAAAGTTGTGTCCCCATCACCACTATCTAATTCCGGAACATTTCCATCACCCCGAAAAAGAAACCCCATGCCCATTAACAGTCACCTCCCCCAGCCCTTGGCAACCCCTGATCTGCTTTCCGTCTCTGTGGATTTGCCTCTGCGGACATTTTGCTCTGCTTTGAAGTCACGCTCTTTATTTCCTCACCCAGTTGTACCCCATCGGCTGCCCAGGCCGCGGAGGGGGAGCCCGGTGGGTTACCGATGGGCCTGGATGTCTTGCCTACATGCACTGAATCTCAACAGGTTTGCTCTGGGAAGGCCCGAGGTACCTGGTTCCTGCACTGCACCCCCTTCACTGGGGCAGCCCCGGGACGGTCCTGCCCAGGTTCTTCTTAGTCTCCATGTACCCCGGGCCTCTCGGATGTCGGTCGTGGGGCAGGCTGTCCAGAACCGGCAGCAGACGCTGGGGGCCCTCTGTGGAGACGTGGGCAGAACTTGTTCCGTGAAAGCCTTCCAACTCTGGCTTGTACTTTTTGTCCCTAGATCTCAGCAGACTGTGATCAGACTTCCGCGTTTAGTTTAAAAGGTAGCGTTAAGCCGGGCCGGTGTGGCTCAGGGGTTGACTGTCAATCCATGAACCAAGAGGTCACTGGTTCGACTTCCCATCAGGGCACATGCCTGGGTCTCGGGTTCAATCCTCAGCAGGGGGCTTGCAGGAGACAGCCAATCGATGGTGTTTCTCTCTCATCAATGTTTCTATCTCTCTCTCCCTGTCCCTTCCTCTCTCTCTAAAAATCAATAAAAACATTTTTTTTTTTTAAATTAACAAATAAATGAAAAGAAGTGGAGATGGTGGAGGGAGCGCGGTCACTCGGGCACGGTGCCGAAACCGTCCTCCTCTGCGGTAGCCGCTGTGGACTTTCAACCTGGCAAGTTTTTCCATAGACACTGCAGGAGTAAACAAAATATGTGTATCTCCAAAGAGTGTGTGGCTTCAAGTGAAAAATGCTGAGCTGCAAAGCGCATTGCGTGGATTAGGAAATGCCACAGGATTAGGGGATTATCTTGAGCTTTCATGTTCTGCCAGGAGAGGGAATTGGGTTTGCAGATTCCCAGGCACAATGGCAGCCACGTCTGAGCCGACGCGGGACCTGCCTGTCACTCTGTAAACAACCGATTCAGGCCCACGCAGGTCGGAGTTTCAGCCCTGCCCCGCCTCTTCCCACAGTCCGAGCTGTCAACTTCCTCACTGTCGCTTTATGAGCTGGGAAAACATGAAATATCACTGAACTGTCAATGCTCGGGTTATAATATCAGACCCAAGATGCCCCTGTGTTTCCCCTAAATCATACTGAATTAAAATTAAGGTCAATAAAACATTTATCTGGTTGACACCTCTGAGTTCAGGTTTCCTAAGTGGAAGGGAGGCAAGGGGACTCAGCTGTGTGCCTGCTTCTTCCAGCCCTTTAATATGATTTTTAAAGTATCAAACTGACCAGAAAAGAATAGGAGACTCCTAAGGCTGAGAGCTTAATCACCGGGGCAAATCGTTCACAGAGCACCTACTGTGTCGGGAAGACGGATGAGTTCCATGGGCTCTGGGAATCTAATCGCTGAGAAAAAGATGTAACCATCAAAAATCGTCATAACTGGCCAGGGGCTGTGGGGAGGAGAGACAGGCGTGGCTGCCGATGGGCGTGGAGCTTCTTTTTGTCCTGACAAGAATGTTCCTGAATTAGTGGTGACAGTGGCACATAGACTATAAACCACTGACATGTACATTTTAAAAGGGAACATGAATGTTATCATGTATGAATTGTTTCTCAATAAAATTTTAAAAACTGAAATAATAATCATAATAATGACAAGTCATATTACACACACGAAAGAGCAAAAAAAAAAAACACGCCTGGGGCTCCGGTGGAAGTTCTCATAAGCGCTTTGCCCCAAGGATGTGTTTTTTGGGAGAACCGTGGCCTGCCTTAAAACGTGCTTTGGAACTAGCTGCTGGCTGTTTTCTGCATTTTATCAAGTGTTTTAACTTTGTAGTAGCTGGGACCATGAAGGGCACAGTTAGAAGGTTGAAGTTAGATAATAATTTCACATCAGAAAAACATTCTGTGAAAAAAATGTGTGGATGTAAATGCTTTTGAATAAAATTTATCCTATACCACCTTCTAAAAAAAAAAAGTTAAAAAGGAAAGAAAACATTAAACTGGGGCTGCCGAGCGGCATACTGCCTGGCCCTGGCCAATGCCCTTGAGCCCTGGAGGTGCCTCACACCCACTGGTTGCACCGTGGCCACTGTAGAGTGTGGGGCTGGAGAATACAGCAGTTGAGCCCAGAGTTCTGGGGGACAAGCCGACTTACAGGCCATGTAATTGTGGGCATGCTAATTAACCTCTCTAAACCTCAGTTTCCTCATCTGTAAAATGGGGCTGATGTTGTCTATAGGTAACCTATGGGCTTTGGGAAGGGTTAAATAAGGAAATGAATATAAAGTGCTTAGGTGAGAGCCCAGTGTGCCTGAACCACTTAGTAATCGGTGGCCACTGTTAGAATTCGTATCGCTGCTTGCGCATTTGCTCTCTGGATCAGAGACCTTCAAATGACCTTCAAAGATGCTGGCAACCTGGCTGGGTATATTTTGACTCATTCCAAATAGACACGTCACATGCTGAAATAAGAAAGTGTTGCTAAGGATCACAGACCCAGGGACGTCCTGGGGGAGCTTAGTAGAGATTCTACGATGGAACCAACGAACCAGGTTCTCACATTCCACCATTTCTCTGCATCTTTAGATGTTAAGCTATTTAAGCTCAAGAGCCTGCTCCTCACAGGTGCTCAAAGGGTAGCACGCAATAGCCCATGTCAGAACCACAGTGGGTGCTCGTTTACCACAGGAAATCCCCAGGCCCCACCCAGGCTACCTGACAGCCTCACGGAGGGAGTCTGCATTGCCACACGCTCCTCACGGCCTCTGCTGCTCACTGGAATGTGAGAGCCTTGCACCGGACTTAAGAAAACTGAGCCTCTGCAGCCCAAGTGCCTAAGCTGGCAGTGCCAGGCACACAGTGGGTGCTTGATATTTTTCTTTTTCTTTTTTTCTTTTTTTGACGTTTTAAATTTACTTACTGATTTGGCGGGGAGGGGGGAGAGAAAAGAGAGAGAGAAACATCTATTTGCTGTTCCACTTATATGAGCAAGCATTGGTTGCTTCTTGTATGTGCCCTGACCAGAGATCGAACCAGCAACCTTGGCATATGGGGACGACGCTCTAACCAACTGAGCTACCCACCCAAAGCAAGACATTTTTTCTTAATAAACAGAAAAAAAGGCTAAATAAAATTGATGGGAAAACAATTTTAAAGTTAAACAAAACTCATGGATGAATGGATGAGTGGATGGGTGGATGATGGATGGATAGATAAATGAGTGGATGGATGAAATAGATGGATGGACGGACAGACGGACGGACGGACGGATGGATGGATGAGTGGACAGATAGATGGATGAGTGGGTGGGAGGGTGGATGAGTGGGTGGATGGATGGATGGGTGGATGGATGGATGGATGGATGGATGGATGGATGGATGGATGGACGGACGAGTGGGTGGATGGACGGACAGATGGACGGATGGACAAATGGATGAGTGGGTGGGTGGGTGGGTGGGTGGATAGATGGATGGATGGATGGATGGGTGGATGGATGGATGGATGGATGGATGGATGGATGGATGGATGGATGGATGGATGGATGGACGGACGGACGAGTGGGTGGATGGACGGACAGATGGACGGACGGACAAATGGATGAGTGGGTGGGTGGGTGGGTGGGTGGGTGGATGGATGGATGGATGGATGGATGGATGGATGGATGGATGGATGGATGAGTGGGTGGACGGACGGACGGACGGACGGATGAGTGGATGGATGGATGGATGGATGAGTGGATGGATGGATGGATGGATGGATGGATGGATGGATGGATGGATGGACGGATGGACAGATGAGTGGGTGGATAGATGGATGGACAGACGGATGGATGAGTGGATGGATGGATGGATGGATGGATGGATGGATGGATGGATGGATGGATGGATGGACGGACGGACGGATGGATGAGTGGATGCATGGATGAGTGGATGCATGGATGGATGGATGGACAGACGGATGAGTGGGTGGATGGATGGATGGATGGACAGACGGATGAGTGGGTGGATGGATGGATGGATGGATGGATGGACGGACGGACGGATGGGAGGAGCAGCCACATGTATCTGGTCTCTTCGCTCCTCATCATGTTGTCCCTGAAGGGGACATTTAATGGTAACATTTATGATGGAATCTTCCTCAGTATAAAAGCAATACATGATTGATACTTAAAACTTTAGAAAGCACAGAAAAGCACCAAAGAAAAAACAAACAAAAATCACCTCTCAGAGGTTAATGCCCTTCACATGTTTTTGCAGTTCCTTCTGGCCTTTTCTATGATGCATATAAACATGAGATGTTTAACAAAAATACCATATTATAGACTGAACACTCTTTTGAGTCATCCTTTTTAAACTTAGAAATGCATTACGACTATTTCCTCAGCTCAGCAAATTCTTCTCACCATAATTTAAAATGGCAGCATGGCAGTCCACCATAGATGTGCCATGATTCTTTTAATCCCATCCAGTCATTGAGAATTCAAGCTCGTGCACATTCAAATTCATATGTCTAAGGCGGACAGCTGTAGTTTTTTTAATGTTTTTATTGATTTCAGAGAGAGGAAGGGAGAGAGGAAAGGAGAGGGAGAGAGAGAGAGAAACATAAATGACAAGAGAGAGTCACTGATCAGCTGCCTCCTGCACGCCCCCTACTGGGGGTCGAGCCCACAACCCGGGCATTGAACCGTGACCTCCAGGTTCATGAGTGGACACTCAACCACTGAGCAACACCAGCTGGGCCAGCTATAGTTTGTAAGTTCCAAAATCGATTGCAATCAGGAGCCAGGATTGATGGCTACTCCCCATGAGAGACTGCTTCTAGAATGTTCTCAGGAAACCTTTGGAGTTGGGACACAAATAAGGAAGCCTGGATTCCATGGACTCCACTGATTCTAGGGTGCTCTGCGCTGTCACAGGTCACAAGAGGCAAGAACACTGGTCTTCTCGTCGTCATTGCAGGTGGACCTGTTTGAGCTAGTGGCACTGAGATGTCCCAACTCCTTTTCTGATGGACAGCCTCTGTGAGAGCTGTGCAGTGATGCCCTGCCTGCCAGGATGATTGTTTTTGTCATTTCTTTCCCTTTCATTGTTGCAGTTAGTTGCCAAGATAGGATGGGAGGAGCGCACTGCCTCTTTGGGACTCAGACAGAGAAGGAATTCCTACAAATCTGAAGATTTATAGATGAAAGAAAGCCCAGAGTTTATACAGCTATGTGCCATTCAGTTTTATTTTTTAGATGAAGACCTATATATCCCAATATTCTCCTTGAATACAGCAAGGAAGGTGATTTCTTTAAGTTAAAAACTGATTCGGAGGGAATTGGGCCGCGGCTCCTTGAAGGCGGCCAGTCTTGCCTGCGATGTCTAACGCAGCGAATGCGTGTTGAATGAATTACTGCCCGAGTGAACGACTTAGGGGATGGTCATCTATCCTATTTCAAGCCATACAAGGTAGAGGGTCTAAGCCATTCTGTTTTCCTGCAGATTTGGCCTCAGTCTCCAAACACCACCTCACTAATAACTTCCTAATTGCTTAAAAACAACACAGTGCTTTTATCGGGCCTTGCAGTCGTATGAAAGAAATATGTCACAGCCCAATGTCCCCCAGGAGGTGCTCAGCAAAATGAGAGGCCTCAGATTCCTTACCACTTCCGGGCCACCAGGACCATCTGCAAGGCCACACTAAGTCATCTGCTACAGAACTGTGGCTGCTGTTAAACTTGGGGTGCAAAAAGCTTCCTTTATTCTCAAGTCACCTAGTCTGCTCTGTTCCAGGTCCTTTGCTCTGCTCTGTGGGCTGTGGCCACTGGGCTCCCTGGTGTCCTCACCCATCTTCCCTGTACTGACCTGCAGCGCCCCAGCCTGTTACCAGGGACCCCAAAGCAAGCAACCCTCTCTGATAAAAACAACTGAACGATGGCTCTGCCCCAACCTTTCTCCACGATTCCTGGGCAGAGCCTCCCACGGTGGGCCCCCCCCCCCGCTCCGCACATCCCACGGCTCCACGCTGCCCCGCATCCAGGAGCACTCCCCGCCCTGACTGCGGCTTCTGCTTTTACTACAGCAAAATAATCGTGTAAAGGAGAAAAATGTACCATTTCCCTTTTCACCATATAATTTCCTTTTTCACACTGAACTCCTGTAAGGCCTTACTGTGCCCCCACCTTTATCAACTACTTTTTAAGCAAACCCTGTTCGGTGCCTGCTTGTTGACGGTATGTCCTGAGAGCTGATGTTCGGACACCGCCCGTCTGCCTTCCCTCTGGCTCGCCCCCCGCAGCAGCAGGTGCCCGGGGACCCAGCTGCGTTAGGCCTAACCCTCCCCCAGCCTCCTGAGTCGCAGCTCAGAAAGGAGATGAAAACTGGGACTACAATTCCTGGAAGAATGGCCCAGGCTGGGCTCCTCTTGCCTCTGCATGTGGAGGGATCCTCCGTCTCGAGTGGGTGAGAAACAGCCCAAGTTCACCCTGAGGATGGCGCCAGCACCCAGCTAAACGCCCTGCAGGTACTAACTCACATGACCTGTACTGTCCTGAGCTCCGTTCTCAGTGAGGAAACTGAGGCACAGAGGTTAGGGGACTCACCCAAGCCACACAGCTGGTGAGCGACAGGGCTGGGACCCAACCCAGGCTGTGGGGCCGTGGAGCCTGGCTCCTCTGTGCAGGGAAGGCGGACACTGACCCAACCCCGGCCAGAGAGGCCCCCAGGCCCCAGGGCCACCAAATAGAAGCCAACACATAGGAGCTGCCCTGCACTCATCACACCCTGTGCTGTTCCCAGTTTACAGTCCACACTGGTATCTAATCAACAAGCACAGAATGCATTGTACTTAGCCTCCTCCGCTCCTTCCATCACCACCATCTCCCAGAACAGGGCGCCCATTCAATGGCATAACTTTCCCCTGAACTGTCCCAAACCCAGAAAGAGGGACTTGGGTATGGAAATCTGAGGTCTGCTACAACCCAGGAGCCTTTTTTCATGGAGCCTGTGGAGGCAAATGCCAAACTGCGGTCCTGAAGACCCAAACCTGGGCTGCTGCAAGGGGTGGGGGCTGATGGGGCCAGTGTGCAGCTGAAAATGTTACAAGGGGGGTGGGGGGTGACAGGAACAAGAACCTCTACCTGGGTGGGCCCTGAAACGCAAGGAGCCTGGACTGGAGCATCTCTCAGAGGGCATTTTGTTTGTCAATCGTACAATACTCTGATTCTTACTGGCTTATGTGAGCAGAACTCGGAGGTTTGAACGGAGAAAGCTCTAGAAAGAAATGCATTCCAAGGCCACAGGCTGTTTACAACGTGAGCAGATGGCTCCCCCTAGTGTGGAGAAGATCCTTCAGAAACGCCGGCTAGGCTGAGCCAGAGCAGTGACCTTGCCGGCCTGGGAGGTGACCGCTTCAAGGTGAGTACCACCTGCAGGCCTGGAGGAGAAGGGGAGGGAAGAGGCCAGTGCCCGGGTGGGCGACTGGTTCCCATAGTGCCAGGTCCTCCCTGTCACCTTCCGGATCCTGTCCGTCAATGCTGCAGGCCCTCCTAACGCAGCTTTCTAGAGACAAAAAAATCGCTAAGCTGCTTGTTACATGTTTTATGCGCATTTTCCCTCTGGAACAGAGGCACCAGATCCTAAAGATAAACAGTTTAAAGACATAGGGTCACAGTGCCTGGAGTCCCCTCACCCGTTTTCTTTAACACTTTTTCTTGTTTGAAGCTCAATCAGTCCCAGTTCAGGGGCCTCTGCTGATCAGCAGGACCACCCCAAAGCCCCTTAAGCAGGGAGATGCCACAGAGACCTGTGTAGAACACTGGCAAAGTCATTTCCCTGTTCTCAAGGTTAAATGGGAAATAAACTACATATGAGGTTTTAAATCAGGGCCACAGGCTTGTGGCCCAGGACAGGAAGTGGCTCTGGCCTTTTCCAGAGGATCAGAGAGGACAGGAACAGAAACCTGATGCAGAGCTCACTCTGACATGAATAAAGGCATGAATGTGCCAACGTTTCCCCTATCCTGTCAGGGCAATATCGTGTTTAGGGAAGGCCTTATCGCCACCCTTCACCGTCTGCAGTGTGTGTTCTGCAAAGCTGAAGAAAATATCCTCTGGGAGCCCGGCCGGCAGGCTCAGCACTTGAGCATCGGCCTAGGATCCAGGAGATCGAGGTTTGATTCCCGGTCAGGGCACATGCCCGGGTTGCGGGCTCGATCCCCAGTGGGGTCCATGGGGGCCTGTGGAGGAGGCAGCCGATCAATGACTCTCTCATCACTGGTGTTTCTCTCTCTCCCTCGCCCTTCCTCTTTTTCTAAAAATCAATTTTTTTAAAAAATGTTTAAAAAAATGAGACAAAGGCATAAAAATGAAAAGAAAGATAAAGAAAGAGAGGAAGGAAGGGAGGGAAGGAGGGAGAGAGGGAGGGAGGGAGGGGGGAGGGAGGGAGGGAGGCCTCCAGGCTGGCAGCGTATATGTTGAAGCTAATCTGGAAGGAAACTCGCATGGCAGGTCCTCATGGAACTCGTAGCCTGAAGCAATTGCCCTTTGTGCCAGAGGCTGGGTGTTGTCAGGAACGAGAGCGAAGGATCCCTCCTCTATGGGCACCATGGTGACGTGGCAGCACCGTGGTGTCCTCTCCTTATTTTTTTCCTGATTATGGTAGCAATACATTCTCATTGCAGAAAAATACGGAAAATAATTTGTAGTTTTTTCTTCAGTGTCATTAAATATTTTTCTATGTCATTAAATACATTTTGCAAATTTCATTGTAACAGCTGCACAGTGTGCCACTGTAAAAACCATTTTCCCATCCTCGGACATTGTTTCCAATTTTCTGTGGTTTTAAAGTCAGTACAGTGAATATTTTGCACATTACCTTCACCCAGATCTCTGAGTTTTAGAGGGTTCCTTCTGGGTCAAGAGGAAAGTCACTTTTTTAAACATACGCAATTGAGGGTTCATGACGCCTCACTGCTGGTTTTCCGCGTCAGCCTATGGCATCTTAGCAGAGAAAATAAAACAGCGAGAAATATTCATTTTGAACTGAAAGTCAGCATAAAAGAAAGAAGTCCAGATTAGATGTCTGGGTTTTGCTACCACGGTAGCCCTGGCCTGTGGCCCTGGGCAAGTCCCTTTGACCCCATTGGCCTCAGCTGTTAAAACAACTAATTTTTAAACAGTTTAAGATTGTATAAAAGCAGAATGCTAAGTCTTTTCCTTTCTTCTATGGGACAAAACTATTTTCTTTCCAAATTCTCTACTCCGCCAGCTGGCCCCTCGTGAGAGCTTGCGTGTGGGACCCCAGCCTGTCATCGAGGTGCTTTGCCTACAGTGAGAATTCAGCAGGTGCCCACGATCCCAGAGCCGGTGGGAAAGAGGCTGACTGCAGAGGCATCAGGCATCTTCTGGGTTCCTCTGATCGTCTAAGTCACCAAGATGTAAGCAGCAGCCACTGGCATCCCTCAATCCCATGCCCAGCTGTGGCTGGTGTTGCTCAGTGATTAGGGCATTGGCCTGTGGATCGAAGGGTCGCGGGTTCGATTCCTGGAGTAAGAATCAGGTCCTTCCTCAGACCTTAACCTTCATCATGTTAGCAAATTTAGCAGGTTAAAGTGACTCCACTTCATATATTCCCTGTCATCACTCTTTCCTCAGTGTATACGAAAATTATATAACTTGGAAATACGCTTATATTGTAAGCATGTATTCACAGACCATATATAATTTAGTACCCTTTTTTCTCCTGTATTAAGGGAAAAGGCAAGATACTAAATTATATACAAATTGTTTTTACTACGTATACAGATTCACAAACACAAAATAAAGAATTAATGTTATTGAGTGCCACCGTGTCAAGCAATTGTTCTAAATACTTTACATATATATTAACCTCCTTACCCTTCCTAACAACCTGTAAGGCAGGTGCTATTACATATAATACCCATTTTATAGGTAAGAAAACTGAAGCACAGAGAAGACACATAACTGGTACAAGGCCACCAAAAGGACCGCGATACAAGCCCGGCAGTTCAGACGACACCGCCTGAAACACGTGGGAGACGACGCGTCCAAGTATTGACCGCAGCTGCCTTCGGGCGGCGGGAAAAGGGCAGCTACATGCCTTCCACTTTTTTGCATTTTTACAAGTTTTTGTAATGATGAGAAAAACTGCACTCTACAAAGGTAAATTAACGAGTTACCCTGTGTTCACAGAATAGATCTGAGCAGAGAAAAACGGACGACGTTTTAATTGACCAAGGAGCCCGTTATTCCAGGCGGGCACCTCCGGGTCGGGAAAGGGAGTGGGCGCGCCCCCCGGGGGCCGGAGGGGCAAGGCCGCTGCTACGCCGGCTGACGGCGGGCCCTCGGTGCCAGCGCCCCACCTGCCCACCCCGGGCCCTAGTTCAGGCCCGAGAGCCGCAGCTCGCCCGCCCGGAGTCAAGGCTCCAGCGCCAGCTCCAGCGCCCGCCCCCAGCGCCCGCCCCCAGCGCCCGCCCCCAGCGCCCGCCCCCAGCGCCCGCCCCCAGCGCCCGCCCCCAGCGCCCGCCCCCAGCGCCCGCCCCCAGCGCCCGCCCCCAGCGCCCGCCCCCAGCCCGCGGAGAGCGGCTCCCTCGGGTCACACGCGGCGGGGCCAGGGAGGGGCAGGCGCGTCCCAAGTGCCGGACGCGGGGGCTGCTGCGGGGGCCGAGGTTCGCTTCTTGCGGGGCTGCTGGTTGGCCCGCGCGCTCGTTTTTAAACAGCGCGAGGGACTGAGCTCGGAACACACGGGGGGTGGAAGAAGGGGTGAAGAACCTAGAGAGGACCGTGACACGGAACAAAAGGCGCCGTATTGATCTAAGTGGAGAAGTTGAAGCGTGGGAACTAGACCCGGTCCACCGTGGGGCCACTGCGTTAGGCGAGGGCTTCCCTTTCAGCGTGGGCCTGCGCCCCACCGCGGCGCACCCAGGCCCGGCCCTACAGTGTTGCCCGCCTCAGGGACTACAGCTCCCAGCCCGCGCCAGGTGCCTGCGCGTGCGGCCTGACGACCTCCGCCTACATTTCCCGGCGGGCCGAGCGGCCACGCTGACGCACGCATGCGCCCTAGAGCCTCCCTCCCGGCTCGGGTTTGACCTACAGCCGCCCGCGAAGATGGCCTCCCCGGCAGTGTCCGGGCTCTCCCGGCAGGTGAGACGCGGAGGCCCCGGCAGCCAGCGGGAGGCTCCCTCCTGGGGGGCCCGCGCCACGCCCCGAAAGCCACGGCGCGGCCACGGCTGGGGGAGCGTGGCCGCCGTCCAGGGCCGTAGGGCCCGGCGAGTGGGGGCGATGCCCGGGGGCCCCGCATCCGCACCCCGGGGCGTCGCGGGCCGGGGCGCGGGGCTGTGCGAGCCTGACCTCGGCATGCTCCGAGCTCGGCCCCGGGGCGCAGAGGCTGAGGGCCCGGGAGCGGGGCGCCCGGCCTCCCCGGGGGGCGAGCCAAGGACACGGCCCGGCCCCAGATCCCCTCCGTCGTGAGGAGACGCGTCGGCGGTCACGGTGGTGCTAAGGGTGTTTGTAAAGCACATCCACATTTTCATAAGGAAAATGAGACAGAAACGTTTGAATGATCGTCCTGGGCTGCTCGGCCCGGAAAGGGGAGCGCTGAGACCCGAGCCCACGGAGTCTCGCGGGAGACGGAGGGTCGTGCCCCTGGCGCTGCGGGCCCACGCGGTGCCTGACCCGGGGCGACCTCTGACAGCTCGCGTAGCTCTTCATACGCCTTACAAAGCCTTCTAACCGTCACAGCCAGGTTTGTGGTAGGCACTGCGGAGTCGGGGTTACTTGAAGGTGACCTGTGCCCCTGCAGGTGGCTTTAAAGACGGGATTCCACCGCCGTCCCTCCCTGGAGGAGACGGTCTCAGGACCGGAGCGGACTCTGCTTCATACCCCTGGCTAATAAGCCTTGTTTTCAGACAGCATTTGGATTCTGGGAAGGCACCTCCCTTGCAAATCATGACTGGAATCCTGCCACTTTGCATTAAAATCCTACTCAAGGGTGGTAATATAAATGCTAAAAGTCTTTTAAGTTTTTTGAAACATGCATTTCATGGAAATTCGTGTTTTCTCTTTATTCTGGAGTGCCAGACTCAGCCTGTCCTAGCAAACGGGCACATCAGTGCAAAGGCAGTTTCCCAAGCAACTGGAGATGGTTCTGCACAGGGAGGTTCACTCCCGGTAAAGAACAGCTCACCCTCATATAATCCGTGTGATGATGCAAAGAAACAGAAGAAAGTAACCATGCCAGAGTCATATTCGAAATGACTTACTGGCTCAAATGCAGAAATTCCTCAAGTGATTTCAGTTTGACCTGCTTCCCTTTGTTTTAAAGGTGCGGTGCTTCAGTACGTCTGTGGCCAGGCCGTTTGCCAAGCTGGTTCGGGTAGGTCAGCTTGTTCGTTGTCATTATAAAGCAGAGATGAGCAGCAACACCGTCAGGGTTTGGACTTTTGTATAGTTCCTGCCTAAACCTTTCTGCACAATTGTGGCTCCCAAAACGTGCTGTGTGCATGGTGCTAGAGAACAAATAATGTTGCATGCCTGCTGTGTGACACGCCCAT
Source organism: Miniopterus natalensis (assembly GCF_054644295.1). Lineage (NCBI taxonomy): Eukaryota > Metazoa > Chordata > Mammalia > Chiroptera > Miniopteridae > Miniopterus > Miniopterus natalensis. Next base: position 88,904,799 of record NC_142086.1, on the reverse strand, counting down.
ACATAACCTCTAAATGGGAGAATTTCTTAAAACCTCAGAACAGTGATGGGAAGACTTCACAGGTTACTCAGCTTGGTCCTAGAGCTGCACTGGAACTAAACCTCATTCAGAGCTTGAGCTTCTCCTATATGGCCAAGCGGCACCACCTGGAGTATGTGGCCGTACACCGAGGGCCGTGTGCAGAGAAAGTCTAGTTTATTGTGAAAACCACAAGTCAAGCTTGAGGCTCATGGTAAACTGCTAAAGGCTCCACCGAAGTGAGCTTTGCTGGGGAGGCTGTGAGAGAGACATTCACAGGCTTACTGAGACACGTGTGAAGTGTGCTGGTATATGTTTCATAAACACCTGTTTTTATGACTCTAACATGTTCAAAACTTCTGTCAGTGTTAAAAACCTCCCATACTTGAAACCAAATAGTACTGCATTCAAAGGAAGCAAAGCTCATCCCAAAATTAACGGAATTGATTCTAGATAGTTAAGCTGAAAGGGACTTTAGACACCGTGTCCCCAAAGGCCCTCGTTATAAGACGAGGAAGTGGAAGCTTAAAGATTGATAGACATGGCCAAGGAAATATTTCTAATTTGTTTGAGAATTGCCATTCAGGATAGCTCTCTGACAACATAGTTGAACTGTTCTGTGCTTTGTACAAGATGTGTTTTTAAAATCATAACTATTTAATTCTGCTGTTGACATTGTACTATGATCCTAACTGATTTCCCTTTTCCTTCCTCCCCTGACCCACCCTTTTCTAAAGCCTCCTGTTCAGGTATATGGTGTGGAAGGTCGCTATGCCACTGCTCTTTATTCTGCTGCATCCAAACAGAACAAATTGGAACAAGTGGAAAAGGAGCTTTTGAGAGTAGCGGTAAGTAGCTTTCCTGCTCATTGCTTATTAAATCTGCATTGTTTCCTTTAGTTGTCTGATTGTGCATCCCTAATGAGGTGTGTCTCAGAGAAGAACTGCAAAGAGAGAGAGAAAAACCTATTTGCTGGATTCATGTTGCTAGTGATAGTACTGGGTATTATTCTCAATCTATTGTGTAATAGGTACAAACATGTACATATAAGGATATTAATATTAGAAACCAAGACTTAGGCTAAGAGAAGAAATAGAAATAGGAGCTGATAATATAAGAAAAATTGAGAATTAAAAGACACCTTTGAAAATCCATGCTTGTATTCCAGTATTTCCAAAGTAGTCTTTAGTATATGGTTTTGTTTTCCTGGGAATTTATTTTCGTTATGAAGCCTTTCCTTGGTTTTAACTATTATTTTATTCCCAAGATGTGAGGGGCCATGACTGAGCAGAGCATGCTGGGCAGCAAAATATGTACAGATGTGTGAGTTCCACACTGATAGCAGACTGACAAAGACAGACCGGGAGGCTGCAGGGAAAGAGTTTTCCTTTTATTTTTCAACATGAAAAGAAGAAATTAACCAAGTTAACAAAAGCCCACGTGTAACTTAAGTAGGAGACTCTGCTGTAATTTTCACACGTTTCCTTGCGTCCCCTCCTTTGACTTCTGGCTTTACCTCTGGCAGTAAGTTCTGCATTAGAGGAGGAGAGGGAAACACAGTCTAGTACGTACTCTCCGGAGAAAGTTGTGCTCTTTTTTTATTGTTTTAAGAATTTCTTATAATTTTTAATCCATAGATTTCTAAAGATTTTTTTTTTTTTTTTTTAGTTTTACCATTTGGTGGGATAAAAACCTCACAGGCTAGTTATATAAATATTTACAGCCTGTGTTGATGGGATCAACCCTTACAGTCCTCATAGAGCCACGGCTTGACTGTTGGAGACACATGGGGGGGTCATAGCAAAAGCAGACTAGATGTCACACAGGCCTTTTTGGAGGTGATGAGGGTCACCCACTACTTGTCATGGATTCCCATTTTAAACCTCAACAGTGGTGTTCACAGTGGAGAGAATGACCTGGGTTGTAGACATTAGGATGGGGTTTGACTAAAGCTGGAAGTCAGTGAAGACATGGAGAGGTAGAAAGGAGGCCATTACCTCCAGACTCTATAAGTGAAAATGAGAGGATGCTACAAGGTGTCACTGTCCATTGGACAACCCAGATTCCAGAGTGCTTTTAACATGAATGGGCCAGCAATTTTCTTGGGAAAATGTTGCTTGGAGCCATTCACATTGCAGTTTCTCATTAGATGGCAGTGGATCAGGGACAGGACTCAGGCAGGCACCAGGGACAAGGTGCTCATATAGGAACTGAAAGGTAGATGGAGGAGTGTAACAGAAATAGAAGCAGCCGTGAGCCCCAGAATCCAGACATTTGTGATTGACAAAGTGGAGACAGTGGTCTCATGGTACCTGCACTCCTGTTTCTTGTCCACTCTCCCTCCAAGGCTGATAGAGTTCTCCTAGGCTGGGCTGTTTCTCCTGAGCTCTAAGAGGTAGCACAGGATTGGGGCCAGCCTGAGGCAGAGAGACCCCTCCAGGGGAATGGCACCTTTTTAGGTCTGCACTTGAGTGTTGGCATTGCTAATATCCTCTTAGTATGTGAAAAACTCAAGCAATACCTATATTAAATACATTAAAATGTGCAATGAATTGGATCTTTGGTCTGCTTACTTTTTTTAATAGTTTCTCTTAAAAAGCAAAAATTAATTTTAAGATATTTCATCAAGTGTCTAAGTTTTTCAAGAAAAAGTGTAAAAATCATACTGTGGTATATTATTAAAGGCAGAGAAAATTATTTGATCCTAAAATGTTCTTTGTGCTTTGAAAGTGCTTATTGAATTCATGAAATACATGATTCATAAGAAGTATATGTATGGTGGCTAGGATCATTTATGCTCTAAGGAGTTTAAGAAATTACTTTTTTGCACTTTTAGCAAATCTTGAAGGAACCCAAAATGGCTGCTTCGATTTTGAATCCCTTTGCAAAGCGCTCTGTTAAAGTGAAAAGCCTGAATGACATGACCACAAGAGAGAAGTTCTCTCCCCTCACGTCCAACCTGATCAGTAAGTATTAGATCTTTCTCCCCAAGTCTCTGCATATTTGCTACTGGGAACACAGTCTGTAGGCCAGGAGCATGAGTATCACCTGCCCTAGGCATTGAGACTCTCAGGCCTCACTCCAGCCTGCACCTTCACTGTCTCCCCAGGTGAATTATCTGTGCATTAAAGTTTGAGGAACACTTTCTAAAGATACTGAGATGTAAGAATATCTAATTTCATAGTATTTCAACCTGTGGGGCCACCAGTGGGATTCACATCAACAGAATGGTTTGTAGCCTGGCTGTCCCTCTGTCCTTGAAGACACTTGCCTTCTTTGGTTCATCAGATTGTTTTTCAAATCCCATGGTCGACTCAGAATACAAGCTCCAAAGAAAGTGTATCCAGGTCATCATTTTTTAATATAGACAGTGTTAATTTGAGGATTTGTAGCCAAACATTAAAATCTGTGACATAAATATGAAAATCACATTGCAAGCTGTGATCAAAATATCAAACATTCAAAGAACTAACACCTATCTTTCTCAAACTATTCCAAAAAATTCAAGAGGAGAGAAGACTGACTCCCAAGCTCATTTTACAAGGCAGCATTATCCTAATTCCAAAACCAGATAAAGACACTACAGAGAAAGAAAATTATAGGCCAATATCCCTGATGAACACAGATACTAAAATCATCAATAAAATATTAGCAAATCAGATCCAGCAATACATTAAAAAGATCATACACCATGATCAAGTGCGATTTATTCCAGGGATGCAAGGCTGGTACAATATTGGCAAATCAGTAGATGTGACACATCACACAAACAGAATTAAGGACAAAAACCACGTGATCGTATCAATAGATGGAGAAAAAGCATTTGATAAAATTCAGCACCCACTTATGATAAAAACTCTCAGCAAAATGGGAATAGAGGGAACATACCTCAATATAATAAAGGCCACATACGACAAACCTACGGCCAACATCATACTCAATAGTCAGAAACTAAAAGTGTTTCCCTTAAAATCAGGAACAAGACAGGGATGTCCACTCTCACCACTCTTATTCAACACAATCCTGGAAGTCCTAGCCACAGCCATCAGGCAAGAAGAAGAAATAAAAGGCATCCAGTTGAAAACTAAAAAGGAAAAATATTATTTGTAGAAGGCATGGTACTATATAGAGAGATTCCACCAAAGATTCCACCAAAGAACTACCAGAACTGATAAACGAACTCAATAAAGTAGCAGGATACAAAATATCCAGAAATCAGTTGCATTTTTATACACCAATAATAAACTATCAGAAAGTCAGAAAGGGAAACTAAGAAAACAGTCCCATTTACAGTCACATAAAAAACAACGACTAGGAATAAATTTAACCAAGGATGTAAAACTCCGGTACTTAGAAAATTGTAAGATACCAAAGAAACTGAAGAAGATACAAATAAGTGGAAGCGTGTACCATGTTCGTGGACAGGAGGATTAGTATCATTAAAATGTCCATACTGCCCAAAGCAGTGTGTAGATTCAACACAATTCCTATCAAGATACCAATGGCATATTTCATAGAACTAGAACAAATACTCCAAAAATCCATGTGGAACCACAAAGACCCTGAATAATCAGAACAGCATGGCACTGGCATAAAAACAGACACATAGATCAGAGGAACAGAATAGAAAGCCCAGAAAGAAACCCTCCTTCATGGTCAATATTTGACAGAAGAGCAGGAACATACAACAGGGCAAAGATAGTCTATTCAATAAATGGTTTTGGGAAAATTGGACAGATACATGCAAAAAAATGAAACTAGACCACCTTCTTACGCCATACTCAAGAGTAGACTCAAAATGGATTAAAGACTTAAATGTTAGACTAGAAACCATAAAAATCCTAGAAGAAAACATAGGCAGTAAAGTCTCAAACATTTCTCCTAGCGATATTTTTTCTGATATATTTCCTCGGGCAAGGGAAACAAAAAATAAATGGGACTACAGCAAACTAAAAAGTTTTTGCACTTATGCAACTCAACACCAATAAAACAATCCAATTAAAAAATGGGTGAAGGACCTGAATAGATACTTCTCCAAAAAGGACAGACAGATGGCCAGTGGACATATGAAAAGATGCTCAACATTACTGACCATCAGAGAGATGCAAATTAAACCCACAATGAAATATTACCCCACACCTGTCAGAATGGCTCTCATCAACAAATCAACAAGTGCTGGCGACGGTGTGGAGAAAAGGGAACCCTCATGCACTCTTGGTGGGAATGCAGATTGGTGCAGCCACTGTGGAATGCTATATGGAGTTAACTCAGAAAATTAAAAACAGAACTGCCTTATGACCCAGCCACCCCACTTCTGGAGATATATCCAAAGAAACCCAAAACACTAATTGGAAAGAATATATGCACCCCTATGTTCATAGCATTATTTACAATAGCAAAGATTTGGAAGTAGCCCAAATGCCCATCAGTAGATGAGTGGATAAAAAAGCTGTGGGACATTTACACCATGGACTATTACTCAGCCGTAAAAAAGGAAATCTTACCCTTTGTAACAGCATGGATGGACCTGGAGGGTGTTTATGCTGAGTGAAATAAACCAGTTAGAGGAAAACAAGTACCATATGATTGCACTTATGTGTAAAATCTGAACAAAATACAAACAGACTCATAGATACAGAGAACCGACCGACAGCTGTCAGAGGGGGGAGGGGTTGGGGGGCTGGCTGAAAAGGGTAAAGGTATTAAGCAAAAAATATATAAATATATTTGTAAATCTGTGTAAGACACACCCCTTGTCTATTTAAATGCATGTTGGCGCAGTCTTTTTTAAAAAAAACCACCATTGGATAACAATTGCATCTCTTCCACATTCTTGAAGAACATTAAATATATTTTAAGGCCATAAATTTTGTTTGGGGGTTGAGTATATGCCTTGTGATAACCATTTTAAGTGAGTTTCATGTTACTGAGACGCCCTCACTTTCCCAGATTTGCTTGCTGAGAATGGTCGCTTGACCAGTACCCCCAGCGTCATTTCTGCCTTTTCCACCATGATGAGCGTCCACCGTGGAGAAGTCCCGTGCACAGTGACCACTGCATCTGTAAGTGAGGGGCTGTGGCTGCTGCATTCGCCTTGGCATCCCATGTGTCACATTTTGCAGAACAAAAAAGAAAAAACAGGCTAAAATCAAGAAATTGGGAAAGGTGACTTGTCACATGGGAGGTTTGCTTTTTTCTCCCAGCTTGTGAGCCTGCGCTTTGGTTAGTGCCTTTCTAGCCAATGATTATTCATATGGACTGTAGGCTGGGTTAAGAGGTGTTGGGAAGTAGTGGTTTGTGCTCCAATGTAGGTTAGTTTACTGAAACTAGAGTTCCCAATATTTGGGGTGTAAGTGGGAGAGTGTGGTGCAGACAGGCCCTGGATCTTCCTGACCTGTGGACTGGGCTGTAGTAATAGCCACCAAGTCCTGAGACCCACCATGTGCTGGGTCCTCTTATAATTTATTATTTAATGTCAAAGGTCCATGCACAGTACAAGTATAATCATCTCTATTTTACAGGTGAGGAAATAAGCCCTGGGAAATTAAGTTGTTCTATCACAAACAATAGAGCGTGGTAGGTTTACTCAGTGTCTGCAGCACCTGACTTCATGAGTGACCATTTCCAGTGTCTAAATGATGCTCTATCTACGTCTCCCACAGACAGTTTCAGGGACATCTTATTAAATGATTTTAGAGAGAGAAACCTGGATTTGTTCCACTGATTGATGCATTCAATGGTTGATTCTTGTACGTGTCCTGACCCAGGATGGAACCCGCAACATTAGCACTTCAGGGCGATGCTCTAACCTGGCCAGGGCCAGTTGCAGGGACATTTTAGTACACGCCCTACTGAGAGTCATCACAGCTCGACGGCCACGCTGTCCCCATGCCCAGGCACCAGTGCAAGTCACTCTACAGTGATTAGTTTCCACTGTTTCAAAAAAACATGTACCTTGATTAGTGACTAAGGGCATAGACTTTAGAAATGGACTGATTTCAAACATTGGTGCCAGTTCTCACTTTCTGGTGGGCTTGGATGGGCTTCTTAACTACTCTGAGCCTCAGTTCTCGCACACATAAAGTGGGAGTAACAGCTGCTGGCCTCCAGGGTCATCCAGATTGAAGGACGTGGTGGCACAGAAAGTGCCTCGCCCTCAGCACCCGTCCAAATGGAAGGTGGGCTTATAGGGCCCTTGACCTCAGGGTCTCAGCAGGTAACACTTTGAGTGAACACTGACAGATTTCACCACCACCACCAAAGATACTGATGTTTGCAAAGATGTAAAGGTGGTTTTGCTGCCTTTGGACTCCTAGATGAGTGGGTAGGACTCGTGACAGGTCAAAGGCCTTTCCTTCAGCGAACTCTTCCACACTCACCTGACTGGGAGTAAGAGTCGGGCAAGAGGAGTCCAAATGTGGGGCTGCCTGCCCTGTGTGACAGATTACAGAGCTGTGCTGATGGCAGCAGTGGGCCAGCTGCCCAGGCGTCCTCGGTGGTGCGTCTCGGAGTGGAGAGGGACACCAGAGTGCATGGTGATCGTGGGTCTTAAAGATCAAAGATCCAGGTTACACTGCAGCTCATCATCCAAGGAAACAATGGACTCTAGCCATGGCAGGGTTGTCTCCCCTCAGTCATTTCTCGGTTGCACCGCTAGTACCATGGGCAGCAATGAACCCCATGGAGCTCCCCAGGTGTCCTGGGAGGCAGGGCCCTCCCACACTCCCTCAGCACCAGCACTGATGAGTCTAGACGGGTCCCCAACAGCGACAGCCATTCCCAAGGCCTGTCTTGGTGATGTGTGCGAGGTAATTTTCCTTTACGCTGGGAAGTTTCTGTTGTGCTTTACTGAAATTTAAAAGACGATTTCGTCCTTTCCAGCCTTTGGATGAAGCCACTCTTTCTGAATTAAAAACGGTCCTGAACAGCTTCCTGAGTAAAAACCAAGTCTTGAAACTGGAAGTTAAGGTAGGTTTTTAATTATGTGATCTGTTTCCTCAGGTTAATTTGACACTTAAGATGGTGAGAAATTAGATCTTGCTATATATACTAATTTGCCTATAATGGAAATTTTATATTTTCAGCTTAAATGATTACTAATCCCACTCACAATTTCACTCCTGCCAGTTTTCTGGTTACAATCATGTCTCAGGTTTATGGAGCACATAGACTTTCCAGAGCACTTTTCCTCGTTCCGTTTGGTTAGTGGAACGTCTGTGTTTTTTCACATTTCCAACTTGTGTTCTATCCTAGACTGACCCGTCCATCATGGGAGGGATGATTGTCCGTATTGGAGAGAAATACGTCGATATGTCTGCAAAAACCAAGATCCAGAAGCTGAGCAAGGCTATGCGAGAGGTTTTCTAAGTGTGGATTTTTCTGTCAGTGAAAATCCTTATACTTGGAGCAGCAATAAAGTGCTTCCTGAACAGAACATACTGTGTTTATATTTTTAAAGTGGAAATACAGGAGCCTTATTTTTATACCTTTCTTTCAGTACCTCCCCAGTTTAAAGGTTAAGGGCCCTTTGGCTGGAGAATCTAGTTTGTGTAGATTCTTATGAATTTATGGAAGCTCGTGTCCATTAGGGAAAATAGTTCACCTCTGTTGAAACCCATTTTGTGCCAGATACTATTAAGGGCATAATGTATCACCTCGGTTCCCTGGCCTCTGCACCCAGAGCCTGGGGCAGTGCTGAGCCTGCAAGGGTTTAAGGCACCAGGGAACCAGGCTGGCCAGCGAGGTCTTGGGAGTCTCAGCTATGGGTGCCCATCTCTGGTCAAAGATCCTGGAAGTGGCTCTGTGGACCCAGAATGTGCTGGCCAGGCATGGCAGCTGCCCCCCACTCTCTGCGGCTTCGTGCTTCCTGCCACCTCTCCAATGCTGGATCCACCCCATCCCTGTGCCCTGTGGTCCGTGTTGGCCATGGGGTTGGGTCTGAAGCACTGCAAACGGCTGGTTGGTGCTCATCCGGTTTTTCTTTTTTTTTTTTTTTTTTTTTAATATGTTTTCATTGACTTTAGAGAGAGAGGAAGGGAGAGAGAAAGAGATGTGAGGGAGAAACATCTATTGGCTGCCTCCTGCACATTACCCCGACCAGGGATCGAACTGGTGACCTCTTGGGGCACAGGACGACGCTTAATCAATTGAGCCACACCAGTCAGGACACTCATCCAATTATGCTAACAAATGTTTCCGTCATATGCATTTTGAATTGGTTTGAACCCAAAGGAATTTGTCTTACAATCTTGCCCTCCATGGTATCCCAGTAAGTATAAAGGCAGTAATGTTTTATAAAGGCTCTCAGAGATTCTGGCCAAAAAGATGTCTCCATTCTAGAATCTAGAGTCTAAAGGCAGCTGCACTAACCAGCTTTCAGTGGGGGCCGAGGTGCATGTCAGAGCTGTGCACTTCGCAAGGGGAGGCAGCCGAGCAGTTTCTCACCTGCTGTTCCCCCTCCACCCCCTCTGAATGGCCACATTTCCTCCCCCACCCAGACAGCAGCTGCTCTAGGGGAAGGGGCCCTGACTGCCAGAAGTCACTGTTCTTTGGCCCAAGTGCCCATTGGTCCTGCCAGTTAAGGCCTCTCCAGCCAGACAGCAGGCTGGGAGCCAAAAGGAAGTGAACCTTTGGCCTCTGTGATAATTCCAATTATTCTGAAATGGCCTGAGAAGATTCTACAGAGACCACCTGGCACAGGTGTGGCTGCTGCACTTGAGCTCACAAAGGAGGCCTGACTGGACCAGAACCTTCGCAGCCACGGTGAAGGGGTGACCCCCCGGAATAGGACCCCTCCGGGACTGTAGAGACCTGGGGGAGAGGAAGAACCTCCACAAAGTTCACTCAACAAGTCTGGATAACCTCTCACCAGCCAGGCCCTGCAACTTCCACCGTCTCCAAAAGTCCCGTGAGTCAGAGGAGTGATGCCCTAAATGAGCCCAGGACCTAGGTTCAGCTGCTCTGCTCCCCCACGGGGACACAGGCCTGGTGGCGGAGGCCATAACTCAGAGCCACCCAGAGGGGCCATTGCCATTCCAGCTGCGGCACACCCCAACTTTGAGCCTGGGTCTCTCCCAACTGTCATGGAAGTGGTAACGCCCACGTCCAGGGCTGAGAGAGAAGGTGAGAGTCCAGAGCTTCACAGAGGCCTCAGACGTGCAAAGCTGCTCTTAGTGGTATTAGTTACAGGCTCGGTGACATCTAACTTCTCCGGACCATCTGACCCCAAGGACTGATTGATTAAAATGACACGTAGTGGGCACTGGACAAAGCCCACCTTGTCTTGCCTGCAAAGTCTCCTGCCTCCAAGGGCGTGTTCAGAACTCCTGGTCCCTCAAAGCTCATTATGACTGGCCCCACCAGCCCTCGGGGGAAGCCCCTCCCTAGTATAGGGCCCTCAATCCTGACGTGACAGCCCTGGTCGCAGGGTGCTCTGAGTTCATGGGCGTCTCACGTCAGCTGCCTGACGGCCTAGTGATGCAGGCAGGGCAGGCACCAGTCACTACAGGTGAGGACTGGGTGGCCTGGAGATTTGCTTGGGACCACAAGCTTGGACCGCTGGTGGGTTGCCAGGTCTGTCTTTCCCCTTTTGCTGCTTGTGCCACCATGTCACTCAGCACACCTGGCACCCCAGCCGCCCATCACTGGAGCTAACGAGCCAAGCTAGTCTTAGTTGAGTCCCTGTGTCTCCTCCACTTGTCCCCAGATGCTCCCAATTCACCCACTAACCCAGGTCAGCTGCTCCCTACAGTTTCCCTCCTGTTGACCCAGAGAAAATAGTCCTCCAGAGAACAACTGCCTCAGGTGGCCGTGCTTGGTCACCCTCCAGGTGTGTTGGACAGCAAGCTGGTTCCTTGCAGAGCTACCCTGGGTGGGCCGAGGCCGGCCCTCTGCAGCTCAGGAGCTCTGCAGGTCTGCGAGCAGCCTGGGACCACTCCCTACCCTGGGCTGGGACCGGTACCCTCCACCCAGTGCAACACTGCCCTCCTCGCTGTCACATCGGCTGAAATACTGGCTTCCTCATCGCAAACCAGCCATGTAGTCACCAAGTGTGACACCTGAGGCAGACACCACTTTGGGGCCTCTGGGTACTTTCCCAGGAGCCGGGAGTGACCAGAATGCTGCGTGGCCCCAGTCCAGGCACCTAATGTTTAGCGAGCACAGGGCCACCCAGCGAGAGAATCCACTTCCCAGCCTCCTTGCAGTATCTGATCGTGGGGAACTAAGTCCCAGCAGATGGAGAGGGACAGGATGTGTGGCCTTGCTGGACAGACCTCAGGAAACTGCTGCTGTCCTCTGAGCTGGCCCCTTGTCCTCGGGCTGGGCACAGGGGGTGATGGGAGCTGAGGCAGCCACACATCAAGGTCAAAGCCAGGTGAGTTCAAGGGCAGAGCCATTGCCAGCCCTGATCACAGACCTCTGGGCTGTTAACACGAGGGAGAAATAAACCTCTCTCCCTGAAGCCACGGGATTTGGGCCTCTTAAGTCTCAGCAGCTGAGTCTGTTACCTGCCAGCACTCCAGGTTCCCACAGACCCACCTGCCCTCCTCCCCACCCACCTCCTGACTGCAGAGGTCCACACTGTACTCATAGGCATCACACATAGTAAACCCATAAACCAGCAACTTCTGAGACACGTGGCAGCCGATGGACCATTCATCTTCCAGGGACCCCTCCTGCTGTAATACCGCCCAAATTCTTCAGAATCAAGCCCAATGAGCTTCCTGTTGCTTGAGCACTGGAGGTAGGGGGAGTGATGAAATGCCTCAAACAGCGCCCTATGCAGTCACGGGAGACTAACCCAGGGACCTGTGCACAGTGATCTTCACAGCGCTTTTCACCAAGCGACATCTGAAAGCAACCTAAACATGTAGCCATTCAGAACTGTTTAGGAAATGAGGGTAAACTGACAATGGAATACTGGGCAGTCCACATATATGTATTTTATATATATATATATATATATATATATATGTATGTATGTATGTATATATATTACATATATAGATTCTTCCACAACTTGACTGTATTCACACACACACATACACACACACACATATATACGGAGAAAGAGAGGGAGGGAGGGAGAGGGGGAGAGAGAGAAATTGGATTTAAAGCAATAAAAACAAGTGAGCCCTAGCTAGTTTGGTTCAGTGGTTAGAGCATCAGCCTGTGGACTGAAGGGTCCCGACTTCGATTCCAGCCAAGGGCACATACCCTCGGTTGCAGGCTCGATCCCCAGCCCAGGTTGGGGCACATGCAGGAGGCAACCAATCGATGTGTCTCACATCAATGTTTCTCTTTCTCTCTCTCTCTACCCCCTGCCACTCCCTCTGAAAAGCAATGGAAAAAATATCCTCAGGTGAGGATTAAAAAAAAATTGAGATGATGTATATAAATTACGTAACTGAACTGCCTTCACAGGAGACATGCTCAATGCATATCAGCAATTAGATCGGGCTCAATGCCCAGTTGGGGGCGTGCAGGAGGCAACTGATCAATGACACACTCTCATCATTGATGTTTCTCTCTCTCCCCCTCTCCTTTCTGCTCTCTGAAATCAATAAAGATATATTAAAAAAACACACACACAAACAATAACAAGAGCATCTGTAACGTGCACACACACACAGGACAATTAGAGCAATAATGGCATCACATGCTAACATCTATTTTTCTGTGAAAGAGCATCTCCATTAAGTGATTTTATTTTGTGTTTTTCTGTGCTTGCTGAATTTTCTGCATTAACAAGTGTGAATTCTGTAATTAGAGGGAAAACAATAAATATTCTAGGATAAAATAGTGCCTTGATTATGTTGGCTACTAATTTTGCTTAAACAGGTATTATTCACAGGTTTTATATGATTCCTCCATGCATCAGGCTGTGCCGGGGGACTCGTCAGTCTCAGAGAAAACTGGGTACAGTTTGGGAAAGTGATTTATTATTTTCTTTGTTTTTAATGACATGTAACTTATTTTTTAAAACTTTAAATAATGACCAAGAAAATGGAATAAAATTTTTGTTTTTCAAAAATAGCACCTACTGGTTTAAAAATGGCAGATATGTTGTTTTAGGGTCAATTTTTTAAATGTACTATAACAATTCAACTAGTGTCCAAGCCAAAGAGAACTGAAATAATCTGATCATCTTAGATAAATCAGGATGAAACTGGGAGGAACTGCCTTAAAACCTGAACAGGAGAAAATGCCATCACTCATCCATGAAAACAGGTGACAGTAGTATTCAGTGCTGGTTTGCTAACGGCACCTGGAGTTAGCAGTGGAGGTTTGAGTGTGCGGAGCTGTCTGTGGGACCACCTCTTGGTCAGCCAGAGAGTCCCTCTGAGCGTCTGTGAGCCAGTCCCGGCTCCCTGCCCTGCCCCAACCCCCGCCCACAGCCCCACCATTGCTCATGCTACACAACATGGACTTCTCATGATCTTGGAAGTCCTCAGACAGGGAACCGATTCCAACTTCATGCTAACACTTGTCTGAAGAAGGCACAGGAGAGCTGAAAGGGTATTGGTTTGGTTTTTTAAGTTTATTTTTGCATAATTTTCCTTCCACAACTGTAGCCTTATCTGTCGGCCCAGAAAGGAGGTGGGGCAGAAAGAACCCAAAAGAACCCACTGTACAGCTGGCTTTCCTCATTTTATTCGTGAGCTGTGTGAACTTAACCCATGGGTCAGAATGACCACGGTTGCCTGGAAGAGACTGTTTTTAGTTTAAGATACACAGGAATAGTGATCTGTACTGATGTCACTACTGGTTCAAAGAAAGAAAGAAGAAAGAAAACCCGCAGTTACCATGATCTGAATCGGTAAAAGTTAACATTTCATACACAATAAGGTGCCAAAGAAACACTCCAACAGCAAAGCTAACCACAGCTTCTTTAAACAGAAAAGAAGCCTAATGTTTGGACCCCCCTTCATCCAATTTTAGACAAATACATAATTCTACAATTTACAACAGTGTCTAGTAATTTTTAGAACTCCACTGACATTACATACCAGACAATATAGTCTCCCTTTATGGAAAATGAAACAGTACCAATATTTGGCAACAAAAGTATATTACAATCAACAGGACATTCCTCAGGGAGGGCGGCTGAGTCCTACGGGGCAGAGCTGTGAGGGGAGCCCTTCACCGCCAGCCCTGGGACCACCGGAAACACCAGGAACTCACATCAGGGTTGATACAGTCTCCTAACTGGAGTGAAGCCGTATTCAGCTGGCTTTTGTCCCGATTTTGGAACCACCAGGGGGAAGTTGACTGGCTGCTTCATTCCCACCCACAGCCCTACTGCTGCCCCAGTCAAGAGGGTATGGGGCTAAGAGAAGGGAATGGACCTATGCTGGTACCAGAGCATAGGTGAGGGACCAGAGCTCAGGTGTCCTGGTGGCCTGGGATAGCCTCCCCAGGTGACGAACAAGAAGCTCTCCAAGCAGCTCTGCCTTTGGGAACAGTCAGCTACATCCACATGGACAATTCCTTGAGGGGACTGCAGATTACTTGTGTGACCACAGATTCCAGGAAGCTTCTGGAAAGCACAGCTCCCCATGCCCCTAGAGTCCAGGAAGCCATTTGGACTCCAGCATTCACAGATCTCAGTCCACCAAAAAGCGATTTCTCTGCAGTTGGCAGCATTGAGCAGCATGCAGCTTGTGGACAGAAACATTGAAAACCTCTCACTCCCCAGACGTCCTTTCAAGCTATGGCCCTAAACTTTCCACAAACAGGGATCCACATGCAACAACCCCATCACACCAGGACCTGACTAGTCTCACCTTGGCTAGTTTCACCACCTGCTGAGAGAGGCTCAGGCCCCCAGATGGCTACCTTCCCAAATGACTCCTGAATGCATCTCTTGGAGTTTAGACACTGCGTTTCATGGGGTTTTGCATTCCATTCCTCCCTAGCTGGCCTGCAGGGACATTTCTGGTGGCCAAGTAGAGAAGGCCTGTGCCCCAGAAACAGTCTGGACTTTCGACCCTTTCCTGGGAAGGGGAAGGAAAGGGAAGGGGAGGAGGCCTCTTGGCCCCGGGATCTTTGTCAGGGACACGGGCACCAGGAGGCTGCTCTGTGATGCCAGGAGCAGCTTCATCAGAAACCCAAGCTTCACCTTCAACCCATCAGCTGTGCAACAGTGGAGATGGGGAGATGCCCGGGAAATTCCACCGACAATGCGAATACTGATGAGATGTACTGCTCCATCCAGAAAGGGAGCAGAAGTGGCTGGCCCTGGAGTCAGATCACCCCCATGATCTGATCAAGCATTTTCTACTCCTAGAATAGGTTTTAAATTTTTCTATAGTTTTATGCACTTAAATTAGATCCCTAAAATATTCTCATATACACAGAAAAATAATCTCTCAATGAAAAAGCACGTTACAATAAGTTAAATATTTTTTACTACGGAATCTGCTAGCTTTTGCTACACTTGACAGCATACCTCTTACACACCATATACACATTTAGTCATGGACAGTCCACACACACAGCATGAGGAACCAGGTAGAGCTCAATTTCTTTGCTCTGTGGAGTGGGTTCTGCACGTTTCTTAGCTGGAGACACACAAAATGCAGGACACCAGGAGCTGGGGGGGGGGGGAGATGATCAGCCACAGGACATTTCTGCGGCAGTTTCTCATCTGCATACACGTATTTACACAAAGGCCGACAGCCTACACGTGAGGGTCCAGAGCTCAAGTAGCTAAGGCAACACAGCATGGATCCTGTGAGTGCCAACTTCCCTGTCTCTGCAGGGCTGAGAGGGGCAGGGGTAGGGACCAGCAAGGGGCAGATTTCAGCTGGCCGGGGCTTCAGAGGACAAGGTCTGAAGCTGGTTTCACAGTTGAAAGATACTTGGGCTATTGGCAATGTAGGTTTTAAAAGCATGTGTAGAAGTAAGTATTACCAAAGATCTGGCTAGAAATGTCTACTTTCTGACAGTGAGTCATTAGCAGATGACATTTTAAGAGTGTTGCTTGGTGACACATGCATCCAAATATTCCTTCAAGAAAACGAATGCTGACGTGATACCCATTAAGTGCCTCTAGGAACGCTTCTGAACTTTAAGTAGCTTGGAAGGTGCACTGCACGTAGAAACAAAGTCATAATTTGCTTCTTCGTTCAAAGTGACACAAATCCAGATGAATCTGCAATTCTGTCAACAGTTTTACTTAATGAACGTTGTAATCCCAGACAGAACTGAGAAACAGAGGACAAGTTATTGCTCTGTGTGTAGAACTGAGACTGGTTTGCAAAGAGCAAGCAGGGCCTGCAAAAGTTTGGAGCGGCCAGCCCAGGGCAAGGAAAAGCCTGTGAAAGCAACAAGCCTGGGGCAGCAGGATCAACTCCATGATCGATCCTGCCTCCAGGAGCTATGGTCTTCAGAATGTGAGACTCCTCATGCAGTGGGTCTGTCCTCTCTCCTGACATCACCCTACTCAAAAGCCATAGGTGGGATCCTATGAGGCGAGCTCAGCTAGAACGTTGCTGCTGCTCAGAAGCAGGTGCCCTCCCCCCTCCCCAACATCTGTGGTCCATTTGGCCCAGCAGGACAGGGAGGACATTTCTCTCCAGGGGATGGTGATGAAGGAGCCAGTGTCCAGCCCCTGGGGAAGGGGTGCTGAGCATGCCCTCTACTCCCCCATTACTCTGAAGGCAGAGGCTGGAAAAGCTGGCCTGTCCCACCAGGAAACGGGAGAAAAGCCACCAGTGGGTGACGAAAGACCAAAAGGAAGGGTTTTATTTCAAATTAGCAGGTTCAATAGTCAAAGTTCAAAGGCCTTTTGGTGCCCTGTGGTGCACCCGGGACTGGAGCCCTGGCGGCAGGTGGCTCCTTCTCTGGTCTCCGGGTGCATCTGTAACAAGGGGCTTGGGGCTTGTCCCCTCTGACTAGTCCAGACCATTTAATGAAATAAAAGCAAAGTCTATCAGCCAAGCTCTCCACAACCTGCCAGGGAGGCTTTACAGTCAGAAGACATCTGATGAAGCCCCAACCGAGTCAAGAACTGATGACTGAAAATACAGTGTGGCCTCATGGGCATGTGACCTGCGCAGCCACAGGGACCCTGTGCTTAGAGGGGCCCACACTGGTTAATTCTCAGCTGTCACCACCTCTAAATTACTAACAATTGTGAACAAGGAACCTCGCAGTTTCATTTTGCACTCGGTCCACAAATTATATAGCACGTCCTGAGCATGACTATGGGAGGGTCAAACAACCTGCCTCCCCGGTGCCCATGCAAACACACACTCACAAACACATCCCACAGGGGCTTCTGCATCCCCCAACAGTTCTGCACATCATAGACTCTGAGCAGACTGTCACCCAGTCCGTAGAGAGAGGTCCTTCTTGGGGAGCGGAGGCCAACCCCAGCCAGCCGGAGGTCAGCCCAGCAGTGGACACCTCTACAGTACACCTGAGGCCCCTGTACCTGATCACAGGGGCGCTCAGCAAATCAGATTCAGAGAAGTAAGGAAGGCTAATGAGCCCGTACAGCCCCAAACCCCCACAGCAGCAGAAGGCTGTCACTAGGTACTACCAGGAGTGCTGGGTTCAAGTCCTACACCCAACCCTACCTTCCTGCCCTCTCCCTCCATCAGCCTCAGACCACCAGCAAGTTGGTCCTGTGATTCACACACCAGCAATGTCTTGGAGCTGCAGTAGGTGGAGCCAGAACCCTGGGATCCACCAGAGGGAACTACAAGCTTCCGAAGGGAGATCGCCCCTAGTGGCAGCAGTGGGTAGAAAGGCCGCGGCTGGCTCCTCACTCTGGTTCCTGTGTCACCCTTTGCCCTGCGCCCACATTCTGTTTAGACATAGAAACAAAAGGGAGTGAAGGATTGGGCATAAGAGGAGAAACGCAAAGAAACACAGTTTTAGAAACAGACGCACAGGAGGTTTTTTTTTTTTCAAATGATAAAAGTACAAAACCAGGGTTCCTAGAAGAAAAATATACATTTCTACCACTGCATAAAAAGAAACCCTGCTTACTGGTCAATGCTCAGTATCAAAGAAATGCCTAAGTTTTTCAAGGCTAACTGAACAAGCCCACTTCTAACCAGTTTTAGTGGTGGGCTTTGAATGCTAAAATATTGACACTATTCAGGTGGTAGTAACAGTATAAGCTGGTATAGGAAATAGAACAGAATCTTATTAAAAACAGCTCACAAAACACCCCGACGTAGAGACACGTTAACCCTGAAATACAGCAACCACAGAGTGTCAAAAATTGTTGTGGTAAGTACTGCCTGGTCCCTGGGGCCAGAGGGAAGAGGGAGGAACTGGATGGATCTGCATGTGGCTACAATAATTCTTTAGAGGTGGAGATGAAATTTTACAAACTGTTGAATGTTATTTAAATGACTTAAAATTAGATCTACAGTTAGGCAGCCCCCTCCTCCCCCCCAGCCTCCCTTCCCTGGGAGGGTGGCCTGGCTCAAGATGGAGACTCACTGAATGAACATGACCGAGAGGTCACTGAGAGATGTAACCCAGTGACAAGACTTTCCAATGTGCTGGCACCAGGTTTCAATGCTCCCAAGACAGGGAGCTGCTAGGTGTTTTCTCTCCTTCAGTGGGTAAGCTTTCTGGGCTCATCAGGCACATATCTGGCTCCTGAAGTTATCAGGCTCTGCACTGTGGTCATCCTGGATCTGACAGTGCAGGGGGAGGAAACAGTGTTCTAGGACTTTCCTCTATTTACACAATGCTAAGTAAGGACCCCACAGAATACGGCTGGGGTCGAATTCTCATGGAGCTGTTCCCAACAGTGAGGAGAAGCACCCAGGGAACAAAGAGAAGGAGGCATTGCTTTGACCAAATTCCTCTTGGGGTGCCTCAGATCCCCGCTGACGCTACAGCACCTGCAGGCAGGAGGACAACACCAGCTGATCTGTGCTCATGGCCCCCCTCTGGGCGGGAGGCTCCAAACCTGCAGAGCCAGTGCCTCCGGGGAGCAGACCCCCCACTAACAGCCCACTGCCGAGGCTGAGACGACCCTGCCACCTCAGTGTTCAGCTGTCCCTTTCAAAGCGCCAGTGTTGCTGCAAAGCTCATTCCAACTCTGAAGATAAGGGAGCTGAAAATAAAACACAACCGGATAAGAAAAGAAAAAGATGAAAAACCTACATCCTGTTTCCAATGGGAATTCCTAGAACTGCTGCACACACAAAACAAACTTTCCTCTCATGAATCAGAAAGGCCCAACCAACCAGAAAAAAAAGATTTGGAGTAGACAGGTCTTCTCACACACAGCACTGGTAAGCTCCACAATATACTCCAAGGGCTCCCCCTCACTAAAACCAGGAGTACCTGGTCCACTCCCACTTGCTCTCCAGCCCCCAAGATTCTAGGATGCCCTGCTCTGTGTGAGCCGGAGTTTTGTGCTCACCCTGCCAGCTCCTGCACAGACAGCAGACCTGCAGTCATCCCTCATCCTCCTGACCTCACTCTCACAGGAGGACACCTGGGCTTTGGGTACCAGACCATCAAGACAAGACACAACGCAGGTGGTCCACTTACCCATTTCTGGGAGGTAAATCAGCAGTTAAATTCAATGCTCCTCAACCAGATGAAATCAGCTACTTTCATACACATAGGTCATGCTTAAGTTGTTCGCAAAGCAAAGCAGAAACGTGTGCTCTTTCTAACATCACTGTTTTCTGGGAGCACAGCAGTCTCCTTTGCCCTCAGCACACAGGGACAGGTCATCCAAGCGTCAAACAGGCGGGTCCTGGGTCTGAATGAACTACATCCCCCTAACGGTCATGGTCACAGCTCTCCTGATTCCAGGAGAAGATGGTGCCTACCTACATGCTGAGACAGTGTCAACCAGAGACCCTGCCCCAGAGGGACCGGGACATGGACTGTCCCTTCAGGATTGCTGGTCTAGGAAGCCTCAGCTCAGGGCTCCTGTCCTTGGGGCCCAGCCCTGTGAGAAGAGCCCCTGGCTAGGCTACAGGAGGCCAAGGCAGCCCAGAGAAGACGGAAGTGGGCAGGGGTGTCTAGAGGGCAGGGGGTCAGAATGCAGGATGCAGAGGCCTAGAGAAACCCTGTCTTGAGAAAGCAGAGAGCTAGGTGACAGGTACTTATCAGTGAGGGGCACTGCCAGGCAGCCAAAAAGGCAGAAGGAAGAAACAGAGAGCTGGAGGCTCTATGCACTTCCTACCTGCCTCTACCCCCGACATGCCACAAGTCACAGCAGCATCTGTGGACCAGCCACACTCACCCCAAAGGACGACCAGCCACAGTACAGACCACACACTGAACTGCTGCCCTGGGGGCAGCACGGGGACACTCAGCACAGTCACTTGGAGAAAGAGACTCACACATTCCTTTTCATGCTACACCCATACAGGACTGAGCAGGTAGCCTCGTGGACGTAAAAGGGCAACATGTGTCATTGTGCACACCACACACCCCCAAGTAGATGGCGATGCCCAATGTGGACATGCAAAGAACGTCAATGAGAAGAGGAAGAACAGAGGGAAAGGGCTGGAATGGTGACCCAACACCACCCTTTATACCTCCCTACCGCAGTAACATCCTTCATAAACGCAGGGAACAGCCTGTACTGGTTACAGAAATAGGAAAGCATGAGTTATGCATCTATTTATGGATTTAATTTAAAAGTTTCTTAACATTACGAAATAGAAACTTAAAGTATCTTGACCAGGTTTCCCTTTATGAGATGGTAAACAAAGGCATGCCTGGAGTTCAACCCGGCCTAGAGTGGGTCCAAGTTGAAAGTTTCTAAACTAAAGGGGTCTCCTTGTTTCAAAAAATACTTATGTCTGTTGTTCTTGATACAAAATTCTACACTATTTCCAATAAATAATAAAGTGTTTTTTTAAAGTATGAAATGTAAACGTTGTTGCCCTTTCCAACACACATATTTTAAAAACTGCCTGAGCTGTGACAGGGCTCTTGCAGGAAGTAGTGACACATTCGGTTCCCAGCACAGAGGAGACTCTGCACGGTGTGGCCACTGTCACCACTGAAGCGCTTCTACACTCCTATAGTCTAAGGATCTACGATCACAGAGGATGTTGTCCGGCACGGGAAGGCTAGACTCCAGGACCAAGGGGATGTGCAAAGGACATGCATGACCCCAGTGAACCGGGATTCTGAGAACATCAACATGTGGACAAAACATTACCCACACATTTCATGAAAAAATCAGGTTATTATCTCGTTAACCAGCCCACTGCCTGGCATTTAAGGGGGAAAATCACAGAACTCAAACCAGACAGCTTGTCACATGGTCATACATCCTGACTGGCAGCCAGCACGTGGATTTCCGTCACCGAGAGGGGAGCTGTGTCATAGAGTAGGGGGCACTCTTGGGTCTTCCTCCTGGACTTACGGGGCTGCAGCTCCCAGGCCTGACCCTCCACATGATGCATGTCCTTCACATTTTTCCACCTACTTCCAGATTGTCGATTTTTCTTTTCATGCCCTGGAGATGCCTTTTTGGGGAAGGTACCAAAGACAACTACTGACATTTCCCATGACAGTCAGGATCCAGCATATTTGAGCAAGAACAGGCTCAGAGCTGCCCACCAGTGACAACTGTAATGAAACATCACAGGACCACCCAGCCAAAGAGTTTTTAACTGGGCTGGCAACCAGGACCCAATGGCATCGTAAAGCAGCCTTAGCAAATGACCTACAGTGATACAACCCAGCAGAGAACAACTGTAGGTAATAAGATCCTTAACCATCTTCCACGCTTCCTGGAATCAGAATACAATCACCTGATCATAGCCAGCAATCATTTTCATTGACATCTATCAATGGAAGACACTGGAAGGCCCTACCTACCCACCTGCTGGAATCTTCCATGGACCAGCTCCTCAAAAGTGAGCCAGTGTCCAACAGGAGACCACCTCCAAGTGATCAGATCCAAGGCAGCAGTTCAAATAAGATCCAATGGGGGGATGAGATTCTAGAGCAATGGTGGGACCACAGTAATTTTTTTCTAAACACACCAAGGACTAGGTCAAGGAGCCTACGGGGGGGCTGGTGGAGGTAAGAAATAGGAGGGTTACATGAGTTCTCCAAAAATACAGACACTGCATTTATAAATTATTTTACAGTAACCAGAACCATGCCTCAGGCCCAGGGACAGGCCAGACTCCCAACCACACCTTGCTGGGAGCTACAGGATTGCAAAGACCCTCAAAGCTGAGATGAGACCTGCAGCAAGGCGAGAGGAAAAGAGAGTTTTGTTTCATAAGATGGAAAGTTGTTTGGGGAAAAGGATTGTCGAGAGTTACTCCTACAATCATTAAGGGGCATTTCTTCACTGTCCCGTTGCCCTGCGGCTGACCCAAATGGTCTTAGGAAGCAACACCATTTCCTGATGGCATCTGCTGGCCCTGGCTGGAGCCCTGACGCACACCCTGGGCTGCTCCCTATGGCTCGTCGAAGAGCTGAAGGTCCAAGCGGACCACAATCTCTCCCGTGGGAACTTCATGCAGCAGGAGACACTTGGTCACTGGACCCTTGGAACCCTGGTCCCTCTTGATGTCGGCCACGCGGATCTCTGTCCGACCCAAAAAATCTGAAAAGAGAACGAACAGACCTGCTCAGAGGGAGGATCCCCCCTCTTCAAGGCAGGCATCTGGCATATTGGGAACTTCCCAGTGAATCGCTACACTCTCCCTTCGAAAAGGTCAGCTTACAGGAACCCATGAACTAGATGACAAATGGAGCAAAAAGAAAGGGACACAGCAGGGCATGGAGGAGTCTAAAAGGAGTGAAAACACACACCACATCTTCCCCCACACCTGGGGCCTCCAAAGGGTGGTAAGCTGCCTGGGAGGTGATGCAACAGCAGGTGTCACATGAGCCGCACAATTTGCAATGTATGTGAAATTTAAGGAAGTCACCCAGAAGACAGACAACTACATCTGGGACAAAAACTGGATGGTCATTTCTGCCAGAGGCTGTCAAAGGAGTATTCTCTGTGAAGTTACACCACTTTCCATCAAATACTGTATGTCAGCCTGAGCAGGGATGAGAACACGTTTAAACGTTTTAGGTGCTGTGCAGATACAGAGTGTCTCTAAAAAATGTATACACACACTTGGGATAATTATAAAAGCAGTGTTTATTAAAATGCATTTCCTTTTCAAAACTGAGCTATCAGCTGTTACAGAGTGTATACATTTTTGGGAGACACCTTTTCGTGATGGCGTTAAAGGGGCCTCCGGACCATCACCTCCTTCATCTATTCATGTTATTTATTGCAGTGTCCTGTGCCCCAGGCACTCTGTACAGTTAACAGCCTTCCCTCAACACTCCCGTTGAAAACCTGGGAGGTTTTCCAAGTGGGAAGACTCGAGTTTATTTTGCCCCCACGTGCATTTCATGGAAATAATCTCTTAGGTAAGAACAATATCAGGATGTTCAACATACGCCCTAGTGCAGCTGCCACTGTGTCATGATATTTCACTATTTAAAAAGAAGCTCAATTTAACCTCAAACCCTCACTCAGCAGAATGAAAACCGACAGCGAAGAGCCCAGACGAGAGTCAGACGGGCCTGGCCAGGCTCTGACCTCCAGCCAGCTCGTGACCATCCTCACACAAGCACAGCAGCAACTAACGCACAGTGAGAAAATCCACATGAAGGTACTGAAAGAGCGACCTGAGCCTTGCGCAGGCCATGCTAGCATCAGACGCTCACGCCCAGCCCGTTATTATCCTCCTGGGAACAAAGTTAAGTCGAGACTGTCATCTTTAAACTTACCTTCTGATTTTTACTGAGTTGAGGAAAAGGAAGAGAGTTCCTTAGAGTCACTGGCCAAACCCATTCTTTTGTAGGCTCAGAGCAGAAACAGAAACACCGGTGGAAGGAAGGAAGCACCCAGCACAATTCCATCCCCTTGATTAGCCAGAAATGTCACTAAAGGACACCCACGGATCCTACCACACCTGCTGCCGCCAACGGTCTTGCTCGGCTGGCTAGTTTTATCACTGTGGCTTTGGCCAGGGACTAATGAACGGGGCTGAGGCCTTGGGGCCAGCTGCTCTGGGGTTGCACAGGACCGCACTGTTTGCCTGGGGAGCTTTGTCACCTGCTCTAAGATGCCCAGCACAGGGCAGCCTCCTCCTGCGCTGACCTCACCTCTCTGGAGGGAAGCCCAGGCCAGCCTGGCCCTGGGTTTCCAGGCAGAACACGCTTGCCCAGGAAGGCAGGGCAGGGAGGGAGGACTCACCGTCTGGGGAGAACTGGTCCCTCTCGAACACGGTGATGCAGAGAACCTCCTGCTCCAGGTCCCTGATGAAGAACTGGCAGTTGGAGTTCCACTTGGGGTTGAGGGTGTCCTGCATGGTCTTGGTGATGTGGCACTGGGAGCCCATGGTCACCTCGCAGTAGGGGTTGCTCTTCCCTGGGGGGGGACAGGCCGGATGACTCCTGCCGGGGGGGGTCACCACGGAGGGGGCCCCACCCTCTGCGCGGCGGCCACGCGTGGGGTCCAGGGGAAGCTCCCTCCCAGCCTCGTACTTCAGCGGAGCACAAATCCCAGGGGGCGGGGGGGGAAGGGGGGCCGTGGGCTCCTCGCGCCAGCCTCAGGCTGCGCCATGCCCGCCGGGACACGGCGGCCACTCGGGCCCTGGGCAGCGGACCCGCGGGAGGGGCGTAAGGGGGCGAAGCTCAGGTTCCCCACCAGTGCTCGGACAGCCCCCCTGGAGGGATGCGGGGCGACGGCCACCGCGCCTCCGACCGAGGGCCGCGGGGGGCGGGGGGGCCGGTGCTCACCGTGCGACCGGCAGGGCTTCAGCTCGATGCCTTCGACCACGTTCACCATCAGCCGTCCAATCCCCGTCGCCCTCTGGGAGCGGACTGCGCGGGGCGGGCAACAGGGACTCGTTCCACCCGCGCGCTCCCGCCTGTTCGCCGCGCGCCGCCTCGCCCGTGCTGCGCCCTCGAGGGCGCGTCTCCCCTGCCCTCCCCAGTGCTGCTTCCTACGCCGGGGTCTGCCCTCTGCCCCACTCTGCACCCCGTTCCGCACCCGCTCTCTCTCCCTCACTGCCGCCGGTCTCCTGCCTCTGCCCTCAGGCGCACCTCACGCTAGGGATTCGCGGCCCACAAGCGGCCCCGTGCCCGGCCTCGCGGGAAGCCCTAGTCTCGCGGGAAGCCCTGGTCTCGCGGGAAGCCCTGGTCTCGCGGGAAGGCCTGGCCTCGCGGGCCTCACGGGAAGGCCTGGCCTCGCGGGAAGCCCTGATCTCCCGGGAAGCCCTGGCCGCCCGGAAAACCCTGGCCTCGCGGGAAGTCCTGGTCTTGTGGGCCCCGGGGGACGCCCTGGCCTTGCAGGTCTCCAGGGAAGCCCTGGTCTCGCGGGAAGCTGGGCCTCCCGGGAAGTCCTGGTCTCGCGGGAAGCCCTGACCTCCCGGGAAGCCCCGGTCTCGCGGGAGGCCCCGGTCTCGCGGGAAGCCCGCCTCACCCAGGTAGGCCTTCTCGCGCTTCTTCTTCTCCGTCTCGATGTAGAGTTCCGAGGCGGCCTTGATCTTCTGCACCCAGGCCGTCCTTGGGAAGGAAAAGACAGAAGGTGCCGACAGGACTGGGGGAGGCTCGGGTCATTCCGACGCGGCTCCCAGGACTCTGCCTGGGACGCTCGGCCCGAGCTGGGGAAGGAGGCCCGCGCCCCGAGGTCAGGCGAAGGGCGGGCCTTGTGGGTGCCCGAGGCCGCCTCGCTGTCCCCGAGAAAACCGCTTCCCCGCCGTCCCGGCGCCGCCGGCCCACAGCTCCCGGCCCCGGGGCGACGTCCCCGTGTCCCCGCGCCAGGCCCAGGCCCAGGCCCAGGCCCAGGCCCAGGCCCAGGCCCAGGCCCAGGCCCAGGCCCAGGCCCAGGCCCAGGCCCAGGCCCAGGCCCTGGAACGTCGTGGCCGTGGGTCCAGTCACCGCCGGGCGGGTCTGACTCCCTCGGCCCCGGGGCAGCGCCCTGGAGACGCGGCTGGAGCAACGTGCCCACGCCCGGGGCGCAGAACGCCCGCCCCAGGGAGCCGCCGCCGAGGGGCGCGTTTCACGGCCTGCGAGCCCCGCGGGGGACCTGCGGCGCCGTCTCAGAGGAGGCCGACGTTTTCTACCCCAAAATCTCAAGCGACGCTAGTTCCAGCTCCTCTTATTTGCAGACGTTCGTGCCCTGTGTCAGACCTCCTCGGGGCTCTAGAAGGAAGCATTGGGACCCCCCGTGTCCCCTGCAGCCAGACAGGGTGGCACGCAGCTGGGGAGCGTGGGCACCTGCTGAGTAATTAAATGCCCCACGTGGTGCTGCACCTGGCGGACCGGGGTGCGGGCCGGGGAGGGGACCGGGCTTACCTCTCATTTATGCTCTCTGCTCGAAGGGTGTAGACGCGGTCGATGTGGGAGATGTGGAAGATGGGCTCATCCCCAGACGGGTCGGTGGGTAATTTTACTAGAACCTCATTTAGGAAAATGGGCTGGAAAATAATGCTCGGGCATTAGAAAACCAGACGGGTCCGTGAGTGCCAGTCAACTCTGCGTGTGTGTGCGCGCGTGTACACATGGACACGTGAGCCAGACCGCGTGTGACTGTGCGTGCGCAGGTGTATGTACATTGTACAGTAAACTAGTGTGTGTGTGTGTGTGTGTGTGTGTGTGTGTGTGTGTGTGTGTTTGTTTGTTGTTGTAGTAAACTCTACCCGGATAATGATTTTGTGTTAATGCCAGCTTTCATGTGTAACAAATTATAAACATGGACACACACACACACACACACACACCATTTTGCAGGTATTTTTAAGTCCTTCAGAATATGAACTGATCTGTTTTTCCTGCAGCATATCCTAGTCGGCAAACAGCCTCCATCAGCTTTATCTCCAAGCGATTCCCTCCAGAGATTTTCATACAGAGTTGCTAGGGACAGTCTACATGTGTACGTTGTTTGTGGTTGTGTTCTAAAGTAAAGCCGCCTGTTGCTTCAGAGAAAATTCATCTATCAGAACACCCCACAGAGACAAATTTAGAAAAACAATTTCCCATGACAAGAGCACACACACAGCCATGCAGGTAGGAGCAGGTGAAATAAACAGCTTAGGGAAATCTCTACATGGGGACTGTTTAGATTGGCTGGAAAAGGTGCGGGGTATAGGTGTTTCAAGCTACCTTGAAAAGTTTGGAGGGGGACCTGGGAATGTTCAAAAGGTGGGCACCTTCCCCACGCCTGCCTCATCTGCACACTTGACCATGAGCCCCGTCAGGGCAGGGTGTGCCTGCATCAGGGCTGGGGGACCCGCAGTAGCCACTGGGCAGCTAATGGATGTTCATCAATCACATTGACCGTTTTTCCCTTCCTGGTAGTACAGGCACCTCGGAGATGCTCTGGGGCTGGTTCCAGACTACCGCAATGAAGTTATAATCGTTTTGCTGGTGGAGGTTCTTGCCTTCAACTTGTCAAAAACACAATTTCTGTGAAGCTCAACAACATAAAGCTCAAGAAAAGGAGGTGTGTCTGTACTAGAAGTGACCATCAGTCACCCTGAACCCGGGTCACCCTCGCCTTCCCCTCCACACCATCGCCCCAATCCTGACAATACTCTGACTCCTCTTGGAGACATCCTCCCCTGACACCAACCCTGCCAGTGCAATCTAGAACCCAACTTACTGTTTTGTACATTTTGTACTGCAGGTTGGACTTGGGGCTGAAGACCTTATCAGTTCCGGAAGAGCCCAGGGGCTTTATGATCTGGGTGAGCAGGAGGAAGTCATTGAAGAGGAAGCCATACAGCTCCTTGTTGCTCTTGGCCTTGTACAGTTTCCCACTGTGCAGAAACTTACGTGGCCCCAAGCAGTTGGTCACTGAATTGAAGACAAGTTGCTGAGAAAGGAAAACAAAGCCAAAAAGATAGGATGGAGTTAGGTGATGTTTTGATGTTGGGGTTTCTGCATCTGAAAGTGTGAGCTCCATCAGAATCTGGGGCCGGGCCTCAGCGCATCTGTAGCTGAGGCTCAGATCAAAGACCTTGAGAGTATTGTGCTGAGCAAAATAAGTCAGAAAAGGTTAAGATCCATATGATTTCATTCATGTGAGATGTAAAACTGAAAGCAACAAATGAACAAGGCAAAAACTCACAGACAGCAGGATGGTGGTCACCAGGGGAAGAGGGTTGGGGGCTAGTAAAGGGTAAAGGGGGTCAAATACATGGTGATGGACGAAGATGTGACTTTGGGCAGTGGGCACACAATGCAGTGGACAGATGATGTATCATAAAAATGTACACCTGAATCCTATATAATCTTACTAACCAATGTCACCCCAATAAATTTAATTTAAAAAAATTTTAAGTACTTGTTGGAAGAACTTGGGCAGTACGAAACTCAGTGGTGCTGAGTGACACCTCAGAGCCAAGCAGAATAGGCACTTGTTGGTGCAAATCAACCCCACCCAACTCTGGTCCTGAAACATGAAGAGGATAATACTCTTCCTGCCACTTCCCAAACCTTAAAGATGGCCCTGAGTGCTGAAATGCAGCTCTGTCATCCCACCGGGCTCCATTTTGTGCTCTATCATCCCCCCCACACTGGCTCTGTGATCTGTTCTGTCACCCCACACACACACACTGGCTCTATGATCTTATGCTCTGTCATCCCCCCACTGGCTCTATGATCTTGTGTTCTATCACACACACCCCAGCCACTGGCTCTATGATCTTGGGCTCTATCATCCCCCCTAGACACTACGCATATGAGCAGGTTCTGAAGGGCTGAGGAAGACTGAGGTAGAAATAACCTCACTAAGGCCCCCTTTTTTGACAGCAAGGGGGAGCCTGAGAGGGGGGAAGGCCACAGCTGTGCCCAGGCAGTGATATGATCCAGGCAGGGGTCATAGTCCCCATGTGCCCACATTCGGGCTCCGGGGAGATGGTCCGCCCAGCGACCTTCAAGGCTGAGGCACTCTCCAGAAGTATGAACCTTACAGAGCTCCCTGAGGAGAGTATCTGTGGGGAGGTGACGAGGTTCATGACATGCATCCCCCGAGAGGCTGACTTCACTGTGGGAGGAAGAATCAGTGGTGCCTCTGTGACCAGAGCCTGATGGGCACCAGGGGAGAGTGGCCACTCCACCTCGCTCTCAGGTACAAGAAGGAAGGAGGCCTCCAACCTCCCACCAAGGCTCTGAGGGACCCAAAAGGCTAAAGGGGGCACCTCAGCTGGAGCCTTCAAAGGATATTCTCACCCTTCGTATGAGAATGGGTGCCTGGAAGTCATTCTAGCCCTTTTTCTTGCCAGAAGAGAGGTCAAGCCACTTGGGGACAAAAACCAAGAAAAGGCAACTTGGGTCACAAAAGGGTGGTGACATTCACTCACCTTCTAAGGTTAAGGCCTCCAGTGGGCCAGGCCAACACTGAACACACACGAATCAGGAACGGACAAGAATGTCAAGAACAGCATTTAACTGAAACTTAATCACTGGTAAGTGTCCAGAGCAGGGTCAGGAAACAAGTCAACGTGCCCATGAACACCCTGCAGGCAAAGCGGGAGCTGTGACAACAACGATGTGTCTCTTTCACGTGGATGGTTCTCTCCCCCCCACCCCTTCCCTCCTACTCTAAAAATCAATGGAAAAAAAATATCCTCAGGTGAGGATTAAAAAAAAGAAGAAATTTTCAGCTGCCAAAAACAGAATAAAAATGCAAACCTTGGATGATAAGCCCTGAGCTGGCTTTGGCCATGAGAGTCCCTCTTGAATCTGTGACCTTGAGCTTCCACTTTAGTGGCTACATGGGGTGCAAAAGACAGAAGCCGTATCTAGGGCTCATGAGTGAAGGATCCAACAGGAGATTGCGAAAAGCTGAACCCCAGAGGAAGAGCGACAAACTCAAGCACAGGATGAGCAAGAAAACTGGACCTTGGTGTAAGTGGGGGGGAAAAAATGCCCCTGAGAATGTGTAACCACAAGGCAGCTCTCACAACACAAGTTTGAAGCACAAGTCACACAACTAGTGTGATCCCTCAAACCCCTCTATACTTAATTTAGGGTGATACTGGTGGCAACCGTCGCGGAAAGAACACAACGTCAGACCACAAAGATCCCACCGATGAAGTTCCCAAGAACATTGAGCTCACAATAAAAAATCACAGCGCATGCAGAGAAACCGCCCGTGTGGCGAGGGCTGGCAGAAACAGCAGACGAGAGTGAGATCCGAACGTTAGATACGGAAATTATCAGGCTTGAAACATACAGGATTATGTTTAAAATGTGTTAGGAAGTAAGTGAGAAGCATGGCCACTTGTGCAAAGAATACGACACTGGAAAGAAACCAGCAGATTAGAGAAAATAAGTAGAACTGCTGGAAACGGAAAAGAAAATAACTAGAATCTAAAAACTCAGTGGATGGGTTAAATAGCAGATTAGAAGCAGCCAGAGAGAAACTAGCAAGCTGTGGGCTGGAGAGGGGGCGGTCCATGCTCTGTCCCCCTAGGGCTGGCTGCAGAGGCTCAGCAGGCCGGGCTCAAGGGTCGGGGCCCACCCCCACCCTCACCCCCACCCCCGGCGGCTAACCTCAGACAGGCCTTCACACTGCACGTGGGCTTGGATCCACTCCAGCCGGTCGGAGTTCTCCTTCTCCCGAACCCCCTCGTTCACCTGGGAGCACAGCTCCTCCGCCTTCTCCAGGGCGAGCCTCAGGTGGCTGTGGTCGGGGTGGTTCTCGGGAGTGTTTTCCAGGATCTACGGGGAGACCAGAAGGCACAACCTTAGGGTGGGCCCGAGGTTCGCTGTCCCAGAGGCCTGGCCAGCGGAGGTGCTCACAGCTCAGACCCCTCCTAATGGTGGACACAAGTCACTGCGGCAGTGAGCACGCACCTCTGCGAGGACATGGAGCTCGAGGCCACTCCTTTGTGTCAGGGCCCCCTTGCAGGACAGGGGTGCCACATTACTTACACTTGGGGTGTGACAGGGCAGTGGCTGAAGCAGGGCAGTCATGCACCCGCATGGATTTCTCCCAGGAGAGCACCTCTGTCCTGGGTCCCAGCACAGCAGCAGGTGTCTGTGCACCTCGGGGCCTGGGTGCAGATGGCTGTTTTCCTGGATGGACCACCCAACCAGCGCCTGTGATGACGGCTCTGCAGCTGGATCTCCTGGTGGGAGTCCCTGCTCTGCCCCAGCAAGCGTGACATGGGCCAGTCACACACGTGCTCTGAGCCTCAGTTTCCTCTTGAAATATGGGGACACTGCTAGCACTCCTGATAAAGCTGTTTAGAGGAGTCAATGATTTATACAAGTGAAGCACTTTGCCAAGTACCTGGGCTTTAGCAGGTGCTCAATAAATGAGAGCATTACCACCAGGCTCTCCAAGGACCTGGAGGGCACTAAAGGCGATCCTTATGGGGAAAGACCCTAAGAACAAGGAGACCACTTGCAGGGGAGGGAGATTTGTCACGTATAAGGGGACTGAGCAAATTATCAAACATATGGAGGGAATGAGCACCAGGCCTCTCGCAGAGAAGGAGGTTGTGAATCTACAGAAGGAGGGGGCCTAGAATCACTACTGCGATGTCAGAACAGGAGGCACTGGTGCGAAGTTGGGGTTTTAATATGCATAATTACACACCCAGATTGATCTCCAAATAAATGTGTATACACTTGTGCATATGTAAATGTGTGTTTGAATATTTATGCATACATATATTTCCAGACTGCCACCGAGAGACCCAAAGGCATCACCACAGGGCGGCAGTGAGCACACCAGGTCCAGATCTGGGCCTCAAATTCCCCCCCGAGGGACCAGCTCTGAAACCTCTTGGGAAGCTGTCCCCTGTGGTCACACAATCCCAGCTCAGGGGACGTGTAAGATGGGGACTCTGAAGCCCTGATTGTTTTCCTCTTGGTGTTGGCTTCTTGAAGTGGCAGGAGGACCACCACCATCAGCTAGCAACTATCGTATCTCACAGCGGCTTCCCGAAGGCGGCAGGGATTCGATTTCTATGTTCTTCTCAGAAAAGTCAAGGCTTAAAGTCGCCGTGCCAGTACCAGGGAGAGAATCAAGGTCTGAGCTCTCACTTTCCAGCTTACAAGGTAGAAGCCACTTGGTGGCGCAGCTAAAGGTCGCGCGTTATTAGCTCTTTCCATGAATTATTAGCTCTTTCCACGTATTATTAGCTCTTTCACAACAAACAGCTCCTCCTTCCGAGTCACCACGCAGATGCCTCCACACCCTGTTGGTATATGACCTCCACCCAACAGATGGCGGTGTGCTGGCTGGGGACGTGCCCAGGGCCCTGGCGCCCTGGATGCCGAGAACGCACTCCCGCACTTGAAACACAGGCTGTACTCACATTTTTGATGATCAGAGGGTATCTGGTCACCCGCTGCATGGGCTTCAGTATGAAACTCGAGAGCGGCATCCCTTTGCAGCGAGGGTCCATTGCCAACCTCTGCAACAATAGATTTCTTTAATGCCCTTAAGAAATCGGACCCAGCCGGTGTGGCTCAGTGGTTAAGTATTGACTCATGAACCAAGAGATCGAGGTTTGATTCCTGGTCAGGGCACATGCTCGGGTTCCAGGCTTGATCCCCAGTGGGGGGCGTGTAGGAGGCAGCTGATCAATGACTCTCTCGTCATTGATGTTTCTCTCTCTCTCTCCCCTTCCTCTCTCTGAAATCAATAAAAACATTTTTAAAAAAAGAAAAGAAATCTGCAAACCCAGTCAGGGACTGATGCTATTGGATGTCCCACCCCCGCGGTGTCTCATTTCTCTGGACCACCCCTGGGGAGCCTGGAGTGGGGAGGGCCTGACCGGTTATCCTGGTCCAGGACAAGGCCCTGCCCAGGGGGAGGACCAGAGTCCTGCAGGTGTGACTCAGCCGCCAGGTGAGCCCCTGCTCTCCAGATTCCTTCCTCGAGACTCACAGTTCCTCACTCAGAGTTGAGATTGGAGACTATTTCTCCTGGATATCTGCAAAAACTTCCTAACACCCCCAGGAACAAGGAGGGTCACAGACTATAGGGTCAGAATGAATCCCCCTAAGTCCCTGGATGCAGGGCGGGGGGGCTGGAGGTCATGGACTGTTTCGGGTGGGACCTGCACACGCCCTGGGAGCCCCAGGCAGTCGGGGACAGCGGAGCTCAGACAGAGGGGTCAAGATGGGTTTCAGGCCGGTGGGTCGTCTCCACCCAGGACTCCTCAACTCTTTCTTCCACCACTTTTGCCAGTTCTGTCTGGAGGACAAGAGTCCCTCTATCCCCAGAAGGCGATCCTATCTACGAGTCCCTGGGGTTGCATGGTGACAGCTCTCGAAGTTTCTGGTTTTATGCCGTGACCTGGGCCCCCGGCCCCGGGAACCGCCGGCGTCTGAACCTGCTCCAGCCGAGGACGTCATTACGGCGGGACACCCGCGGTCAGCAAAGGCTTGTCGAACTCCCACAGGGGTGAGGTGGGGAGAGTGATGGGGGCGGGGGGAGCGAGAAGGGGCAGCAAGCCCCCTCCCTGGGCTGGAGTCAGCATTTCCCTGAAGTCCAAGGGCATCCAGTGATGCACTCGTCCAGCCTGTGCCTGAGGACGCGCCCTTGGCTGAAACCCCAGGTGGCCCGTGGCACCCAGCAGCCCGGCATCTGCTCTCCAGTCTGCTCCCCCCCCCCAACCTCTTAGCAACATTTCTCCTCTTGGAATGACTAGAATGCCCGACTTACTGGCTAGCAAATGGCAGCATTTAACGCTGAGAAATGCCGGGGGTGGGGGGGAAGAGCAAATGTACATGATGCTGTGGCCAAGAAGTGACGGCGGGCGGAATCTCCCAGCGCCAGCGCTGAGCAGGGGAACGGCCTGCCCCCAGGCGCATCGGGTGCAAAGGCAAGCCTGCCGTCGCCATTACTATTTTGCTATCTGTTCATCAAAACGATGAACCTACTTAACAGAAGTTATTTCATTCTCTTATTTTTTTTCCTCTGAGAGAGGCTGTGGGGCCAGGCAGGGACCCACCCGGGCCAAGGCCAAGTCCCAGGGCAGCAGACCCAGGGCCTGGGGCCTCCAGCAGCGCCATCCCAACGTCCCCTCGCAGACACCTGGGTCTCTAGACCCCTGTTATCCCCCGCGGCAGAGGTCCTGGCGCATCACACTCACCCCCACAGGCTGCCTGGAGTTTGAGCCCATCGAGAAGAACCAATGGGGAAAGAACAAAGGGCTCATTGGGACTACCGGCCACTCCCTGTGCGGGTGAAGGGCAGAGCCCAGCGGACGCTGGAGGGCACTCAGGTTGGTCAGAATAGGAAACCCGAGACCCACCAGCCCTCCTGAGCCTGACAAACCAGATGGGAAATTCAGACCTGAGTGCAGACACCACCACCAGCGCCTGGACAGCAGCTCAAAGCTCCCAGGCCCAGGGCTGGCCCTGCTCTCCAAGCCTCCCCGCCCCCCACCGCCCCTGTGGTCACAGCCACACCTGCCCGCTAGTGCCACCCCTGTGGTATAGCCAAGACCTCAGTCCCTGTCGGTCCCTGTCAGTCTTTAGCAGAAATGTGCACATAGACATTTGAATTTGCCCCCGACACACCCAGTGCCCGAGCACAGCCACCCGGGGGCGGGGTCCCGCCCAGCCCGGGCTCCTTACTTTGACGAAGTCCTTGAAGTCGGGGGCCTCGTCCGTCTTCTGCTGGATGAGGGCCGCCCCGTTGAGCTGGCAGCTGCAGAAGCGGATGTAGGGCTGCATGTGGGGCAGCTGGGCCGTCAGGATGTCCCCGATCATCTTCACAGGCATCTTCTCCCCGGACATCTTCTTGCGAACTCGCAGGGCTCTGTGCGGAGACACGACAGGTGAGGCCCCGCCATCACGCTGGCTGCTGGGGACACTGCACACTTCCAGCCGGACAGAAAAAGCCCGAAGGCCACTAAAGGGCCTATATGGGAAGCAGGGGCAGAAAGAGACACGAGTCTAGCACTATAGGGGGTGTCACCGAGCATTTCTCTTTGGCATGATGGCTGTTTGCCGGCTCTTGGGCATAAATCAGTTTTTCTTATGGACTAATACGGGATCATTTCTTCGGTTACTCAGACAGGGTCCCTGTGTCAATGTGTCACTTGACAGGTTATCTGTGATGAAGGACCCAGCTGGTGTGGCCCCGGCGCTGAGCCTGTTTCTGGGCCAATCCTGCTCCAGGGACATGCAGGCTCATTTTCAGACTCAACAAAACATAACTAAGATGGTAAATCAGTTACCACAGGAAAATAATCCTATTTGTTCCCCAAAGCCAAGTAGGAAGGATGGTCTGAACCATCTGCCCCAGTCCCTGCTCCATCCCGGTGGCTAATTTGAAGTTCCTTTGATGAAGAGGGGTTCTGAAGACATAAGCCTGTGAATGAGAACAGACCAATGGACCCAGACGGTTTATGTCCTGGAAGCCAAGAAGGGACGGGGGGAGGGGGGGGGGCTTGGGGGGTGTCTGTTCTGGGGTCCAGCTGCAGTCTGAGTGTTCAGGGCCATGGTAGCCAGGGCTGCGCATCCCACCCTTCTTCCAACTCTAATAGGTGACCCCCAACACTGGAATCTAGAAAAGGACACTGAGCTTCTACTCGGCAAGGACAGCAGTGCACTGGGAGGGCAGGGCCACAGATGAGGCCATGAGTGTGTTCCGCCTGCCCTACTGACCATGGGGGGGTGAGGGGGGGGTGAGTGGGTGGGGGGGTGGATGGGGGGGTGGATGGGGGGGTGGGTGGGGGGATGAGTGGGTGGGGGGGATGGGTGGATGGGTGGATAGGTGGGTGGATGGGTGGATGGGTGGATGGGTGGATAGGTGGGTGGGTGGGTGGGTGGATGGGTGGGTGGGTGGGTGGGTGGATGGGTGGATGGGTGGATAGGTGGGTGGATGGGTGGATGGGTGGATGGGTGGATAGGTGGGTGGATGGGTGGATGGGTGGATGGGTGGATAGGTGGGTGGATAGGTGGGTGGATGGGTGGATGGGTGGATAGGTGGGTGGATGGGTGGATGGGTGGATGGGTGGGTGGGTGGATGGGTGGATGGGTGGATGGGTGGGTGGATGGGTGGATGGGTGGATGGGTGGATAGGTGGGTGGGTGGATTGATTGGTGGATAGATGGGTGAGTGGGTGAGTGGATAGATTGATGGACAGATCAGGATGTTATGCTATATGATTTTAACCTAAGGGTGGGAAGATATCACTGTGAATTCCTTTGACTGCCTTCATGGCCATGGGTAGGACTATACAATTCCAAGGAGGTTCTGCAATATTAGTATTAGTCTTAAAAAACTTCAGATGCCTTTATTTTCTTTCTCCTACATTTTTAGTTAAAGAAAAAAAAAATCCTTGGACTAGGCAAGCAAGCCAAGGAGAGAAACTTTAGGGACAAAGAGTGTCAGGGTCTGAGCAATTAGCAGGTGCCCTTGTGGGGAGAGGTCAGCGCTGGCTGCCCGGGCTGAGGAGTGGCAGCTTGGTGCCCTCAGGATGGCCGGCGGCCATGCCTGTGGCGGGAGCCGGTGCGCAATGCCACCGATTTGGGGGCTCTGAGTAACCATGTTACAGACTTGCTATGGCGGAAACAGGAAGAAATCCCCTCATTCCGTTGCCTTCCTCTGAGGAGCAAAACGTTCTCTCTGCAAGTACTTCCACTCACCTCCTTTTTAAAATGATGGGGAGACAGGAGAAAAGGAAGGTGACAGGGAGACCGTCAGACTCAGGCCGCCCGGGAGGAGGCAGACCTAGCAGGGCCCTCCTGGGACCAGGCGCCCGCGAGGTTCCCTGGGGGGCTCCTGGGGTGCCCTGCTGCACAGGTGAGACTGGGAGGACCGGGCCTGAATGGGCTTGGACACAGGTGTCACCAGGCCCAGGGTCACCAGGCTCAGTTGCTGCAGCGCAGCCGTCCCTCTGCTGAGCTGATTCTTGATCTCATCCAAAGGCCTCCGGACCCGAGGCCCTGAACTGCCGTGGGAGTCAGCCAGCCGGAGAGCAGGCCAGAGGGTGCTCGGGGGGCCGAGGGTGCTCGGGGGGGCTGAGGGCGCTCGGGGGGGCCGAGGGTGCTCGGGGGGGCCGAGGGCGCGAGGCTCCCAGCGCCCCAGCCTGCAGGCCAAGCGCCCCGTCGGGAGAGCTGGCCTTGAGCAGCATGTCCCATGTGTCTATACATTTTTACATACATTACATACTATCCCTAACTGTTGGGGAAACTGAGGCACGCAGCAATGGAATGACGTGACCAAAGTCCCACAGCTAACAGGTGACAGAGGCAGCCCTTGAACCCAGGTGATGAGCCCCCAGAGGCTGACGTTCGTGAGCCCTGCGCGTGGACAGCGGGCACGGAGCCCCGGACCCCGGCGCAGCCGCTCTGGGCCCTGCCCTGTCCCCCCGAGAGCAGCTCGCCCCATCTCCATGCGGCCCTGCTCTCCTGGCCCCTTCTCCCCTCCCCACTGCCGACCGGAGCCCTGAGTCTCCCTTCCCCCATCCCGTCTTTGCCCCCCAAGATGTGCTTCTATTTTTACTTTTTTCTGCTTAAAATAAAATTGCGTCTACACTTCTTAAATTAAAAAGAAGGGAAGCCGAACACTTTATAGTTAAGAAAAACACTGGTTTTGAGAAGCTCTTTCATTTCTTTTCTTTTTCTCCCGAGAGGAGGCGGGAAAGGACCCGGATAAATAGTCCCCGCAGCTGGGTCTGGGGGCCCTGCCTCTCTCGTGCCTCACTTCTGACAGCTGCCC
Organism: Miniopterus natalensis; assembly: GCF_054644295.1. Classification (NCBI taxonomy): domain Eukaryota; kingdom Metazoa; phylum Chordata; class Mammalia; order Chiroptera; family Miniopteridae; genus Miniopterus; species Miniopterus natalensis. The sequence goes on along the minus strand of NC_142086.1, from coordinate 88,867,101 downwards.
CAAGGGGCCGCACCCGGGGCGCAACATAAAAAGGTTCTAGATCTTTCCGCCCTGCTCTGCTCAGTGAAGAACAAAAACTTGGATGCCTGCCTCCTGGTTCTCCGTTCCTTCCACCGGGACTGGTCGGGTTGGACCTCTGGTGGGACCCTGGGCGTCCCCCACAGGGCAGCTGGGACACAAGCTCGCAGTCTGTGTGACTCGTGTCCCCAGCTGTCACCAAGTTTCCGATTCCCTCTGCAGGCCCGGCCCTGACAGGAGCGGGCGGGAGGGAAGACCGCAGGCTCCGGCTGCATTGCCCTCCTCAGGCCGACCCCATCGGGGCACATCTGCCGCCTCCCCCAGCCCCAGCTGCCCAAGCAAAAAGCTCTTGAGCCTGTAGGTATATTTTCCAAAGAAAACCTGTGTCCATTTTAAACAACTTGGCCCCAGCACTTTAGGTTCAGTGCTCACAGGCTCAGGGCCCACCTCACCCCCGGCCCCCAGGGGCAGAGGCAACTCTCTCCAAGGCGAGGGTGGGTGCTCAGCCCCTGCCACCAGGGTCCCCCGGGCCCAAGCCCAGCACTTGCTGTGGCCCCTGCACCCTAATAAGGACCCTAATGGTACGTATCACGTTTGTCCCTGGTTGCAGAAGACGACACCGAGGCCGGGGAACGGAAGTGGCCTGCTCAGGCACACAGCTGGCGGGCAGCGGGGGTCTGTGGCCGAGTCCCGCCCCGACCCCGCTCAGAGCCCACGAGCCTCCCTCCAGGGGGTATGAACAGGCTCCCTCTGAAGCCCCCGGCCCCTCCTGGGTCATGCGTCTTCTAGCGCAGCGGCTTTCAACCTCTTTGCTCTCACGGCACAAGCTCTGCGGCACACACACAAAAATGTATTTTTTGCCAATCTGACCCCCAAAAAAGGTATAATTTTGATTCGTCCACATCAATGGCTATTGTTGGGTTGACTGTTGCCATCTGTTTTGTTTGACAGCCTAAGAGGAAAGAGGTCAGGGCCCTGGCTAAAGATCGGGTCCGCACCTTTGAAACGTCCCTGCGGCCGCCGGTCGGCCACCGCTGCCCTGGAGCCGAGAGCGGACGTGCGCATTTTGCTCCCCCCCAGCTCTCCGAGCCCCTCCCTCCCTGTCCCTCCCAAACGCACCCTCAAGGGAGTAGGGGTCACATTTAGGAGAAGCTGCTTTGACGAGGGGACCGTGGAGATCCAAGAAGGACCGAGTTCCCCGGGCCGCGCTTCTCTTGGGCTGGGGGACAGCGAGGCCCTTCCTCCCTGTGTCCCAGCAGGTGCAGTCACCTGATGGCCTGGCAGGGCCCTCTGTGATGTTGTAACCCAATCTTCTCCTACAGGTGGAGGAACTGAGGCTCAAAGAGGAAGGACAGTGAGTCGGCTCCAACCACAGGTCTCCCATCCCTGGCCCTGCCGCTGCCTCTGAGAGCCAGACTAGGAACAGAGTGTCGTCAGCGCTCAGGCCAGCGTCTGGGACAGTTACCCTGAGGACTGCTAAGGCGGCCAGTGGCCAGTGTCACCGTTTTCCACCTGCGGGGCCAAGAATGTGTCAGGAGACCAATGCTGGCCCTTGGGAACCGGGTGAGCGGGTGGAGCCAGCCAGCGATCAGAGGGTGGCCCAGCTCCGGAAATTCTAGAACCACGGTAGGAGCAGAACAGGGAGGCGGTGAGAAACGGGGCGTGTTTGGGAAGCATCACAGCCAACAAGAGCGACGGTGCTTGTGAGTGGAGAAGAGCAGACGGAGACAGGGGCTCATGCGTGGCGGGGACTCGCGTGGCGGGGACGCACGGCCGGCCGCGGGGTGCGGTGTGGCGCGGGGCGGAGCAGGCGGGTTAGAGGGGAGGCTTACTTCAGCAGCTTGATATTACACATAATCAGCTCCTTCCAGTTAACAAAAATCATAGCGCCCTCTTTCTCTGTCAGCAGCTCAGACTCCAGCAGCGGTTTCTGAAAGATCTACAGGTGCAGAAAGCGGACCGTTAGCAAGACGCGGCGGCTCAGAGCGGGAAGGGCGCTGGGCCTGCGCCCCGGCCGAGCGCCCGCCCTCCTGCGCCTTCGGAAGCAGATGCGGGGCGGGGGTCCCCATCAGGTCTGCGTTGTTTTGCAAGTGGGGGGGGCACTGAAGTGTGGAGGCCCGGCCTTCACCCCCCCAGGACACAGCCAGAGGCCTGTACAAAGCCTCCCACCGTCTTAGGGCGCGGGCACAGGGCACAGCGGGGGCTTAAAGGTGCTCGCGGCCGTAAGTGCAGCCAGGCCTCCAACCAGAAGCCGCGGCGGTGCATGGGGACAGGCTGCATTGCTGGGGCCTCGGCCTGGCCTGGGCTCGGGGACGTAAGTGGGCCGGCCCACACTGCATGGTTGGGTGACTTGCACTGAATCACAGACCTCATCGGAGCCCTGGCGGTGAGCCTCTGCCTACAAACGAGTCACGGGGACAGCCTGTCTGTAAGGAAACTCGGCCAGAGGACGCCGGGAGCCCTGCTACTCATGAGTCTTTAAGCCAATGTTGCACCTGCCCTATGCCAGGCCTCTGCTCAAAGGGGCCATAGCTAAGGGGGCGACACACAGGTCCTAGACTATATGTTTAGTGACAGCCAAGTCTCCTTAGGAAGGGGCACCATTTTTTCACTTGCACCAAAGCTTTCTACGTGTTCACGGTGGCCTTGTGGGCCAGCCACCCGTCCTGCGTCCTGTTCTCATTCGGCCCTATGGGGCCAAGCCGTCTCCCCTGGGTGTTCAGACTATCAGAGGAGATGACTTCACAGCTGGTAGGGGGAAGGGGGTGTGGGGGAGGGGTTTCTAAACTATCACGGGACTTTTCAGTTGGAGAGTCACCCTGATGACCATCTCTGCAAACCCTGTGTCCTAACGTGGCACCTTCCCAGGTGTGTGGGCAAAGGGCTCCCTCCTCTGCATCTCCCATCCGCAGGACAGGTGGCCAAGGCCGGCCCTTCAAGGGTCACCCAGGAGGAGAGAAAAACAAGGATTCACCTGGGACAGGGGTGCACAGGGACCTGGGAGGACACAGATTTTTTTTTCTCAGGGGCGAGACGCAGCACGAGGAATGACTTGAGATAGCAGCCAGATGGCTGCCGTTTCCAGGTGCCGCCCTGAGAACCAGTGGCAGGTGGCTTGCCCTGTGCACCGACTAGTTGGTGGCTGAGCCTAGACTCCCAGCTCACCGTATCTCTGCCCACTCAACTCCACCCGGACTCCTGCCCCTTGGGGTGAGCGATCTCAGCCCCTCTGTGGGTGGGATTCGGAGTTGGCCACGGGTGAGACTGAACTGCTTTCTCTTGGGTAAGACGCTCCTGCGTGGCTGACCGTTCACATGCTCCCCAAATACCCGAAATCATCTCCAGCTGGGAATCAGGGCCCAGGCCTCCTGGGCAGAGGCCCCCTCCTATCCCCGCCCCCTGCCAGCGCCCCCACCCCCGCACCCACAGCTGCTGTTACCTCGGTGACTAGCTGCAGGTCATTCACGTAATTCTCCTCGGTGACAATGAGCTCGTGGATGTATCCCTGCCGCTTTCTTTCCGTTGGGGTCAACATATCCAAGAGATGGAGGTCTGAACACCCTGGAAAACACAGCCGTCGGATGGTTTAGTTCAAGTCTGGGGGCCCACACAGCTCCACAGTGGGGATCCCTGGGCTCACGGCTGCTGGGCCCTGTGGTCTCACTCCCGGGCAGTGTTGTGGGTTGACTTGTGTCCCACTCCACCCCTGAAAATACGTTCAAGTACCAACGCCTGGTACTTGTGAGTGTGACCTTATTTGGAAATAGGGTCTCTGCCCGCAGCCTGTGGAAGCGGACAGCGAGCCTGCGGCAGAGGGCCTCACCTTAAGGTGAGGTCATAGTCAACCAGCGTGGGCCCGGACCCAATGCGGCTCGTCACCTTACAAGGAGGTGAGACGGGGACAGGCGGGAAGAGCGCCCTGTGACGACGGAGGCAGACGAGTGTGATGCATCCACGCCAGGGACCGCCAGCCGCCAGCAGCGGCTGGGACAGAGGCCTGGGACAAATCCCCCCTGAGCCTTCAGAGGGACGCGACCCTGCTGACACCGTGACTTTGGATTTCTCGTGTCCAGAGCTGTGAGAAATTCCGTTTCTATGGTTCTCGGCCACCCGGGATGGTCATTCTTCACCGCGGCTCCAGCAGAAATCGCGCGGAGAGAGGAGCCTTCGGAAGAGCCGTCCAGCGTTTCCCGAGGGCTCCCCGTGCCCGGCCGGGACGGGAGCCTGACGCCGATGGCGGTGTTGACGCTCACCAGAGGCTACAGTTGTCTCCTGTTTGCAGGCGAGGAAACTGAGGCTTGGCGCGGTTGCCTCAGGCAAGATCTCTCAGCTGGGTGGTGAAGCCAAGAGCCCGTCCCTGACACGCTGACTCCGGACTCGGGGCTCTAGCTACCCTCGGACCCTGGTTTTGGGTCCAAGCCACAGGCAGGGATAAGGTCACCCTGTGCTGAGGCTCCCGATGGGCCTGGGGGCCGGGTACACTCTCGGGGACCAGGCCGCCGCCCCAGCCTGTGGAAGCCAGGCAGCGAGCCTGCAGGCAGGGGGGAAACCCAGCTGCAAACGGGGCGCCCAGGGCGGCGGCTCTCGGCCTGAGACGGCTGAGGCGGCGCTCGCCCTGCCTCCGCTCACCTGGCTGGTTACTGGAGGTTTGGTTACTGGCGGAGGCTGCCCCGTGGCGCACACACTGGAACGAGGAGGGGAGGCTCGGTTCTGGGGAGAACCTCTTGCAGGCCAGGGGTCCCCCTCCCTTTTCTCAGGGGTGCTTCATTTAATCCCAGAAACCAGATTTGTGAAATAGACTGGGGATGGGCGCAGGGAGTCCCAGTCACTTGTGGTTGTCACCCCTTCTCCCACACGGGAGCCCAGCGTGAAACCCTCGCCAGGACCAGGTGTTCTCAAGGGTGCCGGGAACCAGCAGCATCAGGGTCACCTGGGAGCCTGTTAGAAACGCAGATTCTCAAGCCCCCGAAGATCAGACTCTCCGGAGCTGGGTCCTGAGCTCTGTGACGTGACACGTTCTCCAGGTGACTCCTTTAGGCACGTGGGTTTGAGAAGCTGCTCCTCGAGTTTCCATCTTCCCCCGGGGGCGTTATCTGCGCTCCTGACTGATCTGGCCTGTAGGCTGGAAGCTTCTGCAAACGGGGTGAGCACTCTGGGCAAACGGTACCGTAGGAGTCTTGGCAAACGCTTCCCGGTGCTAGAGATGAGCTCCGGCTGGGGGCTCAGCCCTCGGCGGTCCCCTCCCCTGGCCAGTGCCCTTCCTGCCATGCTGCAGCTTCTCACCCGAGACAGGACGAGCCCCGGACGGGCAGGCGGATCGCAGGAAAGCGGCAAGGATGCGCCATCATTCGGGGAACGCCCTCCACGCCTGTCCACCCGAGGCCTCACTCACGGTCACAGCCGTGAGCGGGGCAGGAACCTTCGCATTTACCCCCCGCAGGTCTGCGATGGGCCGGGAAGGCGGGCCAGGCTCGGCCCAGCCGCTCTGCCTGCCTCGGGGCGTGAGTTGTGCTTTATTCAAACCATGGCATCAGCCATGAGCTCAGGAAGGAAGCGCGTGGGGACCGCTCCCTCGCCCATGGGGCCGCCTCTGCCAGCTGCGTGGTCCGCTGGAGGGAAGCTGAAGCCCGGGCATCAGCTCCGCTGGCTCTCAGCAGGAAAGCCACCCAAGAAATACTGGAGCTGGGGAGGAACACGCCCGGGCCTGCCCTTCTTACACGCTTTCCTCCTAGCGAGTCAGCGGCCCAGGACTAGGCCGTTTCTTGTAAAAGTGTGGAAAGCAGCCCCTGGCACAGGCACCGTGCGAGCTCCGTGGCATTTTCAGGACGTGCCTTTCCGCGGGCGCATCAGCACGTGGGTACAACCCCACCTCGCCAGCACCGCGCGGAGATGTTTGCAGGGACACCAGCCTCGGGCCGACTGCACACAGGTGGGACCAGTCTTCCCAGTGTCCTTGTAGGTCCCTCTCCCCTGGTGGGCCTGACGGATACTATGCTCTCGCCCCAGAAAGCACGTGTACGGCGCACACAACACACACGCTTTGCACGGTTTTACAGGGTTCACAGGCCCTCCTCAAGCTTGTTCATGGGTCTCACTCATTCGACAATTACTTACTGATGTCCTAACTGCCTGCTGGGTGCTGCGGATTCACGATGGGAGAAGAGGTGCCTGCCCTGCAGAGCGAACAGCGAAGAACCTTGGGGTTCGGAGGCCCTCAACTGTGGGGGTCACTGCAACACCCCAGAGAATGAACGGTGCTGCCCCCTACAGGATGAAGATGGTACTGCCCTCCCCTACAGGATAAAGCTGGTACTGCCCTCCCACTGGTTGAAAGTGGTGCTGCCCCCCACAGGATAAAGCTGGTACTGCCCTCCCACTGGTTGAAAGTGGTGCTGCCCCCCACAGGATGAAGGTGGTACTACCCTCCCACTGGTTGAAAGTGGTGCTGCCCCCCACAGGATGAAGGTGGTACTGCCCTCCCACTAATTGGAAGCGGGCACTGCCCCCCACAGGATGAAGGTAGTACTACCCTCCCACTGGTTTGAAAGTGGTGCTGCCCCCCACAGGATGAAGGTGGTACTACCCTCCCACTGGTTTGAAAGTGGTGCTGCCCCCCACAGGATGAAGCTGGTACTACCCTCCCACTGGTTGAAAGTGATGCTGCCCTCCACAGGATGAAGCTGGTACTGCCCTCCCACTGATTGGAAGGGGATTCTGCCCCCAACAGGATGAAGTTGGTACTACCCTCCCACTGGATGAAGGTGGTGCTGCCCCGTCAGGTGGAAGGTGGTACTGCACGCTCCCAAACCCCAGGCTGAGAATGGGTTCCTGGTGGTCATAACAACCAGCGCTGATGGCTGGAATACAGCGGGCTAGACCAGGCCTGCCAGGTGACCTGCAGTGCACAGGGCAGAGGACTGACCACCCCAAATGCCAACAGCATCCCATTGAGAAATAGTTACATTACTGGAAGGTGACAACACAACCAGGCTGGGATCACACTCTGCAGCACGGGTGGTGCGAGCGAGCCGAGGACACACTTAGAGTGACGGAGTAACTGGAAACAAGGGCCTGTGAGGGAGGATGACAGGTGCCAGACTGCTTCGGGTTTCCAAAGCTCTTCTGTGTCTTACACGGTGCAGGTCTGAAGCTCAAAGCCGAGCAACAGCAGAAGGTCCAGGCTGGATTCGGGCCACTGGGCCAAGAACCCGAGGTGCCAGGGCCAGTTCAGGGCGAAATGGAGGCCTGCTGCCCACGGCGTCGGGGTGCAAGGGCACTGCCTGGTCATCCACCCAGCAGCCCCAGGGCTGGCGGAGCTGAGGTGTGCAAGGCGGGGCCAGGGAGTATGGCTGCTGCTCCAGCAAATTACACCCCATCATGACCACCTACCAGTTGGCCTGGAGACAGGGGTGTAACCCAGACGGCCTCTCCAAGCCCCAGAGCGCAGGCAAAAGCAAAGATTTTCTGGGAGGCGCCAACTGGGCGTTATGCACCAACGACATTGGCTTGGGATCATCTGTTCAGCTGCTGAGCTGACCCACAGGGTGACGCCATTTGTAAAATTCTTGCTGGTAAATGCAGGACCAAGAGAACCAGTAAAGACTTGAAAAGGGCACTTGGAACTAAAAAAATCCTTCCTTTGAAAATTGAATATTTAAAAAAACCCAGAGTTTTACAAGTCCATTATTCAGAGCAGGGTAAATGGAAAAATCATTTCAAATAGAAGAGTTTTCTTTAGGGGGGAGGGCCGTGGTCCTTCTCTCCTTGGGGAACCAATATAAACATGGTTTGCTGGCTCCCTTTCCTGGTGAAAAACAAGAGGCTACAGGGCAGCGGATAACTTTTCCTGGGCATCTCGGTGCATAGGGATTCTTATAATTAACCATAATCCATTCCAAGCTGAGATAATATTACAAATGACTCTAGGAGGTTAAGAATGATCCCCAATTATAGCCGATGCAAAATTCCTGACCTCTGTGCTGTCCCTTATAATTCCATACAGTCAGATACATTTACAAAATGGACAATTACAAAGAGCTGTGATGCTCCTTTGAAAGGACTAGAGTCCAGGGCACTGGAGAAAAGTATGGGAAAAACTTACCCCAAAAGGCCATCTGGACCCCTTAATGGGACAGTGCTCAGATGAACAGCATAATCTAAGCAAACTGTTTTGTTACAAAAATAATATGTGGATGAGTGCTTCTTGCAAACAGGTCAAAGAATACAGAGTAGTTAGGGTAAAAAGTGAGTGTCGCCCCTCTCTGGCCCCTGCCCCATCATTCTACATTCTTTCCCAAAAAGGACCATATTTTGAAAACCAAGCCAGCCCCACAGCAGGCTGGCCACTGGGCAAAGCAAATAAACTGGACGTGCTCCTGTTACAAAAGGGCCAAAATATACAATAAGTTGGTCAATAAATATTTATCAAGTTCCTATGAAGTCCAAGAGACACAGAGGCAAACAAGATAATGTCCTTGGCCTTAAGGACACTCACAGCCCTCGGGGAGACTCAACAGGAAACTAAATTTAAAATAGGACAGCATGGGCCTGGCAGCTGCATGTAGGGCAGGGCTCAGGGCTTGAGGAGGTAGATGCTCTTGGTCCGAGGGAGGAGGGTTCTGTCCAGAGGCCTGATTTATGCTGGGTGTCCGCATGGCCAGGAGGACAGGCTGTCATGCTGGCAGTGAGGGGCCAGGGGGCAGGTGAATGCAGAGGCTCGGAGGGACCAGAGGAGAGAGCTGGGTGCTGACCAGCAAGACAGGAGCTCAGGCAGTGGTTCTGCATCTCTAAGGGGAAGGATACACCAGTGTCTCTGGGGACATTCGGCCCCAATGCTCTGGGTAAATGGTCCCAGTCAGCAGGACCCATTCCTGGAGCTGCCGTCTACACTGAGGGCTTCTCCAGGGTTGGCCTGACTGTAGGAAACTGGCGTTGGGGCCCAGTTCTCTCCTGCTGGGTGAGCCTACATCCCCAAAGGCCAGCCTAGCGCCCCTGGAAAATGATTCTAACTATGCTGCCCTCGGTCCCCAGGCAGACTGGCACGCACGGGTGCTCTGTCACCTAGGACAGGCAGGTGAGGCCACAGTGGATAGGAGGTAAGGGAGGGTCTGTGGTCCCAGCCCTATCCGCACACTGTGACCGGTGTCTGGAAGCCCCATTCTCTGAGCTGCAGAGCTGCAGGCCTGTGTGTTCCTGTGGGACGGTGACCTTGCCGGGGCTGAGACTGGGTGAGGAAGGAAGCAGGACGGTCCTTGCCCTTCGGAAGCCTTGGTCTGCTGGAGGCTCAGACACTCCTACCACATGACTCTGATCCTGGCCGAGTCATGGGCACCTTGTCAGTCCCTGAGGCTGAAGAGGTGCAAACCCCTAAGCCGGGTCTTTAGGGGGCTCTCGGGAGCTGAGGGGCCCGGAGGCCTGCGGGCTGTGCAGGTGAGCCCAGCATCCGCTCCAGCCCATCCTGGGGGCTCGCCGGGCCCTGAGGCTGGGCTTCTGCTCAGCTGCACTGTCATAAGCTAGAGCTCAAAATGCCGACGCGGCTCCAGACAAGCTTCCCCTTCTCCGGGAAGGGGAGTCCAGTCCACGTGGCTGCCCGGCAGGGAACAACTGAGAAGTGGGAAAATGAAGTGACTCGGGGATAAGCCATCTCTTTATTTCCCACAAACATGAGTGCCTGCCTTCCTGCGCGTCTGCTCTCAGTGCGCGCTCTCCTGGGCACCGCGGGCATCCTCACCAGGGGCCGCAAGTTAATCCTCTGGGTACGCAAGGCAGACGGGGCGTTAGCAGTACAAACTGCTGGAATCCAGGGAGGAGCGGGAAGACTCGGAGCTGGACTTTGAGAGGCCGGGCAGGCAGTGGGGAGGGATCCCCGAGAGGGAGCGTCGGAGGAAAGGTGGGTAAGAGAGGGGTGCTTGGAGCCCAGGGACAGGTGGGAGGAGGGACGCAGGTGCTGGGGTAACAGGTGTGGATGAAAAACAGGTGCTGTGATATCCTAACGGGGCAGGTCCTGGTGGGCGGCCATGCCCCAGGCGTGTAGCTTCTTTAGTGAAAGGTTTTAAGCCAGCCCCGCCCATTGTCCTCATGCAGGCGGGTAACGCCCTTGGAAATGCTAGAAGTAGCACCCCTCCAGGGCACAGGCCCCCTCGAGAGGACCTAATCTTATTAGCTCTCCTGTAGTCCAATCCCCACCTTGCTTCCTCCCACCTCCAGGGAATCCTCCTTATGTTCCCACCTTCATTCCAAGTGCATAAAAGAAACCACGAAACTCGTTCTGCGGAGCACTTGAGGTCTTGCTTCCCTGCAACTGTCGCCAGTTTTGGATCCAATAAACTCATGAAAACCCTCTACGAGTTTGGACATTTCTTAAGTCAACACGGGGAGCAAGGAGCGCTAACACTGAACGCTACTGTGAGCGCCCCTGGGTCCCAGCACTGTACCTACAGAAACTCACTGAATCCTCGCCTATAACCCCGATGTGGTAGCTGCTGTTGTCATTCCCGTGGAACAGACAAGGTAACTGAGGCACGGAGAAGTTGAGTAACTTGCCGAAGTCTCAGTTAATGAATGGCAGCTGACCCCAGAGTCCCTGCTCATGGCTGTGCCTTGGGCCTGGCTGGAACGGTGGCGTATCAGTCAGCTCGAGCTGCTGTAACAAAGCTGCATAGTCGGCGGCTCAGACAACAGAAACTTCTAGTCTCAGTCTGGAGGCTGGAAGTCCAAGGTCAAGGGCTGGGCTGGTTTCCTCGGAGGCCTCTCTCCTTGTTGGCAGTCGCCTGTCTCTGTGTGTCCTCGCGTGGCCTTCCCTCCACACGTGATCATCCCCGGTGACTGTGCTCAACTCTCCTCTTCTTATAGGGACTCGAGTGGGGCAGGATTAAGGTCCAGTCTAATGGCCTCACCTTAATGACCTTCAAGGCCGAATCTCCAAATACAGTCCCCCTCGGACGCACTGAGGGTAAGGGCTTCAGCATACGAGTTTTTTTGAGGGGGACACAATTCAGCCCCAAACAGGTGGGGCAGACAGTCCGAAGTGAGGGACTTTGAAGGCCCAAGTGAGGCAGCTGTCTTTGTCGTTGGTTGCAGAGCTGGGGAAGGTTTTGGGCTGTATTTGAGACAGATCACCATGGCAGCGGTGTGGAAGGTGGACCAGGGCTGTGACCCTCGAGTTCGCCTGCATGTTGGAATCACCTGAAGAGCTTTTTAGAAGCCCAGTGTGTCCCTACTGTGCCCCAGACCAGGAGCAACCAGGTGTCCATAATTGTAAAGCTTCCAGGTGGTTCCGATGGGCAGCCAAGAGTGAGGCCCACTCCATCAGAAGGAAGACTGCCTGGAAATCAAGGCCGATTCGGATGCAGATTCGGAAGCTACGCCTGTCCCGGGTGCCCAGGCACTCCAGCTGCTGCGCTGCATCCCCGTGAGGCAGGTCGCTCAGGCAGCTACTCGAAGGGGCGTGACACTTGATTCCTTCTGATCCTCAACTCTCGGGCCAGGGCTCAAAGGTCACTCCACTCACCGCCTTCATTGTAGGGACCAGGCAGAGGAGCCCAGAGATAGATTGTGACTTCCGTTGTCAGAGATAAAACCTGTGCTCAGGATGTCCTAGGAGATGGAAAACCACAGGGAGGCACCAGCTCTCACAGAGGGGGCGCTGGGGACACTTCCGCCTACGTACCTTCCTGCCAGGCCAGGCTGAGAGGACGCTCTTGTCCTCGGAGCCCAGGGCGGTTAGGAGCTTTCAGGCTGGGTCAGAGCAGCCAGGTCACCTCTAAAAGTGACCCTGGCTGACCAGTTTTGGGCGGCCCTGGCCCACAGGAAGCTCTGGAGGCCAGACGGGCTCTGGGTGGCCCAGGGGGCAGGGCTATTTCTTATCCCAGTGGGACTTTCCTCACAAGGGTCCAAGAGCAGCCTGGTCCCCGGGGTCTCCTAACCTGGCAAGCTGACCCCTCGGGGACACAAGGAACAGCCTGAGCCCGTGACACTCTCTGCTCCTTTTCAGCAACGGCACAGACATGCTTGGGTCCTGCTTTCAGGGAGCTTCCGTTCTAGTGGGAGAAGGCAGGAGCCAAACACACACCTAAATCTGTCGTGTTTAGGGCGGTGTAAGATTGACGAGCCCAGTTCTTATGATTCATAAGTTCACGTCCTGTTCTCGGGTCTTCTAGTGTGAGTTTGTCTTTTAAACGATGGTGCCTTCCCGCCCACAGGTCTGTGCAGGGCCTCGGCCACAGGCGGGAGATTGCGGAGGGGACTGACCACAGCGAGGCGTCCTGTCCCCTCAGCCTCGTGGGGAGGAAGGAGCCTGTGGGAGCAGAGGGCGGCCCAGGACTGCCCGCTGCACACGCCTCCTGGGCGGTAGGCGGACGCTGCCCCCGGTCGTAACCTAGCGGGGGCCTGGGCAGCATGTAATGATGAACTGCAAGGGGAGGTCTGTCACCGCGATTGTTGGTGCTGGCACTGCGTACGTCTTAATGGGAATGGCCTTCCCCCCAGAAGCTCCCAGTCTAATTAGGGCGATGAGAGCACCTATGTGTCCATGCGCCGGCCTATCTGCTCAGGTTCACGTGACGAGTCAGCAAACTTCTGTCACTGTGTCAGTGGAGCTGGTCCGAAGGCAGAGAAAGGTGGGGGCGGAGGGGGGACACAGAGGGCAATTCCAGCCGGGCCACCAGTGGCTTCAGATTGACACAGAACCCTGGGGACAGCACACAGGGGAGGTCTGCTGGCTCAGACCCGACGGGGTGGGGCTGGAGGGTGGGGTCCCAGGGACCCCGGCCCACGTACTGCGTCCTGTCGGACCTGCAGGTGCCTGGAGCCCTGGGGGACCAGGCTCTGAGGGCCAAGTCACGGATCTCCAGTGAGAACAGGCTGAGTCCAGGTCTGCTCAGCCCTCGGCCCCGGGCCCTGCCTCTTCAAGCACCGGCGTCCCCTCCCAGGGCCCTGCACCTGGAGCACGTTCTGGTGCTGGGAACTGGAGAGGTTTCTAGATGACAGGGGCCGGCTATTGGTGGTCAGGCCGCCCACTCAGAAAGGAAGGCCGTGGGTGGGGAAGGGTCCCTGAAGAAGGGGCAGCTGGGCAAAGATGGGTATAAATGAGGGGAGGGGCTGTGGGGGGCGGAGCAGGCCAAGCAGGGCCTTGCAGGTGCCTTTGAGGACGGGGATCCGCCTGTGGTGCGCAGAGGGGGCTGGGAGACAGCGTGCGGAGCAGAGGCGGTGGGAAGAGGGGGGCGTCCTTATGAGAGGGGCAAGGAACCCACCCACCCGCAGGGCCTCTGCATGTGCCGCTCCCCTGGCCTAGAAGGCCCTTCCCCCGCAATCTCTGCCTCCGGACTCCTGGGCAGCCAGCTCTAAGGTCCATGTCACATCTCCAGAGGGGCCTTCCCCGGGGCACCCCATCCGCTACAGCCCTGACCTCAGTCTTGCTCGGTCCCATCCCTTATCCCACCCCCCACCAGCTGCAACGACTTTGCTTCTGTGTGCTCTGGGGCCCCTCCCCCAGTTTCTACAACCTTCAGGAGAGCGCTGAGCGGGGCCCATCGCCTGGTTCCGTTTCTCAGCCACAGGCTCTGAGGGGCAGGGGCTGGTTGCCAGGGGAACACGGGCAGGCGGTGCCCCTCCTGGTCTCATGGGTCTGACACAGAGTGGGGACGGTGTGGGGAGGGGGAAGCGGGGAGGTGGGGTGGAGGATCCCTCCAGGGACCACATCAGTGGAGGACTTACTGGGGGTTCAGACTGTGGGGGTCTTTCCATGGGACCTCAGAACTCCAAGCTGACACCCCAGAGAAGAGAGTGCATCCTGATTTTGTGCCCTCTCTGATGCGGCAGGCTGTGGGGCTTGCGCTCTGCAGGAGGCCCTGCAAACAGCAGAGGCGTCCAAGGCCCAAAGCTCGGGACACCGAGGGGCATGTCGGGGTGCACACAGTGGGGCATATCAGGGCACACAGTGGGGTATGTCGGGGTGCACACAGTGGGGCAGGAGAGAATGAGCCCTGGTCTTTAAGCAGCTGGGTGGCTGATCTGGAGGCTGCGCTCTGGGAAGCTCCCCTAGTGACACAGGTGCGGTTTCTTTAAAGACAACGAAAGCTCTGGCCCATTGGGGCTGAGTGGTCTGTCTCTGTTGTTGAGAGAACACGGGCCACAGAGCACAGGGGTGGGAAACAAAGGCCAGCCAATGCACCTGTGACAGGTTTCCTGTGGGTGCTGTGCAGGCCTGCCAACCCCGCCGACACAGAGGTCAAAGTCTGGCACATCCCACGGGCCCCGCCGGCCTTAGCTCGCACGGAGCAGGGCGTCTCTGGCAGGCCCATCTTTGGAAAATCTGCCTGACAGCTGGGTGAAGACTGAAGGTTGGGGGCCCTGGATGAGTCCTGAGCTTGGGCATCGAGGAGAGGCAGCGAGGTGCTGCGGTCCTTCCCAACAGCTCCGAACTGCCCCGGCAGTGAGGGGGCCTCGAGGGAGGAAGGCAGCCCCACAAGGGTGGGAACCCCACGGGGCCAGTTCTGAGGCCCCAGTACAGACAGGGCTGTTCTCAAATGGGACAATGGGACAGAGGTCTGGCCGGGGTGTCTGGGGGCTCCTGAGACTGTCACTAGCTCCCAGACCCTCCGTGTTCTCAGCTCCAAAGCGCAGGGCTGGTGCCCACCATTCCCCAAAAACCCACCTTCACCCAATAATCTGCGGGGGCACCTCTGCCTGGTCCCTCCCCGCATAGACGTTTGTGTACTTTCTTGGAGGGGCCTGGAGTGTGTGTGTGTGTGTGTGTGTGAGGGGAAGGGGCAGCATGGGACTTGGAAGGGAATCGAGTTGTGCAAGACTGAGTGCAACAGCCTCCTGATGCCAAGGGGCAGATGAAAGTGGTTTCCCGCCACCGGGCCTGCTGGGAGAAGCCACGTCAGAGGACATAGCTTCGCCCAACTCTAAAACCACGATGGGCCGAGCCCAAGGAAGACACTTCCTCTTTCAGGCTTGTGACATCCCTGACCCGCGTGCCAACCAGATGTGGCAACAGCAGCTGCCGCCTCTGCCAGAACCTTCTAGAGGGCGGCATTTGTCTGCTTGCTGGCGGTGCCATGACCTCACCATTCAACCCACTGTTACCAAGCTACAGACACGGACATTGAAGTTGCCTGCAAATCACTGTCTCTCTCTTCCTCACACACTCGGCCCGTTGACAAACCAACATGGGAGCTTAATAGAAAGTTGTAACCACATGATTTTATAGCTGATCCTCATTTTTTACAAACTAAACCTTAAGTTTCTGTGGCTCAAGTTCTACCATTTAAAAATGCCTGGAGTCTTCCACTTAAAGACTGGACGCTTCCCGAGAGGCCAGGGAACCTTCCGTGTGGAGGAGCCGCACACCAGGACGCAGGCCCGGGCTCTGGCTCACGTGTTTTCTTACAGAAAGGCCCAGGGAACTCTGGCTGGAGTGGTCACGAACGGCCATCGTGACCTGCAACCTTATGTTTCCGTATCCTACCAGCTCCCAAAACTAGACATTTTGAAGAAGGGGCTATTTTTTCTGTACCTTTTTTGGGACTACTGGCATTCAACATAGTTTCCATAAAAATTCTCGAGAAATTTTGGTACTAAAAAGAATTGACTCATAAGTTTTGCTGGAATAAAAAATGAATTTTCACTGTTTCTGAGATGGCTTTCCATTTGCCAGGAAGCAGGACTGTGATTTGTTGGGCCCATTCCCCAACTGAGATCGGGGGTTGGGAGGGTTTCCCCCACCCCATGCTGGAGGGAGGTCTGACCAGAGGACGGCGATGATGCCCCGGCACATTTGGTCCAAGCAGCCACCAGCAGGGCAGCCTTTTGGGCTGTGAGCAGCCACGGGTGAGGCCAGGGTTTCTCAGCCTGGATACTGGTGACGTGTGGGGCCCGAGTTGTTTTTGTGGTGGGGACTGTCCTGAGCACCTTAGGGTTTCGGCAGCACCCTGGCCTCTCCTCAGCAGATGCCCGTGGCCTTCCTCTGATTAGAGGCCCTGGCTCCGGTGGACACTATGGAGGCCACGTGCAGAGAAGAGTAGCATCCTGGGGACAACTGTTAGCTTCCCAAACCCAGGACAGAGCCGGGGAAGGATCTCTCAAGAGGGTGTCATCCAAAGAGTTGTACGGAGTATTAGAGAGCATTACCCACCTTGACAACTGTATCCCTTCCAGGCAAACGCAAGGCTGGAGGAAACACTGGCTCATGCAGATGAAGGGGTCCCAGGCAAGACATGGGGCTTGGGCCTTGATCAGTGCCCCACCCTAGGGGGCCTGGGGGACAGAGACCAAGCTCTCTCTGCCCACCCCTGGGCCTCTACCCAGAACAGCCAATCCCCTTCCATGCTTCACTGGGCTCCTGCTTATCCTGCAAGCTTCAGCTTCCATGTCACCTCCTCCTGGAAGGTTCTCTGACCCCTCCCTGACCCCTCCCTCCCATCCCACTCTGACCACTGCTCCCTGCTGCCTCGCATCCGGACCCCCTCACTGGGAACGTGGCTCCTTACCTCACTCGCACACCACACA
This sequence comes from Miniopterus natalensis, assembly GCF_054644295.1. Taxonomy (NCBI): domain Eukaryota; kingdom Metazoa; phylum Chordata; class Mammalia; order Chiroptera; family Miniopteridae; genus Miniopterus; species Miniopterus natalensis. The sequence continues at coordinate 88,850,571 of NC_142086.1, read as the reverse complement.
CACTGATCCGCACTTGGGTTTTCTGCTGGCTCCTCACCAGAATGTGAGCTCCATGAGGACGGGGACCCTGTCTCTACTGACTGAGCAGCACGCTCACCCCAGAACCCGGCGGGGTGCCCACACCTGTGGATCTCCCCAAAATGTTTGCTGTACTGAAGGAAATCACTTTTCCGCTGAGCAGCAGCAGAGGACGAATAAGCGAAGTTCGTGACGGAGTCAAGTGCATGGGTACAAGGCAAACAGTGTCGTGACGTGGACATGGCTTATTTCCACGCAGGTGGTAGACTGAAGTGTGCGGGGCGCAGACAGTGGTGAGCAGCATGGCAGGGAGAGCTCCCATCCTTACCCCCCGTTTCTGAATGGTCAACAGACCCTTACGATGATCCCTCTTTTGGAGAAACGTTTTGTATCCCGAGTCCAATCACACCCCTGTCGATGTATCAGCAACATACACCCAAAGCCCGATGAGACAGTTAACCACTAAGCTGGGTGGTGGTCCTATTGTTCAAAACCAGGCTTCTAAGGGGCAATCGTTTACATACTGACCAAGGGGGGTGGGCAGCAGGTGACAGGGAGGGTGGTTCAAGGAGGACTCAGTGAGGATGTCCTGACATCTGTATTTAAAGAACACAGTCGTCATCATCACGTGGGCAGTGCCGCCTGCTGACACCTAGTCTGTGTGTCCCCATCACCACTGTCAGGTTCCAACACCAAGAACACAGAGACAGTCCGTCTAACTTTTATAGGAAGAATTTAATTATCTATACATGTAACTAATTCAAAAGTTGAATTACAGTTGTTAAAGCCGCAGGTTTATATATTTATATATTTTACAATCGTATCCATGAAAATACTGATGTGCACGCAGGTGGACGCGAGGGAGCGGTCCCCCCAGTGCCACGGGAGTGGGGGAGGGCTCTACACAGCCAGCACAGGGCCTCAAAGGGAGAGACGTAAAAACAGGTCACTACAGTTTAAAAGTCATTGTTAGAACTGCTAGGTTGTGCTTGAGGCTCCCCACCCCATTTTCTGGGCTGTCAGCAACGGGCATTTTTATTGAGAGCTTCCCACTAGTGTTTAAAAGACACACAGGCTTCAGCTACAGCACCTCTACACAGACACGGACCGTGAGCTCCATTTCATGTTAATCTGTAGAAATTCCACAGTCTAGTTAAAAAATGTAAACACTGGAAATTAATTGCAGGGAGACTTCTATACATTCTTTCTTGTCAGGAGAATTACTTGTTCAAAATATGTCATTCCGTGAAAAGTAACTGGGAGGAAACTCCATACAACAGAGATGAGGAAGAGACTGGATATATACTGTTGCTCGTAACACCCTCGATGGTATTGTCTACTGAGTTATGGCATGAAAACACGCAAAGTTTAAAACCCAAAACAGAAAACACCAACTCAACCCGATAAATCTGAGACCAAACAAAAACACAGGTGCTTTTGCGTGTGGCTACAAGGTCACTGTGCAAAATAAAACCAATGCAGCACGATCAGCATCGTACAGGTAATAACTTCTGCCGTGGGAGGAATGACTCTCTCGTGTACAGGATATGATTACATGCTCACAGGTACATCTGAACACACAGACAAGCACAACACCATGTTTAATTGGGATACTGAACCCTGCACATCCACAGTAGGGAAAACCCCAACTACACAATTGAGTTGGTAACACTGGGCAGAGTGAGAAATACATCAAGTCTCAGATTTACGGACACTCGGACGTTTTAACAGCACATGCAGCATTCCTTGATAGTGGGTCTTTTTGCAAAACCAAAATAGCAAAGAAGTAATTTATTTATTTATTTTATTAAAAGGCTAAAATATATATTTAAAAATAATTTTAAGACTATTGAAAGCACCTGTGCGAAGGTGGGGGGAGTCAATTCGAGTCGCCAGGAAAGCCACAAAAGGACCCACTACCCTGTGTTTTAATTTTTGCCTCTATCCCTGTGAAAACGCCACGTTGCCACCACATGCAACTACGGAAAATGAGGTAAACTGCTCTGCAGCGAGTTCTTCTACACGGAAGGCAGTAGGTGATCATGCTGGAAGTCACATGATCAGGCTGCATCTCCCAGCATCCCTCTGGGCAGTGATATGGGATAGTGGGTCTCTTTGAGGACTTTCAAGCCTGAGGGGGGGATGGACAACATATGATTCCTAGAAAAAGGAGGAAAACAACACATAAGCAAACAAAACAATGAGCAAAATCCAGGCCAGGGGAGTGAGTCAGGCATGTAAACAGCATGGCGCCAAAACGGTTTAAAAAAGGAGGGGCGGGAAGGGCAGGGACATGCTATGCGGGGGATGGAAAACCAAAACCAAAAAGCAACCCCACAAGATCAAGCCTCGCACTACGGAAGGTCTTCAGAGAGGCTGCGAAGGCAGCCACGGTCCAGCTACGTCCCGCAAACGCGGCAGAATCAGGGCAATGCTGCATGTGTCACCCAGGCACGGAGCGGAGGGCCGCAGCCGCCCGGCACTTACATTGCTGGCTTGGGTCCATGTCCGTGGTCAGCTTCACGTAGTTGGACGGGAAGAGCCCCACCTGTCCGCTGGCCTCGCCTTTCCACCAGTCGGGGTCCTCCCTGCTGAGCACGCTGATGACCTGGCCCTTGCTGAAGGCCAGCTCGTCGTCGTTCTGGGCGGCGTAGTCGTACATGCCGATCACCTGGCACACTGCGGGAGAGGGGCGGGTCAGCGCTGCGCCCGCACAGCGGCCGGGCGGCTGGGCGCCGGGCAGGCCCGCGCTCCCGTCCTCCCGCCGGGGCCGCGTCGCAGGGCGCTCCCTGCCTCTGCACAGTGGGAGCCAAGCCGAGGCGCGGCCAACACTGCACACCAACGCCCTGGTTTTCAGAGCACCTTCCTCTTTTCATGCGTGTCAGCAGGAAAGTTACAGTGATGCTCGGGTGCTTTCATGCAGGTGCTTCTGTTTCAGCAGCGGGAGTCCTTCAAAATGCTGACTGAGAGGCAGCCCGCTGCAGGGACAGGCGCACAGCAAGGGGGCTTGACAACAGCAGCCCTGTGCTGGTTTTGTTTCCAAGGTGGAAGGTAATGGTCATTTGACCTCTAAAAATTCCCAACCTTAGTGAAAGCAAAATAAAGTGTTTTATTCTCTTGCACCTTCGCGCCTCAAAATTTTGTCTTAAAGAAACTTCCACAACCAAGAACAAGCTCTCGTGCCTCATTTCCTAGCAGGGTAAACTGCTTTCATCGCCTGGCATTCCTACACGTCAGCTAAGTCTGCATGGTTAGGTTGCAACCCCAATTAATCTTTTGTAGCCAGCTTGTATGTAGGTTTAGGTTTTTCAAACTCTCCAGCTAACTCAACCACATCAGCAAATTATTTCTGTGGGTTTCCACCAACCTGATGAAGGGGACACAGCCAGGCCTCTGAAGGGACAGGCAACCCTGCTGGCACCACACCCTCCACCCACACAAAGCCGCAGCTCAAGGGGCCCAGCTGGGGTCGGAAACCAGCCACATCGTTTGCCAATCCTGCGCTGCTTGCAAAGACTGCCAAGTTTTCATCTTATTTCACTGGGATACATAGCACACATTTAACCACAGGTGCTGGCACAAAAAGTCTGCATTTTCCACAAATGCCACCCAAGGATTGAGGGTTTAAAGACCTAGAGCAGAATGCTGCTCCCCTCCCCTCACCCATCTCAAATGCTACCAAACCATCTAACTTGGTCTCTTCAACCAGAAACCAGTGGCCCGCTCAGCCGCGGAGCCCTCTGTCCCTCAGGGGAGTGTGTGCAGCATCCTGCCCAGTGAGTAAAGCCCCCCCTCTCATCCACAGAAAAGGTCACCGGGGAGTCACTTCAGTCTCATTGACAGCACATGACAGCCAGCAGACCCTGTGGCCTCCCACTCACTCTCCTGACCTAGTCAGATCCCAGCCATTTATTTTTAGAAGTCCCCCTTTGTCCCCTCATCCCCCAGCCCAAATCCCAGTTTAAATCGCTGGAAGGAAATCAAGAGAAAAATCTGGCTTTAATGCCATGGCATTCATGACTCTGCTAGGAGGACAGTTCCCACAAGGGCTCTGTTGTACCCAGCACGGCAGAGCTGCTTAGATATTCCGTGCTTTTGAAAAACATATTCCGAGACACAGTAGCTGGGTACAAGAAGCCCTCACAGCCAATGTGAACAACAACGTAAGCTACTGCAGAAGCTGCATGGACCCTAATGGGGTCGCATGGACCTCTGCAGGTGGGATGGTAAACGGCTTACCTGCCGGGAGAGCTGCAGGCTTTGGGGGCTCTGTCGGAGTAACTTTGCTTGTCCCAGGGCTTAAAAGTTTTACATAATTCGCAGGGAACCAGCCTATCTGGCGCTTTTTCCCACGTGCCTAAGAAAAAAATAATTGTATCAAAATGTGTGAAAGGCTCATGTTCTCTCATGACAGTCTCTGTGATAAGCACCTATCAAGGTCTGCACAGAACTGGAGACAAGTGGCATTCACAGCAGAATCCACGGTAGCCACACTGCAAACCGAAGACATTGGTGCCAAATTCAAATTGTAGCAAGTCAGTGAAGCCTGAGAGGTACCTGCATGGTCTGGGCTGTAGGGATCACAATTCAGGGTCTAAAGCAGTGTGTACAGGACAGAAAACTGCACATGTATGTAAGCTCTTAGCTGTTAATATTAGCTAATGCAAGCTAAGCCTGGCTGGGTAGCTCAATCAGTTAGAGCATCATCCCGATACGCCAAAGTTGCAGGCTTGATCCCCGGTCAACCAATGAATGCACAAATAAGTGGAACAACAAATCGATGTTTCCTTCTCTCTCCCTCTAAAATCAATAAATTTTTTAAAATCTTAAATAAAAGTTTAAAAAAAGATTATGGCTAATATCAACATTATATGTAGGTTTTAGGAATAATATTAATAGCACAAACACTTATTGGGTGCGTTTTGGGTGCTAGGCCTGTATTAAGCACTTTACATGCATTTATCTGCACAGCAACTCCAGAAGGATAGTAGTATGACTCAGATAAGTAAAGTGGCCACCTAGGGCCACAGGCTAGTCTCAAGGTCAGTGACAAGACAAGATTTACACAGTCTGCACTCTTCTTATGGATAACAGTTGACTGCAGATACAAAATACACGCAATACGCATAGAACACAAGAGTCTAAACTTGACTTTGTTTTCAAAAACCATCAGGCCCACATAAGGGCCACAGCCACACTTTTCACAGCCATTCCTTCCCCTTCACTCTAATTCAAGACAAGATCCAGTTACTGAGTGTTTACAGGACAGTGCCCAAGGAACTTGTAATATAGCTGGTGAGCCAAGACTTGTATCCTGACACTATTCTATGAGATGGAAAGACTAGGTAGGGATCGGGAGAGGTGCTGTGATTACTCTCTGCATCCCACCTGAAACAGAGACCAAAACAATTCACGTGTGCACACGCACACACACTCACACACATGGGAACTAAAACTCCTTTTGAGGCACAGAGGTAGCTTTGAACACACAGAAACCTGCCACTGGGCCTTGTAAAGCCACTGATGGAGAGCTCTGCTCCTGAAATGCCAGGGCCTCAGGGGTGACTCTGGGCAGGTATCCCTCCTCATGAATTCTCACTGTGCCAGACTCACTATCTGACTCAGGAGCCCAACAGATATGGATAAATCTTCAGAAGAATTCCTAGCTTTCAAACTTCTGCTCCTGGCTGTCTGAAGCTGAGGAACCAAACAGATCCAGATACTATGGTGTGTCCCTCCCTGTCTAAACGCAGGGCTGCTTTGCAATGAAACAGCACCCCTTTGTGATAGTGCATATTCCCATCTGGACGGAGGACTCAAACAAAAGGATACTCACCTGCAGCTCTCCTTCCCACCATCCACCTGGGTTCTTTTTTCGAATCAGAATCAGCTGGCCAGGGGCCAGGGTAAGCTGCTCGGGACCAGTGGCTGTGTAGGAGGCAATCACCTGGGCAATTTCTGAAAAACAAGATCAGACATCGCGCACTGTTACAGTCAGGACAGTCTAAGAAGACACAGCCACCTCCCAGGTTCACACCATCAAAGCCAACCTATGGGGCCTGTTTTCTACTAAACGAGGAAGGCTCGCTCAGCAGCCCCCATTCCACGACCGACATCACAAATGCAGTATCCAAGGCCCCAGTCTACTCTAGGACCTCGGTCAACTCTCAGAACTTACCAGCTTCTCTCCACAACTGACCCTCCCCCATGACCACGAACACCGATGCCAACAGCTGGGCCTCACTCGTCCCCTGCCCTGCAGTGCTCAGCACAGTCATCACTGGCCCAATAAGGGAACACTTTAGTGAAGCTCCCACCTGCCAAGCACAGTAGGGAGGGAAACCCTGTTTCCTTAAGAAACCACTGGGAATGGGGCACTGCCAGTCACCTGCAGCTTTAGACTCTCCCCTGACCCAGGAGGTGTTTCTGGGCGGCTCACATTCTGAGGGTGATCCCTGACATCGGGCAATGTCAAGTTTCCTGCTTCTATTTTAAGTTAAAGGAGAAACCTGGGGTAGAGGTGGGAATTTTACACAAAAACAATTCAGCACAGAAAACAATGTAAATAGTTCTGTACTTTTACTGACAAAATGTCATGGGAACAAAGGTCATGGGAACAATTCAGGGAGCACTGCAGACGGGGCCGAGGAGTCTGCATGCACTGGGACAGGCTGGTTGAATCCTGGTGCACTGCAGCCACTGCTTCCTGAACTTCCAGAAGCAAACAGGACACATGGTCCTGTTCCTCTCCCTTGCTCCCTCTCCATCACAGCCGAGGGAAAGAGGCAGGCAGGGATGGGTCAAGAGACAGAAAGAGGGGTGAAGGGGCCCTGTCCTGTGACCGCATTTCCTCCTCTATGGGTACGCAAGCAACCTGTCACCCTGGTGTGCAGACAGATGGCTACCACGCTAGGAGTGCCAGGCTGTTGGGGGTGCAGGCCTGGGCCCCCCAGATGCTTTGGAGAGCGTGGAAAGTGAGAGGAGCCCAGATTACACACCCCAGCTCTGCCAGAGCTCTGGCTGGAAACCTGTGCTGACGACAAGACCTCGCCGAGCACACCAAGGACTGGCTCTAGATTCCAAGTTTTCAGTCTGGACAAAGTCCAGCACAGTGACCTATTTGGCCCCAGATGCTCCTGCTCCTTATAGGGCCTGCATAGCCAGCGACCTGCCCCACCCTCTCTTCTGCCCTGTGTCCCTGAGCAGCTCACGGGGTTCCGTGCATAGTTAAGCCCACCTGGAGCCTGTGGAACTCAACCTGCAGACGACTCACAGCTAAGCAGAGATCTGTGCCAGGCTCCAATACCCGACTCTGACAAAACCCTACGCAGCCTGGATCCCTCTTCCCTGCCAGGCGAGGCCATCCGGGCTGAGCACCAGATACACACACCTCCCTGGGCACAGCGGGGACTCTCCAACCTAATTCCCTGGACGTGCCACGTGACCACCTGATTTCACATCTGCTCCTCTCGCTCCTGCTTCTATTAATAGAACATGTGATTTTGTTTCAAGTGCCGTCAGGAAGGGAAAGGGCATCCTGAGCCCCGCAAGATGATGACCAAGCAGCAGCTGACCCCAAATCCCACAACTGCCCACCATCCTGCCAGAACCCCTGCTTCTTGACCCAAGAGGCCAGGCTGTGTGGCGATCTCCTCGGTCCCTGGGTGCGCAGCACAGACACATTTCATGACCATGTGTCCGTTACTAATGATTCCAAGGGAAGGAGGACTCCCACCACTCCTAGGAACGAGTTTTTGTCTTTTCTTAGGCTTCTGGCCCTAATAAACAAAAACTAGGAGCAACTGTCAATCACATTCAAAACATTGAAAAGGAAGCATCAGGGTTTGTAACTTACCAGGTTTTTTTCCTAAACTCCCTGTTTTCCCAGCAGTTCCAGAGCCCTTAAAACAGAGCAAAAGGTCTCATTTGCATACTGCAGAGTTTTGGTCATGCAACTTAAAAAACGATTAATGGTGACACCCCCGGCTGAGCCCCTGCACCCCCCTTTCATCCCCGGGAACACAGCAACACTGTGTCTCCAGATGGGAGGACAAGTATCAGGGACACACGGGGCAGCAGAAGTGCTCCCAGCACACAGCTTTTGCTCTCTTCTCTGAGAAAAAGGAGAGCAGGTGGCCCCACAGGATCCCAGAGGGCTCAGGTCTTGACAGCATGTGGCCCAGGCATGTCCTGTCCCTGGGCCACGTCAAACGAGTGCCACACTAGCAATCTACTGGCCCACGTCCAGAAACACTACACTCGTGCTCCTGCTCAAGCGGTCAGTTATGAAATATCTCACATGTAAAAGGCACAGACAGTTGTGAGCCCAATGCCCAGAGTTAATACATGAAAATATTAATATTTTGCTACATTTCCTTTAGAGTTTTCTTTTAAAAAAAGAAAAAAAACTGCAGTGGCGAGTCAACTCCCCCTCCCCCACCCCATTCACCTCTCCTTTGTGTGCTGTCCACCCAAATCCTACACTGTTTAAACACTGAATTTCCCTATCGATGCAGGATGTAGTCCACATAAGCAGAGTATATTTTCTTCAATTATTAAGTGTTCCAGTGTCCCGGGGTGAATTCCTTTATGGACATTCACAGAATTTCACGCCAGCCAAGTCAGCCACAGAGACGTTGAGCCGGGACAGAGGCCAGGCTGTGGCGTGTCATAAAAATGTTTTATTCTGAATTCTCACCCTTTGTCCCTACCTTTCAATTAAAACACAAAGCTTAATAAACTTAATGAGTTACTGTAAGAGTAAAAATATGTAATTTACCCAAGAACGCAGCTTATCACAGCCCCTTTACTTTGGTTATTGAAATTTAATAACCATTTAAATGGGGAGAGTTGGAGTTAAGATTTTTATTCTGACTATGCTTTCTGTATTAACAAAGTCACACATACCAGTCTCCCCTGCTATTTGTATAGGCTGCACAGCAAAATAAAGGAACTAGTGAAACAAGTTTCTCAATGACCAGTTCCCTTCCCAGGGCAGGCCTGTAACATACCCTGGACATTCCACAGAAAGAACACCACGGTTGGCAATGCCCAATGATAGAGCTCAAGCAGCTCCGATGTGCTCCTGTCAAGTACCACGGCCAGCACATCAGCTAGGACACACCAGAGGCCAGGTCAGCCCTGCGCCCCCAAGAACGCAGCAGGGAAGCCGCCAGGCTGTGCGCCCAGCCCCTCTCCAGCAGCGGAGGGCGTGCCCGTGGAGCGATTCTGGAATCCCAGGCGAGGCCTGGTTTTTACCTTTGGCAGGATGTTTCCTTACATACAGAACTCTGTCCAAGTAGGATGAACAGGCTGACGTTTTAGATTTTTCTATTATGAAATCATGTAGCTAAATGTCCCAAATCTTTAGTGCTGCTAGTTCTGGGGCTAATAATTTAGGACTGTGGTTAAGAAGCACCTTACACCTCAGCTTATCTTTAAAAAAGTTACAGTGTATTTTTTTACTTACTGACTTCAGATGGTGTTTTATAGAAAACTACAATTTATTCAAATGTAAGTAATGGCTTTTGTGTTTTAACTGGTCCAAAAGGTGAGGTCACTTTGAAATTTGTCATGCATGGTAACACAGTGAGTTTTAGTTTTTAGTGCCTCTCCCACATCATCTGTGTGACTCTCATCGGATCCACTGGCTGCTGGGCTGTCCTACAGGGAGAGGGGCTTCCCTCCTGCCTCTGTGGATTCTTCAGGGAAGCCGACTCTGCAAACCCTCTGGGGACTCGAACTACTCTCAAGACCACAGCAAGGGAAAACGAAAAACAGAATGGTAATAGAGACACTCCCTAAGAAAACAATCGCAGCAAAATGAAGCTATTCCTGGGACCTACAGGAGAGGCAAGAAAGCCAGTGGTGGAAACTGTAGCTTGTCACCAGGCCCAGCCTGGCTCCCAAAGCCACTAAGCTGTGGAGGAACCCAAGGTGCATCCTGCGCCTGGCTTCAAAGGAGACAGAGAGCTCTGTCCACAGCTTACACCTGGGGAGGTGGCGCTCTAGGTGCGTGACAGGAGGTATGAGGAGAGAGAATGTAATTGGGAACTGACTGCCCATTCCTGTTGGTTTATGTATAAGCAATGCTGTCAAATGATGATAAGGGTACCCCTACACCCTCACACTAACCTGAAACTGGCCACTCCAAGATGGGCTCCCAAACTCAGTAGCCCACCGCTTGGGTAAATTTGCATTATCTCTTGTACTATCTAAGACGACAGTTTATGTCACTGAATTTTTAGAACCCCCTTTAACAACAAGGGGGCCATTTCCAATTTACAATAATGACAGCATTTAAAATAAATTCAGACCCTCATCAATGGAGATACTAAGGCCAAAAGTGTAACAATCTCTTGGATCTTGTGTCTTCCTATTGTGTAGGAAAAAACACAAATTTTAGAAACTCTCTACTACCAATATTCTGGGGCAGTATCACCAAAGTACTTTTCTTTACGTGGGACAGACACTGCTGTGTACCTTTCTTGGGGTGTCCCAAAGCAATGGGCATGAAGACCTAATTAAGAGCATTTGTTCCAAGTCCTAAGTCAGTTACAGGCAGGAGTGGGGATGGCGCTGAATATTATCGCCCCCGCTGTGCAGGCGCACTGTCACACAGCCTCCGTCAGCCCGGGGCACTCTTCTGCTGGTGGGAAGCCGAGGCTTACCGGGCAGCACCAAATGACAAGTTCAAAATTACAGGTCACACTGTATCGGCTGCCACATTCCAGAACTTAGCAAAACCCAACCAAGGGTTCCACCTTCAACCGTCCGAGACTCCCTGCGGAGAGAATGACTACACAGAAAGGGAGAGGAAACAGTTAATGTGGGTTTACCTCTGAATCTTTAAGCCTCACATAGTTAGAAGGGAAGACTCCGGACTTGTCGCCCACTGTTCCTGTCCACCAGTCACCATCTTTCTTGGTAACCAAAATCACATCCCCTTGCTGAAAGGTTAAATCGCCTTGCTCAGAGCTCTCGTAAGTGTACATGGCAATAAACTCTGGTGGGGAGAAACATTGAGACACGGAGAGAGCGTGGTTGTTTACAGAAATCCCAGACAGCTTTGCAAAAGCAAGTTTATGAATAAGGAAGTTAGGAGGGGAGTCATTCAAGAGAAAGGCTAGTTACAGATAAAATACAGAGTTTCTAGACACCCCAGGCCACAAGTTCCCAACTGCATGTGAAAATTCAGTCACCGCAGGGACGAGACACCAACCGCACTTCCACCAGCATGGAGTACCCAGAGTGCGCTACAGTTTAGCATCATAGCTTCTTCCCAAAATGGGAATGACTGTTACATCTGCTTTAACAGCTACTGAGTACTCATGTGCCGGGCACTGGGTTCCATGCGGAAACAGGCAAATTCCTGGTGCGCGCACATCAAATGTCTGCATTTCAGTTTTGAGGGGATCCAGTCACAATTTTAGAAAACTTTTAGATACAGTATATCCTTCATGCAAATCAAATAAGGCAAGGTTTTCATTATTAAAGTGCCTGACTGAAAACTTATGTCCTACTGTGCCATACACACAGATGGGAGGAAGCTGTCAGAACACAAAGTTAAAATTATACATCATTTTGTTAAAAATGGGCATCTGCCTGTCACTCAAGTGCATACGCAGGAAGGATGGCTGATGATGAAACAGTGTCCAGCCAACCCCAGAAAATCATCAAGCCTCTTTAGCAAGCTGAAAAGACAAACAAGTTTCTTATGTTTATTATTCCTGTAATTCAGTCTGAGGAATAGGAGCGAGTGTTCCTTGCTGTCTGGAGTGGGAAGGGCGTGCCTTCCAGAGGAATTCTCCTTCCATTATAAACAGCTGATTCTACTGAGGCTTAGGCACCAAGTCACACACTCAAAAGACTACCAGACACCATTCTAGACACTACCTACAGGGTAAAAGATCTCCTCTTCTACTTTTTCTCCATTTATCCTACGCCTTTGTATATTTTTTAATCAATAACAAAAATCACACTTTACCCCCAAAATTCATGTTTATGATGGGTGCTGTGTGTTTCCTGCTAGAACTCAGATGATGGGCCTTAGCAACAGAGTCTGACGTTCATCAGCAGGCAGAGATCTGTGGTGGGAGTCGGGCTGAAGGGAAGAGCCCCTGCCGGGGGCGCTAATGGGAGTGAAGCAAACACCAAACTCCAAGCCCCCCTGTGCTTGGGCTCGTGTGGGCAGCTGCACACTCGGGAGAGCCTCCAGGGGCGGCTCCCGCTTCCGCGGTGCTACCCTGGGCCCAGGGCAGACACGAGGTCAGGGAAATGTCGGGGGAGCAGGAGATGCCCGGGCTTTTGCCCTCGGCCTGGCAGCGCACACCTCAGCAGTGCCGTGGAGGATGGTTTCCCACACCAGGAATCTGAGTTTGGCAGCTTTGATAAGGATGTTCTTTCTCCATTAACATGGTGCTCTCCCAATTTCTCAATACTCTCACCCCTCCCTTACCATTTTGCTCGGTTACTTGTTCCTTAGCTCATGCCTGGCCATTTAAGATGGGATCCTTGGCAATCAATACTTTTCCCAGTGATCCCTGCACTTAAGAGTCACTTTCTCAAAAACAGATACAAATTTTGAAGTTACTCTCAAAATGCCTACGAACTTCAGAAGCATGACTCCAGCTACACTTAGCCATGCAGCTGGTATAAGATCCCGAGGAGGCTGGAAGGACCGTGGCTTTCCTTGTCCTCTGCACAGAGGGATCTACGGGGACGTGAGGATGACACACAGTGGCACCCGCCACTGAGACCCTCCTCCTGGGCATTTAACACAGGGCTCTGGCTGTTCCCAAGCTGCTATTTTAAGAGCTACCCAAACTGAAAACCTATTTAATCTGGCTCCTGGTTGACTTTAAATTTGATTATGTTTAATGCAGTACTAATAAGCAGCTCATTAATATTTGTAAACAGCTTTTCTCAGAATCTCAGAAGCCAGTGTCCTCCCACACCATTGAGGTACCAGTGCTCTTTCCTCACGTGTCTGATAATCATTTCAAATGGATGAAATAAATGTCACCGAGATTAGAACTGAACTCTGCTGTTGCCCAGCTTTCGGATGCGTGTGGTTCACCTGTGACCTGTTCACTGAGGCCTTGGTAGGTTTCAAACAACCCGATGTCCTCCACAGGGCTCCTGAAGCAGCTCCAGCATCACCAGGAAATGAAGCAAAAGGAACTGAGAGCAGTGGACATTTATGGCCCTTTATTCTAAAACCTCACAACGTATTATCTCATAATCTTTGTAATAACTTCCTAATTCACAGGGTGGTCATTATGTCCACCCCACAGCTGAGGAAGGTAGGGTCTGACCACAATTATCAGGTTACCAAGTAAGGGAGCTGAGGTATGAGCCTGGGCACCCGGTGAGACTTAACTGAGTAAAACTCACTGAATTTGGGGGTGTTTAAAAGAGCCTTCTGCCCTGTTCTCCTGACAGCAGACAAAAATCATTAGGATGGTAACAATGTGTAAAGAGAACTATGCTGATGATTGTTTTGGTGGTAACAGCAAAAAATGGATGCAACAAAACGCTGGCTTGGTTTAGTGATGATCAGGTTTTATAACTATGCCTATAAATTAAAAAATTTTACTTCTAAAATTCCTCTTGAGAAAGTAACCTTGTTACTATGAATCTGAAATATCATTCAACCTTAATCCTTACTGTCTCTGTGGAAACAATTGTTTTAATAACTTTATTTTTCATAAGGCAAAGCTTCTAAGGAACACAACAATCTCATGGTGGCACACAAACTACACAAAACACTCAATCCTCATAAAATTTACTCCAGGAACCCAAGAAAATTACTATACAGTTGGGTAGCCATTTGTTAGCTGTGAGCATGTTCGGATCTGGATGTGGGAGCCTGTCTTCAATTAGTACTATGACAGTGGCTATGTAGAAAACACATGAGATTTTTCCATTACAGCCTGAATAATGTGGGTTTTGTTCATTTTTAGGTCCACATCCTACATCGGACTATCCAACCCTTAGGGCTAGGTCATGAATCAAAGACCAGGAAGTAAAGCAATTGATTGTTTGTGTAATAAACACTAAAAATGAATTTTTAGGCCTAAATAATCTGGTGTGGTTATTTCCGTGGAACCTGGAAACTGAACTTCTCTTCCATTTGGGGGAGTACAGGTGATGCTGGTGTCGCTGGGACAGCTTTACTGGCTTGTGAGATACGGTTTCAAAACAACACCCTCATCCAAGTCAGAGAACAGCCATGTCTACAATTTAGGTACTGAGGTGCTCAGGACACTGGACCCTCAGTGACTCTGATGGACCTCTTTCAAAAGTCAAAGGGTTCATCATAAATATAACGAGGAGACTCAGATTTTATGATCAATGTATCTGATAGTATTTTAAAAGTCTCCACGAAGTGTTTTGATTTTGTAAAGAGCTATACCTTCATTTTACCTGAGAGTTTAATATACTAAACATAAATCAATGCAATCTAGTTTAAAGTGAAATCCACTCCTGTTCAAACATGGCTGTGGTACTATATAGTTTCCTCAGCCCCTAAAGGTCACAATTAGAGTCGGGTTCTTACCTTCTCCAGAAACGGCTGGCTTTGCTGCTGGGGAAGCTCCTCTCTTTAGACTCACGGGGCTTTCTGAAGAGCCCGAGTCAATGCTGAAAGAGGGAGGGGAAAGCATTTCAATTTTTATCTTCACAGAAAATAGTACAAATGAAATTGATTTCCTTTTTTAAACTGTTTAACGCTGAAAACTCTGAACAGTCTACAGCTGAAATCGATGCATTGTTAGGACACGCGGTAGGCGCTCGGGCTTGGTTCTCAAGCCCACAGTCTCGTTTCTCAGCCCCTTGCTGTGATGCACACAGCCAGCGTGCTGGTCTATTTCAGAGCATGACTGACAGATGCCCCGCCAGTATTTTTGGTATTTTTCCCTTCTTAAAGCTCACAATTTGTTTTGAACACCTTTAAGGTTGGAATGATTTAGACAACAACCTCGTTAAGGTTCCTCACGATAAGGTTCCTAATGAAAAAGGCAATTCATTCTTCCAATTATTTCCCCAACAGCTTTGGGCTTCTAAGTATTCGTGCATATCTGGGACAGTACTGGGTACTAAGCGTGAGAAGAGAGGCATAACCACCAACAAATCCACATGAACGTCCCAGCTCTCAGAGAGAATCCCTCTTGTGAAGTTAATGAAACACAAGACTCACAGGATTTTCCCCAAAGGGAGAAAACATGAGCGTTTATTTGTAAGAGGCCGCCTGCGTGTTCACATGTCCCCTCCCTTCTACAATTAAAAGATCCAGGAGAACTCAAACTATGCAAACAAACAATAACTGAACATCTAACATTGTTTTCATCTAATAGAAGCACATAAACACAGAAATACCTTGTGGATTTCCTTATGGGCCCTGAAATGAGTTTCACGTAAGACTTGGGGAACCAACCCTTCTGACCTTGGACTTCTCCAAACCACCACATGTCTTGCTGTTCCAAGACAGTGATGACATCATTTTTGTTAAAATTCAAATGGTTGTCTTTCTTGGCTCTCCAAGGGTACAGGGCTTGCGCCTGCAGCCCCTCCACTTTCTCACCCTGTGACAAACAACAGAAAGGGCTTGTTACTGTGAGATCTGCTGCAGCGCGGGCCACATGGGCACTGGGGCTCATCTCCAGTGAGCACATCCTGCACACAGCATGAGGGCCCCAGAGTTACAGAGGCTTCAGTTTCTCTGGAACTGTTTATTTTCAAGTGTGGTGAGACCTGTGGGTCATTCCCAAAGCCACTGCCTGGCCATCTAGAACTCTCCATCTAAATGAGCCAGGTCACATTTACTCTGCTGCACATGTCCATGTGGCTTTTACATCCTGGTTCTATTTTAACTCTCTAGTTGCCTGGGGCACCCCCACCCCATTTCCAGTCTGACATGGAAGGTGAACACTGGAGCAGAAACCTTAAAAACCCCCAGGGGTGAGTGACTGACACCTTCGCTTAGGTGCCTTCACTGGACCCTGCGGGCTTGTCTAGCCTGAATCCATGTAATCACCATTGATTGGACATCCCTCTGCAAGACATTAGGAGGTTACAAGCATGAATAAAATGCCAACTCTGCCTCCCCAAAATAACTCGGGGTAAACTCTTTATTAACAGTAACGAATGATAAAAAGGGACAGTGTGTGGTCTTCTTAGCAAAGAAGTCAGAAATAATGAGGAAGAGATGCAAACAGCTGTGAATAGCACCGGGCAGGTGAACTGAGCTACAGGGGCCCATGAGTCACTGTGGGGACAGGGAGGAGAGAGGGATGGGCTCTGCCTGAGGGTAACGGGGACAGTGTCACAGGGCAGGCAGCCGGGCCTTGAAGCACAAGGACTTGATAGCTAGGGCTTCGGAGGACGGGCACTGTAGGCCGAGGGCACAGAGCAGAGGAAGGCCGTGGGGTGGAGCTCTGCAAAGGGTCCGGGAAGAGGAGCACCGTTCGGGGGCGCAAGCAGCCTATTTCATGGAGGACTGGAGGAGGAGCGGAGGCTGGAAAGGCAGGGTGAGGCATTTATTACCTTTTTAAAACCGTAACACAGAACCATTATAATATCTTGCAACACAACTATAAAATGCCATGTCAGGTTCAATTACACGCTACATAAACGGACAGGAACAGGATGATGCCCAGAGGTTCATTCAGAACAGTCTGCCTGCCTTCAAAGATACCTTCACACTGACGTTTAATCATGATTACGTCTGATATGCGGAGGGTCCATGACAGGCAGATCATCTCAGCACCGTGGGGATAGTGGTTACAGCCTGATCCTCATGGGGGTCTCACTTTCGTACACCTGTTTCCATGTCAACTGCACTCCTTTATATCCTCGGATCGGAGGTGCTTTCTCTGAACTTCCAACACCCACAGAAGCACCTGTTCTTTCCCTACTTCCCTCCCCACACTCTCAGGGACCTTGAGCCCTCACAGCCGTGGCTCTCGCAGATCTGTGCTGTCTGATCCCATTGGCTACTCCTGTTACTTCTCTACCACGAATGGACTCCAGGTCAGCATTTCAACTATGCCCTGAGGGTGTTTCAGGACCTCTCACCTGACAGGTCTCCCTGGGCCCACCCTGTCTAGTCCATCTCACATCGGACAGGTCTTCCCTGGGCCAACCCTGTCCATCTCACACCTGACAGGTCTTCCCTGGGCCGACCCTGTCCTCCGACATGGATACACCTGAAGAACCCAGCCAGGCCTCGGGCAGAACATGGACTCAATTTAAATTCCAAGTCTGTCACTAATTTTGTGACCACGGCAATTATTTAATCTCTCCAGGCCTCAGTATCCACATCTATGAAACCGAGGTACTTTCTTTAAAAGGGTGTCTAGTAAGATCTTCCACCCATAGTGTTGCTGAGACAGAGTAATCATACAATAGCAGCGGACTTTAATACTGTTATTTCTGGCCCCAAACTGTGAAGCATTGCTGGAGAAGGCTGACCAATGGGTGACCACATACCGGTTCGGGTGCAGCTCAGCCCAGTAGCTCCTCACCCCTCTTCGCCGAATCCCTACTGCATGTCCTCTGCAGCACTCAGGTCCCCTCCCAAGACTGCTGCCAGGAGCACACCCTCCACTTCTTCCTCTCCTGATCTTTCTCCAACTTCTCTACCTTCCCTCTCCCAGAAAGCAAATCCTGGCTCCCTCCCTAATGTGTTCCCACAGACCCCAATCATGTCCTTCTCTTCACTAACTGTCCCCCTTTCTCACCAAACCATTCGTGTCTTGACCCTCTGCGGCCAGGTTTATCCTGCTCTGTCCCAAGTCACAAACACGTCCTGCCTGCCATAGAGAATGGCCACAACCTTCATTGATGTGGGCACCATCACCCCTCTCTGGAAACAGCCCCCCTCCATTGGGTAACCACGACTGAGAGCCATACACACACGTGCTGACTGCACAGCTGGGACGGATGCAAAGAAAAGGGGCACTGTTAGGGCTCCTCTTCTTCCAGCTCAGCACACATAGTTACTTTCCATCTTCTCCTACACTCCTCTCCTCCGAAGGTCTCACGTGTCCTCAGATCTGGCCTACATTCCAGCTGGGGTGTCCCACCTTCGCCCTGAACTTAACACGTCTAACACCCAACTCCTCCCTCTGTCAATTTCTCTTCCTGCCTTCCTCGTTTAAGGTCAAATCTCTTCTCAATCCCAGACCTCTTTCCTTTCCTTGTTGATCCCACGGGTGTTGTGCCTCTGTCCACTGTAACTGGTGGTGCTGTCCCCATGTCCTCCACAGCAATCTGCCCAGAGCCCACATTCAATCTGGTTGTTCCCAGACCAGAAACTGTCCCTGACCCCTTGTGCCTGCCAGACGGCCATTTGCTCCTTTGATCTGATGAACTGTTTAGAGAAATTTTGTTCCTCTATCTTTACTGTATTAAATAAAAATAGAAATATTCAGAAAAGCCACCTCTGTCCTTTCTGAAATCACTCTTTCATCATAGGGCACTGAAGAGCCTCCCATGAACCTGCCGTCAGCACGGTTTCCAATTAAACACTCAGTGGTCTAGCAAATGGACTGACCCGTGATTTTCCCTAAACACACTCTGCTGTTGATCCTAAAGCCTCTGCTCGTGGTCTTTTCTGTTCGGTGTCCAGCCCTTGCCATTTCCTATAAGATCTACCCACTGTTCAAATGCTGCTTCCTAAGTGCCGCTCCCCTGACCGAGCCAGGCAGGAAGGTTTCCCCTCCCTCACTACCCACACAGACTTGGGTTCCCGAAAGGTGGCCAGGAAGACAGGACGGGACGCCAGCTGACCCAGACGCCAGTTGACCCAGATGCATTTAACGAGGCTGACGTCGACATGACACCGTCCGCAGCATCTGCTGAACTTGTCGATCCCCACACACCCACTGACTGCTTTACCTGGCCTAAGACAGGAGACGGGGAGGAGCCCGTGGCTGTGGCTGGAGTGAAAGCCGACCTCTGCCGTAACTGGCCGGCACTGGGAACAGTGAGGGAGGGCTGGGCTGCCCAGGCATCCCAGTTATCTGTTTCTGGTTTTTCGTTTGTGCTGCTGGGCCACCTGGAAGGAGAAGATGCCACCATGAGTAGCAGGTACTTCCTAATGCACCAACTTTCCCTGCAGTGAACACAAACCCAAGACAGGGACAGGCTTTCTCAAGTTCAAGAATGCGGAGGGGAGGAAAGAGCACTGGACTTGGGTCTGTCTGAGCTCCATACACTGGCAACAAACCTCAGGCAAATTATGGTAGTTTCTCTGCACCTTGACATCCTCACTGATAAAATGGGAACATTATTCTGCCACTGAGGTTGGTTGAGGGGGTCACATGAAATACTGGATGGGAAAATACTCTAACACTAGAGCACCAGAGAAACATCCTCCCCTGAACTACTGTCACTTGTAACAACAGCAGCAAGCTCTCCCTTTGCTGCCAACTCTCCCTTTCCAGCAAAAACATTATGAAAACGTGCTGGCTTGGTAGCTAGTGCACCTTAACACCATTTCTCAGTCCCATCCATCACACCACAAGCACCTGGACACCAGCTGTCCTGATCTCCGGGACACTTTCAATTTGGTAAAATTATAAATAACTACATCTGTGTGAGTGTAGATCTATGTGCAATTTACTTTTTAAATCTTTATAAGACATAAAAACAGTTGAAAATCAAGACAATTCCTTTGCTGGACTGCACGTCCTGACTTGGGGGCTGGAAAATAAGATACCAGTAATTATAGCAGGGACTGCACAGCAACATTTAATGAGGAAGAGTCACACTGCCTGGATCCACAGCCAAACAGGGCTCTGGAAAGCACAGTATTTATCTTCTATTTTAGCTTGCGCATTAGTTTAAAGTCAGCACTTCTCAGTCCAGATCAAGAAAGGAAGGGAGAGTTTCAACTTCGACTCACACCAACGGAAGGCTGCTTTTAAGCAGAGATTAGACAAGGTGGACCTTGTTTAGGACGCTCAACCTCTTACATGAAAACCTAAGTGGGAAACACTTGCTATTCCTCACACCCTTCCCTGCACTTCCTTCCACCTTTGGTCATCACTCCCCTTTCCTCTGATCTTTCTCCAGCATTTGACTCCTTGTCTTCAATTTGTGTCTTCTGAAAAATGATGAGACTTGGGAAAAACCTCACTTATTCAAATCACCTGTACCTGAATGCTGGCGTAGGGTATTTTTAAACAACTGCATGTCTCAACCACGGTCCTGTAACCAGAAGTGTGGACAGTGGCTTCAGCCATCGTTCCAACCTCCGCTGATACCTGTTTTTAACACCATTTCCTGAAGACCACGGGTACATAGCTCTCCTCTCTGTGCACTGGTGTGAGACTGAGGAGAGGACAGCTGTAAAGGAAACAGCTCTCTGTCCTACTCCCAGTCACATGACTGAAGTAGATTTCTGTTTCTGTCCGGCCAACAGGGGCTATTTCCATGCAGGAAAGGACTGCATACTTGCTGACTGGCGTGGATGAGAGAGACTGCAGGAAACTGAATTTCTCCACTTCTCCCACAGGAATGAGATCCAGAGGAGATGGTCGGACAAGAGAACGGGCCTCACTCTGCACCAGGCAGTCCTTGTGAAGCCATGATATACTCAGACCCCGTTCCAAGAACAGAGCCACCTCTGGCCCGTAGACTAGTCAGAGAAAGTGGAGACGAAAGGGAGTCTGTGCCTATGTGAGCACAGACCCAAACTATGACAACCTAAAGGAAAAGGTCACTAGGCGGGGATTTCAAAGGTCATCAGCAATAGCACAGCTACACATACGTGGAGCTGAAGTCAGCCCAGTTGTTGGGGGTCACGGAGGGCTCAGCTGTGGTCACTGCCGGAGGAGCAGGCGTCTCCCGCACAGCCAGCTTGGGTGCGGGGGTGGAGGTAAGGTCTGTGGCTGGTTTGATGGGGGCAGGAACCTCGTTTTCTGGTATTTTCTCTGCGTAGTTTGCAGGAAACCACCCCGTCTTGCCTTTCAGCTCTCCTCTGAGCCATCCAGGTTCTCCAGTTTGGCTTTCGTCCACCTGCAGGAGAGCCATAGGGTTGAACTCAAGTGGGACGGAACCAGCCCATAGACACCAGACACGCCGCAGAACACAGCCCGGGCCTGGCAGAGTGACACTGATCAGCACAGCCGGCTCTGCATCTCAGCCTGCACCAGAGTCTGCAGACACGGTCTCTGAGCCCTGGCTGTGGGCAATAGGAAGTGCTAGCAGTCAAGGTCTTACCCTTGGTGCTGTTTTAGCTTTTCCCCCTTTTTCTAATAACAGTTCAGACAAAACACGCTGAAGTCCTAGTGCCCACAGTTTGTATTTTAGAGGTATTTGGAATTGGAATGTGATCTGACACACTTCATCACTCAGGAAGTCAGCTAATTATTATTACAAATAATGCAACAGGTGATTATTTAAAGCAGAAAGCAAAGAGTGCAATCCATGTAAACTTAGTACTCTACAAATCTCTAATAACTAGGGCTCCTCAGCGCAGGGACAAGAAAGAGAAAACACAGCCTTCAGCAGTTCCCATGGGAAGCAAAGCCAATTGCTGCTTAGCTGTTGAAAAGCTGCACAGGTACATGATGAGAACATTAAGGAATTAATTATTTATAGCGACAATCAACTTTTATTAAGCTCCCATAGTTTTCTTTTGTACAAATTCAACTTTAATATTCACGAAATGCCAGTGAAAATAAAAAATTTTGCTATTTAAAAATTTCAGAGGCTACTTATTACACCAAGTGCCTCCACTGTCTGCACATACAGTACTTCAATTTTGACTCAACAGGATTATGCGAAACCAGCAGAATGATTCCCTTATTTTTACAAGTCACCCCACTATTTTATGAGCAACAGAATGATTTGGGAGGACAATTACACTCACTGTTAGAAAATCATGTTGATTACTGTAAGTCAAGTAAGGGCCTATCAGAGACCCGATCTTATTTTGAATCCCTAACACACTACTCCTTGAGGAGGTGATACACTTAACATGTCACTGGACATTAATGTTACGTTTTAGAAATCACAGAAATGAGTAGGCAGGGTCTTAACAAGGATTTTGGAAAACCTGGCAAAAATACCAGTTTTCTAATCCATTCAAATATTCAGTAAACAAACAAACAAAAGCAAAACAACTATGGAACCAACCATCTATCTGCATTCTGTGTAGAGTAATAAGGTGTAATAGTCATTCGCTTACTTGCGTTAGAAGATGTCTGGGATGGGGTGGAGAAAGTGGAATACTCAGCTTACTACTTGTTACTGTATTTACAAAATATTCGGTATGGAGGGAATGCCTGTTTGCCTGCTGCCCCGGCTGAGGGAACCCTTGTCGTCACTGCTAAAAGCAACGTCTGAAGCTGAGGACTCTCCCTACAGCAGTTCCCTGAGATAAGTGCAACGCGGCTTCCAAGGCTCTGTTTTGCTTTGCAGCCCTGCCTTTCTTGCTAACACTGAATCAGATGCAGACACATGGGCCACTTTTCATTCAACTCCCCCACAGTTTTGTTCTAATTTTCCATTTTCTGGTAGCCCCAACTGTGTCTCTAAAAGAAGCTTTTAGATGACATTTTCCCCACTTGGATCTTATTTTACACCAAACTCAAATGTCTACATGCCTTTCCTTCCTCGTTTATATTTATTGGGGATATTATGACACATTCTAACTTTGCAGCTGCTTTGCTATGGAAACAGAGCTGTTTGGAGGCCACCTTGTGCCAGGGTCTCCCTACATCTCAGGAGGTTCAACAGTCAAGCTCCAGTCCCTCCATTCATTCTAGGACCAAAGGGGGTATCAGGCAGGAGGCAGTCGGGAGCGGGAGCCACATGGTCGCAGCCTCAGGACTGGGAAGTGGGCTGACAGAGGGTAGAGCCTGGCAGTTCAACCGCCCAACCTGAATACCCGTCCTACAGTTCATTAGCTGGGTGACTCTGGGCAAGTTAAATCTCCTGCTGCCTCAGCTTCACCTGCACACAGGGACAATAACAGTGCCTGTGTGTTGCGGTTGTTGAGGACTGGTCGATATTCAGAGCACTGCCTGGCATGTGACCAGTGTTCAGTGATAGACATTTTGAAGCACCATCTCCTACTGTCCAGGCTCTGCAATGCGGTCCCCTTCTCCAGGCCTCTGCTCACTCTAAAAGCTTGGTCTCCACCTGACGCTCCCTTTAGTAACAATCCCTGGTTCTCCATATGGGAGCTCCCTGCCATAGAGACCTGCCTGGTAGGAACCTCTGGTTTGCCTCTGGCCAGTAGGAATTTCAGGGCCTGGAACTCAGTCCCTGGTCACGGCCTGCCTGGAACGCCTGCTGCTCTGTACAAGCTGGACTCCTGGAATGTGGGCTGCATGAATGAGACCTTACGATCCCCTGGGACACGGGGTCTGCTCTGGGTAACAGATTTCTTGCCCACCCATCTGTAACTGAATCCGAAGGCCCAGGGAATGTCCCACACAGTGGGCAGGCCTAGCTTCACCCTAGTTAACTGATCACACCCAGCCCTGTCCCTCCAGGACAGAGAGCGCCCCCCCTAAAAAGGGCTGTGAATGCTGAGAAGGGGAGAGGCTGCCCCATCTGTGCAAACAGAAGCTTATCCCACCCTTCAAGGCATTTATTTCACTTTTAACCAAGGGAATTCACTGGTCAACTCTGACCAAATCAGTCTGATTTAGTCTTATAGGAATCCACTAATTTTTATGAATGGTTAATTTTAATTTTAAGGTTCAGAGACTATAATAAAATTCATTCTTCACATTAAGTCAAATGAACCACTTGGAGAAAGCACAGAGGTTCTCATATGAAAATGAGAAACATTTCTTCCTGGACTTGGGAAACTACCCAAGTGCCAATCCAGTTATGGAAAACATTATGTAAGATTAGGACAGAACAAGAAAAGCTAGGCATACTCTGTAATGTGGCTGCCGTAAGGCGTATTTCTTCATAGAGAAAGTAGATTCATCTACTGGTGGCCGTAAATCAGGGGGATCTGAAAGATTAACATGGTGGTCTTAACACAGTTTCATTTAACCAGCACCCCCTGTATCACCTCAAAGCATTTGGGATCATTATACTGGAGCATCAAGTGGGAAGTATGAACCCCAGATACTGCCCACATGCCTGGGAAGAGGTTACAGATCTAGAAGCTGCTAGTAATTACACACTGTACACTGGAGGACGCATACGCCAGCAGTCAGGTTCAAGCACACGTGGCTGGAGCCCAATGTTTCCATGCTTCCTGGCTGCCATGTCAGCAGTAAGCAGCATTAACATCTCTGGAACCACTGACTTTGTCACAAAGGAGGGAAACAGAAATGCCCTCCCCTCGCAGGCATGACAAAGACCAGGAGCAGCAGACGGGTTTAGAGTGCGGACAGACTCAGACCAGCTCCTGAGCCAGGAAGAGCTGAAGAGTCGGGGAACAGCCCGTGTTTCGTGAATTTGCACATGGAAGTTTACAGCTTCCCTCAAAACTGCTGGGTGAGGACATTATAACTGTTTTCTGAAGCTCAAATCTGGAGGTTGGCAAATCTTTCCTCTGACTGTCGCAATTACTCAGCTCTGCCAGGGCAGCACAAAGGCAGCTGGTGGCGATATGCACACGAGTGACCTGGCTGTGGGCCAGCAAAACTTCACCGCAAAGCAGGCACCGAGTGGACTGGCCACCCCGGGAACCACACGCGTGCACTGATCCCCAAACAGCCTTGATGCTAGGACTAATCATTACTAAATAAGCTTTGCTCAGATGTTAGGTTTGTGAAAATCTAAGGAAAGCAGGAAAGAAAAGGTACTGACTACATTTTAAGACAAATTTTCCATCAAGAGAAGAAAAGGCAGACATGAGTTTAAACTATTTTGAGAGAAATACTAAGTTAGAACACAGACAATCTAGAGAATGTTGATGGCTGACACCTGCTGAAGAAGCCTCCTTTTCGGGCTATTTCACGAAGAGGTATCGTCCAGAAATAATCTAGGACTAGTCCTGACAAGAAAGAGATCTGGTTTTATCAGTGGTTAGATGGGTAATTCCTAAAGTACCTCCCTAAGAGAATCACCCGGAGAGGACTCTAACCCTGTGTGTGGAGTCATAGTCTCTGGGGGTGAGCCCTGGAATGGTTCTGTTTCTAAGCTCCCTGAGCAGTTGTGATGGACCTGGCCCTGCGCCATCTATAGCTGCTGAACAAGATGCTCAGCCTGTGTTAAGATAAACCTCAGCTAATTCTCATGCTCTTCCAACACGTTACAGATGTGAAATTTCACTTATTCAAACGCGGGGACCTGCAGACTAGAAGACAGGCCACAGATTTCAAAGTATCTATGCCTTGGTTAAGGTCAAACTCCACTAAGGAGCTTCCTTTCAGAAGTCTGAGCACATCAACTCATGGATTCCTGGGCCTCTGAAATTCCTGGCAGGATTAGGGAGCCTTCATTGCTAACTTCATTGCACATTGGCTTTTCCATAGGTTTCTCCCTGTTTTTCAAAAAAGATTTCAAACATGAATGGCAGACAGCACCTTATATTTCCTTGTATTATCAACATTTAGAATAAGACTATGTATGTGATAGCACTTTCATTTTTGTTAACCACAAAAAAATGTATTTTGGGGGAAAACTGGGCTGATAGTCAAGTTTTTTTCAATGGCAAAATATTTTCCTAAAGTCCCCTCCAAGACTGCCTACATTAAAAAAGGAAACACTGTCAGACTGCTAAAATCTAACAGGCATAGTTGGCTATTTTTCAAAGGTGTTTAAGCAATCCGAGAATCTGATGATTACTGTGCCCACAGAAGTAGTGAACTCCTAATTATTTAACCAGAGCTTACAGTAATGTTCTAACTACATATTTTTCACGCTCACGTTTCTTAACTGCAAACTTCATGAAATAAAAAACTGTCAATTTCCCTTTTTTTGCACTGACTGTTAACCTCAGGAAGGTAATACAGCTGAATGTCATGGGGGGGGTGTCATGTTACATTTTGTAGCATAAAATGAAGACACTGCTCCTGTCCCTTCCGCAAGCCAATGCACCATGCCTAGTGGTACACTGCACGTTCCCTACATTTCCCTACGTATCTGGAATGTCTGGGGCAAAGCGAACACCATTCCAGTCCCAGGTGGACATCCTGTTTTTATTTATTTTTAGTGTTTTATTTATTAAACCTGTCGAAGCTGGATTTATTTTTAGTGTTTTACTAAAAAGCACAAATGTTCATACATTTATAAATATAAAAATAATATACAAGTAGATAAGATTAAACCCAAAAGCCTCTTCCTCACTGCCCAGTGGCAACCACAGTTAACAGTTTGATGTCTGTATTTCAAGATGGTTAACTGCACATATACAAACACTCACAGGTACACAATCTTTTGTTTAACCAAAACTCAGTTACTCTCTCTACACTGCTCTGCTTTCTTACTGGAAAGCTTATTTGTATATATAGACGTACATAACTTTTTAAACATCTTCATTATGCTGTATTTATTGTTTAGCTGTATTGTAATTTACTTAAACCACTCCCCTCCTGATAAACAACACTGGGTTGTTCCCTTTTTGCTTTTACCAACACGCTGCAGTGAACATCCAGGTACACATATATTTGGGCATATGCCAGAAACCAGCCTAGAGGAGGGAGAATACCAGAATTTTTGAGAATTTTAAATTTGAATAGGTATTGCCAAAGGACTTAGCCAATTCATATAACCACACTGACAATGTATATTGTACCCCCTTTCCTATCCTCTGACAAAGCTAAACAGTATCAAACTTTTAAACTTGCTCAGTAGAGCCCGGCCGGGCGTGGCTCAGCGGTTGAGCGTCGCCCTAGGATCCAGGCAATCGGGGTTCGATTCCTGGTCAGGGCACATGCCCGGGTTGCGGGCTGCAGCCGATCAATGACTCTCATCATTGATGTTTCTATCTCTCTCTCCATCTCCTTTCCTCTCTCTGAAATCAATAAAGATATATTAAAAAAATAAATAAAATATTTAAACTTGCTCAGTAGAGAGATGAAAAATGCTGTATTTTTTTTTAACTGGCATTTTCTGATCACCAATGAAATGAAGTATCTTTTCATTTATTTTTTTAACTCATTTACTTTTCTTCATCTGTAACTGTCTCTACATATCCTCTGCCAACTTTTCTAAGTTGTGGGTTTCTTTCATATTAACTTTTTGGTGTCTTTATGTAATATGGATATTAACCTTTTGTCTCTGATGTATTTTGTAATATACACGTTTTAATTTTTATACTGTCAAATCTGTCCATTTTTGTCATTTATGGCTTCTGGTTTTAACTTACAAAGGCATTTCTTAGCCATAAAATTATTCTAACATTCACCTTTAAAAAATATTTTTAGAATTTTATCTTTTAAGTTTAACCTACTCTGAACTTATTTGTTGTCAATAGCCTGAATAGAGACTTGACCAAACAACTCGCCGGATACAGAGCCTTCAAGCAAGTCTTCCCCGGCACCTGGCAAAGGAAGCCGGGTCCGAGGACCTGCGCACCTGTCTCCTTCCCGCTGTAAGCACAACATACTTCACAAACTCCAAACATACCTTTACTACCATGACAACACCCAAAGATATATGTACTAACACAGAATTAGTGACTTAAAGGAACAAGACGCTTGCTAAGAGGCAGACCCCCGGCAGTCAGAGCACTTCCCTTTTCCCCTTGAACCTCACCAGGAAAGCAAGCAAAGCAGGCTTTTTATGAAATGTTCACTCTTACACGTACCTGAACTCCATTCAACTAGCCAATTTAAGGAAAAGGGCTCAGTACCGTTGTCAAAAACTATGTTTCAAAAAATTAGCAATATTTTCTCATTAAAATGCAGGTCATCCGTAACGTTTCCTTATCGTAACATTTGTAACACTCCCTTATCTCAAGAAGACAACATTACTTTTCTGCGCCATGTGTTGCAACAAAATGCAATTTCAAAAACATTAGGCTTTTTTTTTAAAATACAGTGTAATAAGCCAACTCTGTAATGAGGTCCTATCTGAGGTCGCATTGTATACTTTCGTAATTTTTAGATTCCTGCTATTGCATGGTATTTATCTTTTACAATTAATCTGCTTTAAAGGCATGATATTTCAAAGGTGAGCAGTGTGAGGGAAGCAGGAGGAGGTGGAGAAGCTGTAGCCGGCCATGGCATCACCCCCGTGTCCAGAGAGGTGCCGTCTTCAGGGGAACCAGCTCTTCCTGTGAAGAGTGGGCAAGGCCAGCACCCAACGCGCCCAGGCACTCAAATCCTGTTTGTGGAAAGGCTGGAACGAACGTAAGTACACTCGATACTGACATTTCAGCAGGATTCTGGCCCTTTGGCCTTGGCTCCCCTATTTCCAGCCCACAACTAGAGAAAAAGCTGTCAAAAAAATGATAGGAAATGAATTTTCTGTTCTTTCTTTATATTTTGGCCCATTAAAGATCATACATTCTACACAGATCAGAGGTGCACCCCAAATGCATGAGTAACAGTACCACACCCATCTATCCTTCAAAGACAGAGTCCTGGTATGAGAAACATATTCATTTCAATTCTCAACTTTCCCAGTTCTTTTGAAATGCCGACCCATTCCCATCCTTTTCGTTTATTTAATGCTGACAGTAACACAAAGCTGGGCTACTGCTAAGACACTTATTAAGTTGATAACCAGATTTAGGTGTGATGGTTTTCTTTCAGAAAATAATTTAGGTCAACCACACTGCTTTATTCTTTCTTAAACCAGTTACTATAGTTTTAGTTACAATCAAAATTATATTTAATTAAGAAAGCAGATTAACTGTATTTAATTCATTATTCTTCATGCTATTCGAAATTTACAGAATCAAAGGGAGGGGAAAGATGCTTTTGACCCAGAGACCCAGAAGTTATCATTGGCAATTATGAAAATTATGCTGAAGTATTTTGCATGTAAAACTATTCCTTAAAGACTACTCATGGTATGTAAGTAGTGCTCTAAACCCTAAAATTACCAGATCTTTACAGGTTTAAAAATATGCTAAGGCTGTGATACAAACCCGGTTTCTCTCACAGCTCTGTGTTAAAGTGATGCCAGGATACATTTTTAAATGTCTCTTTCATTCCAAAAGAAAAGGTAGAAGATTAAGCCTCTACTACAAAAACCCAGGTGCTGGACTAGTGCATTTCACACTCCCTGACAGTTTCACAACTGCCAAAGTCTAAAGAAAGGACAGTGCTAACCATGTCCAGAAGTCACACTGCCACTGGAGTCATGCTTACCATGACTATGTCTCCTGGCTGGATCGTGATCTCATCGTGGCTTCTGGATTCGAAGGGATACAGTGCTCGGTAATACATCACTTTCACATTCTCCTGGGCAGAAATCGTAAATGGGCCTTTTTCTGTTTACAAAACAAGTGGGGGAGGGGCATGGCAAAAATAAAACATTACATAGAACACATATGCACAACAAGCCAAATAACTCATGTTTCCTCTACGCCTCCTCAGCACCTGAACAGCCACGCCCACTCCAGTGCTCTCTGAAACACTCTGAACACCAAAAGGAGCGAATCTGATGTCAGCCCCAGACTCACCAGACAGAGTTAGTGGACCCCTATAAACAAAGGTCACCCCAATACCAAGTGCAGTGATCTAAGGCCCTGTTTTCTGCCTCCTGGCTTAGGCCCAGCACCGCACACCTACAAGCACCACGGCCACGCACCACCCAGCGTGGCCTGCATAATACAGCAGTTCCAATGGGACCCCAGGTCCAGAGCAGCCAACAAGAAAGCACATTGGCAGCAGGCCCAGAAGCCCAGCTCTCCGCATCAAACCACAGGGCAATGCTGATGTCTTAGGCACTGAATGGAGTCCTATAAAACACACATACTAATGTTACCAAGACCAGTTGTTTGTGATCATCCCTGGTGAGGGAAAGGGGTGAGCCTAAGGATGGACCCTAGATGAAAATAACTTAGATTTTAAATAAGTTTCAAAAGGCATGAGAGCAGAGGACAGTCTGGAGTCTGGTGACAGTAACCAATCATGGCCCTCTGAACATGCTGGCCCATCTATTTTCTCTGCAAGCGTAAGGGGAGGATACTATCTACTCATGGCCTAGAAACCGGGTGACACACGATATTTCCCACTAAGGAAAAAGTCCTTATACTAGGAGACAAAAGGAACTTTAACTGCCTAAAATCAAATCACAGTGAAATGATTTTCCTATCAAAACAGCATGAAAACATCTCTGCACCTCCGGATGGCCCGGCGCTCCCATGTGGATCTGATGGCTTTCTCCCCGGACAGTGTGCACCTTAAGGCAGGGAGGGTGGCGGACCCAACTCGGATCCCTCATTCCCATCCCCGCCCACTGCGCCCACAGGAAGCAAACCTGTACAGAACAGTGTGTTTCTGTCTTTTCTTTTCTTTCTCTATACCAGCAGAAAGCACCCTGATGATCAAACAAATAAAACCAGTGTGACTTCCATACAAGGAAAGAGGCAATCACTTTGTTCAGCTGAGTATTATCTGCAGTGTGGTCCAATGTTATATACAGCCACACAAGAATTTTAAAACTACATCCTAGTTTGCATCTGTTACAGGGGATGTTTTCTAGCTATTTCAAAGTTTTCCACTTATTACTACTTAACAGGCAACTTATGATCAAAGAGCAAAAAACAGTCACACTCTTTGAAAGGTGGAGAACACTGCTTTACACAGGGCAGACTGAGGACAGTGTGTGTCTGCCAGCACAGGCAAGAGGACAAGGTACCATCTTCCTGCTCCCGAAACAGCCCGGAAATTCCCAGAGAAAACAGCTGGGGAACTGGAGGGGCAGCAGACAGGGCTATGACCTCTACTTGGAACCCAGGTGTCCGGATGGGGCTTGGTAAAGAAAGTGATGCCACTGTTGTCTGCGAAAGACTTTCAATGCCAGTGTGATGGCAGCCCCAGGCTGGCATGGAGGCGGCAGAATTAAACAGATTCCAATGACCTTACAGAATGAACAGCTGCACTTCCCAAAGTAGGGGCCTGACACTGTCACCTCTCTTAATATAGTCAGGACAGGGCATGATTAGGCACGAAGTTCTCAGAAAGATGGGAGAGAAGATGACTTCCTTTCTAGAATGCTTCTGGCCCTCAGTACCTGCGGTGGGCCAGGGTGCGTGCACGGCCGGCTTAGCTGGCTCCTGGCGCTGCGGGAAGCGGCGGCCCGCCCGGTCCTGCGCTTCCAGCCCGCCGCCGTCCTCCTCGTCCGTCCTCCGGCCGCTCTCTTCCCTCCTGAGTCTCTCCTCCTCACGGAGTCTCCTCGGCCGCTGCTGCTCGTCCTCCTGCTGTGCATGCTCAGGGCCCTGCTTGTCCCTCTCCTGAGTTCGTCTGTCAAGGAAACAACTCCAGTTTAGCACAGAAACAGCTCCATCCAGTCAACGGGACGCTAGTGGCCTTCAGACAGCGCGCCCGGAATCAAGGAAGCAAGGGCTCGCAGGGCCCCCGCTCTGAGAGAGGAAGCCACGATTTGGAGGGACACAGAGGGAGCACTTCTGATGCAGCTCAAGTGATCAGAACAGTAATAAACATGCTTCTCGATTCTAAAACTGGTAAATAACTGCAAAAAGAAAAGCAAAAGCCAACAACAAAGCCATAAAACACACGAGGACATAACCTGCACGAAGAGAAAAGTACAACTAACTGCAAATGAAACACTGCTTCCGTGAGTCCACGAGCAATGGGACACTGAGGTTCCACATTCGACGCACACGCAGCTCCCAGGCTGAAGGTAAAAGCAACAGGTCATTTTGAGCCCGTGAGGTAGTAACCGTTCATCACAAAGCAGTAATTCCTGAGTATTTCACTGAATTTAACTATTTCGTGTTTGTTTTTCAAATCAGCTGACACAAAGAAATAACTGCGATTAAATGTAGGCCTTGAAAATTATAAGGCCTCAACCTGACACTCACAGAAAAAGACTAGGAGTGATTCTTCTCTTGTTCCAACGTTTTATAAAATCAGAAAGCACTTTCAATGACCGTACTACAAGTGAAGCCAGTGAGCATTAATACAGGGTGTAATGCTAGTAACACACCTGTGAACTCCTTTGCCTCACACCGGGTAGGTGGCTTCAGTACCATCCACATTCTACAAATGGGAAAAGTCAGGCAGATACTGACTTGTCCCAGGTCACACGGCCACACTGGCCTAGGGTTCGATCCCAGGCAGCCTGGTCTGAGCGCCCACCACCTGACCCACCATCCTGTGACATGGCCAACGCACTAAGGTCGTCTTCTACAATCAGGAACTGCCAGGGGAACACAATATGAATAACTAAAACTCTCATCCTCCATTTAAAAAATACATTTATTTCTACTCTGTATGAGTGTGAAAATTTAGTACAGATCTTTTTTTAACTTAATGTATGTACAATTTTAAAAAATAGAATAACTTGAGTTTTTAAAAATGTTTATGTATTTGAGAGAGAGAGGGAGGGAGGAAGAACTGATGTGTTGTCCCACTTATTTATGCATTCATTGGCTGCTCCTTGTGTGTGCTCTTACTGGGTATTGAATCCGCGACCTTGGCATATTGGGGACAATGCTCTCACCACCTGAGCTACTCAGCCACAGCTTACTTACAATTTTTAAAACTTCTTTTAAAAAAGGAGAAAAAAATTTTTGGAGCAGTAAGGGTGATTAATTGTTAATCGTAACAACAAAAAAACACAATAAAATGTGCTTATAACATTTTCTACTAATATGGTCAGTCACCAACCACATCATTTCTAAAGTTCTATTTTGGATACTATTTATCATATAACTGCAAGCAGAAAACTGAACCTTTTTGTCTTAAGATATCTGGTGTTTCTTTCTACTCTGCATGAATGTAAGGTTCAGCATAGCACAGTGTGAGCAATGAAGGTGATTTATACTCTGAAGAGGACGGAAGGATGGAGTTAGAGCTAACTCACACATATGAGGAATTACTCCTTGGTGCATAATCCTAATCCTACCCATAAGAAAACCATAAAACTGTCCTCTAAACTGGTTTGAGACCCTACCCACCTACCCACTGGCATGGAAAAAAAACAAACCCAAAGCACCAGACTCAAAATATTGCACATACCCAAAACCAAACATGCATCACTGGGCGGGTTAACTGAGCTCAGGGCATGGAAGTCAATGACATGCCAAAAGTAACTGCTTCTTCATCTTTTTAGTCTAATTTCAGTAATCAACTTTTATAATTTATACTATATCACTGGGATATTTGGTTATTTTTGTTTCCTGGCATCTAAAATTAATGGAAATTTAAAAAGCAACTATCCAATAACAAAATCAGACACACCAAAAGTAAAAAAAGTCTACAATTTACTACAGAAAGTTACAAATAAGAGCCACAAACACAAATACACAAACAAAAACTAACAAAAATGTGTCTGTCTCCTGAGCAGCAGCAGCAAATGCTCTTTGTCCCAAAGTTTAATCTGCAGCTGGAGAGGAGAAAGAAGAGTGCTGTCTGTCCTGGAGGAACCCTCTGCGGCAAACCCGCCGCTCTGGCCACCACTATTAAAAGCCTGTGAACCGGAAAAGGGGTTTGGTCATTGGCATGCAACTGAGCACCCCAAGTGTCCCAATTTCCTTCTTTAATTCCATTTATCTACATAGTAGTAACTTAAGAGAGCTCTGGGAACCAACCAAAAACTCTGGGACTACTTATATATGCAAAGACTTATATACACGTGTCTGTGCTCACACACACTGTCTCTCTCTCTCTCTCTCTCTCTCTCTCTCTCTCTCACACACACACACACACACACACACACACACACACACACGCAGGCTGAAGGCTCTTTCTGGTGCGGAAGCACTTGGAGAAGCCAGACAAACGGTGAACACTCACAGTTCCTTCCCAGGGGGTCCACGGCCACCTGAAAAGACTCACCTTTGGGCCTCTTCTTTTTGTTTCTCTAATTCAATGATCCTTCGCTCTTGCTCTTTCTGTTTCAGTCGTTCGGCCTCTAGGGACTTCTGTTTCTGGAGTTGCTGCTTATTATGTATTTCTCTTAATTCCTATAAAAATCAAGAAATGGGTAACACATGAGGTGACAGGCACTGCCACTGTCTATGGGCACGTGACACAGTGCAGAAGCCCAGGCACTTAAAGAACATTTCAGATGTGAAAAACATTACCTTGGAAAACTACCACTTTCCACGGGGTGCCCTAGAAGCCCTGCTAGGGGCTCAACACTCAGCAACAATGGAACTTGACCAGTTTTACCATACGGGACCACGAATGAAACCTTGAGGTCTTTCTGGTCATGAATCAACACCAGCCTCCACTGGCTTTGAAAATGCCCCCGCCCAGTGTCTCCATTCAAACCTCACCTGCCTCTTATGCTAAGCTACCTTCAAACAAATGGCCAGCCCTCTGCTCCGCACCCTCCATTCTCCCCACCCAGGGCCTGTTTTTCTTCAAATAACCTCTTTCAGAGAATCTTCTCTTACTAAAGCCGTGTAACATTGTCACTGCCACGGACTCAACCAGCAGTCAGGTGGGAGGTAGAAAGTTGTAATTTCATGATCACCACCGTAGATGCCATGGCCCTATTGACATTAGCCCCAGGAAAAACAGGAATTTCCTTCCCAGGCTACTGAAAATACAATGCTTTTTATAATATTAAAATATTCAAGTCTAAAGTTTAAACATGCAAAAATATGAAGAACAAAGAAACAGTAGTTAAAGGGGAAACCCTGGGATTCCACAGGAATCAAATGGCCACTCTGAGGCTCAGTCACCAGAACTCCTCCTACTGTATCAACAATAATCCGATAGCAAAGTATCCCGTAGAGCCAGCAGTGGATCCGCAGTGACTTCTCGGCCTGGCTAACTAGGGTCAGTCCGCAGTGGACAGCCCAGGGTCTGCACGGTGAGACTTAGGAACTCACTGGCAAGTCCACATGGGGGGTGGGGGAGGTCTTCTTCCTGCCTTAAGTTCCTCCCTTCAGATTCATTCAGAGAGTGAACCACACAGGTGGAGGCACTACCTGCAGAAGGTCAGCGTAGAGATACACTTACTCCTAGACAAGAGCCCTTTGTGTTAGACTAGCCTGTTCCTATTGGCTAAACAGTTCTGAAGAAAAAGTCAGAACACGCGCACAAGCATTCTGTATACTATGAGGGACTCAGACAGGTCCTAGTAGGGACCAGCGAGCTTACAGGGAAAAGTTTAGCTGCACATCAGGGGGTTAGGGGAGACTGGTCCTGGGAAACAGGGACTGGAGGGAGGGAGGCACCAGGGACAGGGGAAAGGGAGGGGCTTCAGTGGGTAACCCCGCAGAGGAGCCCAGAATATCCAGGCAGGATGCAGCAGGAACAGGCAACTTGGTAAGGCACAAGCTGGTGGACTGTTCCCTACGGCAGCAACCCTGGGCACATGATCTACAAGTTATGAAGGGACCTAGGACAGGAGTTCAGCTAGGGAGGGGGCATGGAAGGCCAAGAATGGAGACTGGAGAGTAACGATAAAGCCTCACTCAAACTGTTTAAAGTTCTAAGAGAAGAAAATCGGTAGCAGGAAAGAATTCCACTTTGCCTTCTTTATCACTGTCACACCATGAGATATAGAACTTTCGTGTGTTTAAAAATTCAGCAGCATTGCTTTTCACAGTAATCTGGAATCAAGCATAAATAGTATTCTCTAATCATATAAATGAAAAATGTGATTAATATTTTGAATTTGATATTTCAAAGACAAGTAGATAAAATGGGCCAATTTCTGTTGTTGGCAGATTCTGTACCCTTGGCTCAAGTTAATAAACATCTCTACATGAAAAGGCAAACTGCAGTGGAGTGACATGAACCAACTGAGGCCCCCAGTCAGCACCTGCACAGATGGGAGGCCTGCTCCGCCACTAGCCTGAACGGCCAAGGCCCTTCAAAGGGAAGGGTAAGAGTGACGGAAAGATTTACTTGACTTCCCATTTTAAAATTCCATCTTCAAGTGCAGAAAACTCTGAAATAGAAAGATAATTTATGGAAACAGACTACAATGAGCAGGTATGGGACTAGGAACACAGAAACCCGCATTCTAACCCCAGGTTTCCGACACAAACCAGGGCTGGATCAGAGCGGCTAAGCTGCAGGGTTTTAAGATGTTACATTTTTAGACAATGTTTCATTACAAAAAAATTTATTCTTTTTTTCAGTGTCTCTTTCATTTAGGGTTTTATTCTTATTGCAGAAATAACCCCAAAAGGTATAACTAGTAAGCAAAGTGACTCTGAGCTGAAATGCAACATAAAGGAGCAGGAAAACAGGGCAGGGATAACATTTTCATTTGATGCTCAGGAACCTGATTATGTATTAAAAAAGAGAAAAGTTACTTTGTCCAGGAAAAATGTGTTCACAGGTAGAGTGATATTCAAAGTATTCAACCACAGCTACTGCACAAGCGCCGGCCCTTTAGAACGGAAACGGCCGAGGCGTACAGAGCACCAGGTAGACCACAGGCCGCATGCAGATTTTCCATCTGCACATTTCCTTTCCGCACTGTCTCTAGCAACCAGATGGTGATTTATAGATAGATAATTATGAGACACAAAGTCAAGCTATTTGGAAGTAAAGTTAATATTGTATTAGGAGGCACTAGAAAATGAAAAGCAATAGAAGTAAATTTAAACAATCTACAGAAAAAAATCATGCTAATGAGATATTTTAGAAAAACAATTTTAAACATATCAAATACATGAAGGAAGATATTTAAAAATTTTAAAGCACATTTATGTTTTTGTATGTCAGTATTATAGGCAGGCTGAACCTATCTTTGGAAATGTCTAAATAAGTTGCAGCTTCAAGTACCTCCAAGGAAATGGAGCTTGCAGGAGCCATAAAGTAACAGATGTCAAATAGAGTCACAGACGGCTCTGGCATCTCATGATCCAGATTTGCAGACTGCAATGCTCTTCTATCATCTTCTTGCCATCTGCTGAGATCCACGATCAGTTGTAAGACAATCAAGATGCCGCAACAGGCAGGCATTCTAGCCGTCCCCTCTTTTCTTAGACTTTGGAGTTTAAGGTGGCATGAACCAAAATACGCAGAAAATTTATGATTCTTAAGTTGATAACACTTTTAAAAAGTTGAACTTATGAGAAGGCAATCTATGGAATGAAGGACTATGTACTAAAAACTAGTTGATGACTTGCATCCTGTGCTTGACAAGGGCCCGTGGAGCTAAGTCCTTGTACATGTGGAGCAGAGGCTGCCCTGTTCTTTCATTCCTTTTCAATACTGTTTAAAAACCTTAAATACAACGACAGTTACTTTAATTTCTTTCAGAGAAAACATTTTTAAGGTGACAAATCTGTTGTCATTAAATTCTTTATTTAGGAAATAAGAGAACTTATTGGGGGAAGTACCTCAGAAAAACGTCACACAAATTCTATCAACTTTTCCTGGTGGTCAACCTCATTAAAGGGATCCTGCAAATTCTATTATATCTTGTCACAATTATTTCTCTATTAGAAATAAGATAAAAACAGCACCAATAAGAAATTGATAAGAATCAAATCTCACTTATGGCTCTTCCTAAAACGAAGGACTTATTTCTTGGCTGGATATTTCTCTAACAATACGGTATGGAGTGTACAACTTCGCTGAGTTTTCGTCTATGAGTTCTGTTCAAGGGAATGATATGTTTTACACCAGATATAGTGTGTAATAATTTAATATTATCTCCTAATAAAAATAATACCTTTCTTAATAAATATGAAATTATTAAATATTCATTCAAGAAGTTTTAGCTACCTGTTACAAATACATGGGAAAAATAAAAAGCCTATAAAATGGGAAGTACATGTAAGATTCTTATCACCAATGTCTACAGAATTCTAAGATACATCAGAGTTTCTTAACTGGGGTCTATGAACACTACTCAACTGCATGCAAAACGTGGGCATGATCCTGCAGAGAAGGCTTTGACTCACAAAGGGGTCCTTGGTCAAACATTTGCTATGAACCACAATAAGAAAATGATTGGCAAATAAAGATTCTGTCTTGTATTTAGATTAAAATCAGCTTGCCTTTAACTTTATTGCTTCAACCAAGGAGGAAAAGTCACGTATTTCCCCTAGAGAATGAAGATATTTTCACCAGAAAACATCTTTGGGCATTTATGGCATATAGCCAAAGCATTTCCAAAGCAATACGCTTGACAAATTCAATGCTCAAGAAGATCCAACTTTCTGCCCTGAGAGACTGGCCCACTTTCAAGCTCACTGACGACAGTTGCTCTGTGGCTGAGCAAGGAACACAGAAGAACTTGATTTAGAAACTGGGTGTTTCTCCTCATCTGGTTTGAGAGACACTCACGAATAGATGTAGTAGGTGAAGTGACATCACTTGAGATATAAAGAAGCATCCAGCTGATTCCTTTTCATAAACATTACTTTGCACACATGCTTATGAAGAGAGAGAAAATAACTAGCGACATGGGGCCTATGAAAGAGCAGCAGTTAATGGAAATTTACTGCTAATTTGGTCGTGCAGCTTTCTTGAAGGATTATTCTGCTTCTGGTTTTTGCCTCAGTCTGTCTCAGAAAAGAAAGGAAACCAAGTATGTCTTAATTACTTGAAATTCATGAAGCCAACACTATAAATCAAAGTAGGGACACATCTTTTATATTTATAATAATCTTCTTATGGTTAATATTAAATTGACCTCATAGAAAACTTATCTAGGTACCAGTATCAGAAACATCAGGTGTTGTTTTGTCTAAATTTAATACCTACAGAGAAGTGCATTTATATAAATAAACATCACTTACTTCTCACCCAGGAATATTATGTAGCACACAACATAAGAATTTTTAAAAGGTCTTTTGAGTCTTAAATTATAGTAACTTATCCCAATTAAGTGGTTGTAAAACAAAGTGAAAGTTATTTTTAAAAGCCAATCAGGGGAATTTGTACCTGTGTTGAAAAATCTGAAAAATAACTAAGTATTTCAAAACATATAAATTGTACCAAAATCAAGGTAAATTGATATTCCACTTATCGCAAAATTATAAAACATATTCATTCTCGATACATTAAAAGTAGGAGTATAAAAACATATTGGTTGGTTATTTAAATTCTAAGAAGGGGTATACTAATATTTAAAGACATGTTTAAATATTAGATCTAAATCTGAAGTCAATAGTCAACCAAATAGAAGTCCAATTCCATGGCAGCCGATGTATCCTAAGTGCCACAGAAGAGCCAAAAGGAATGCACTGGGGTGTGTACGCAAGTGTGAAGGGGTCAGGAGACAGGTGGACAGAAAGGGAAACGGGTGAGAAAATCTTGTCCTCTTGGCAACAGGAGAGCTAATTAAGAATCTTTCCTCAAGTCTCTCTTATATCACCAGAAAGAGAAAACTGACTCCATTTCATCCCGAAAATCTGAGTTTTCCCAAAACGTCTTAGCTTTATTTACAAAGCAATACCCCATTATTTTAAATGCATGCCATTCTAAAGGATACAATTGTCAGAGGCTTGGCTAAACAAGAGAATTAAAACATGTTTTTCAAAAGATTGAGTTTTGCCCTGGCCGGGTAGCTCAGTTGGTTGAGCACTGTCACTCGCACCGAAGGGCTGACGGTTTGATTCCCGGTCAAGGCGTGTGCGGGAGGCAACTAATCGATGTTTCTCTCTCTCTCTCCCATACTCTCTCTAAAATCAATAAACATATCCTCAGGTGAGGATTTTTAAAAAAATTAAAAATCAAGTTTTGCTTTTTCCCTTTCTCAAATCACCTTTTATTAAATATTTTTTTAAATCTTAAAAAAAACCCAACCTACACTATAACTAACAAACTCGACCCAGCCAACCAGAGAAGCCTGCTGGGACAGCACAGAATGTAACACGCAACATCTGGTAGCTATTCTGAGTCTTGGGAGTGTTCTGCTTCTTTTTCTACATTCAAGGAATCTATGTCGAGTTTCCACAATCACAGGAACACTGAATGAGAGTTGAGGAATTTTACTTTTGTGCAGAAGAGATCTTTTCAAAACAATCCTACAGGTGAAAGTAAAATTTAATCTTGAACAAAATAAGACAGCAAACCATGAAAGAGCTGAACATCATTCTGCCGCTATGAGAAAGTGATGTGTTATTTGGATTCACGTTGACTTCTCCTGCCATCTCTGCTCCTCCCCTCTCTGGGTCTTTTCCTTTCCTCACTGTTTCCCTTCCCATGCATTCCCCGACTTCTCATTCTGTTCTGCAGTTTTTTCTCCAGCTCTTTTCTCTTTTCCCTGGTTGCTAAACATTGTGCCTTTCTCTGCCTTCACAATGACTAGCTGCCATGAAAGCAAGTGCTTGAACCGAGAGCATAAAAGCCTTAGTCAAGCCGAGATCTCCTTCACCATTCTCATCTCAACAACTCAGTTCCTGGGAGTGGTTTCGAGGACAGATATAATTACAGGCAAAATGTATGTTTCTAATAGCCCCTTGGTCTAATTTAAGCCTGGGTTTCCCAAGTACATTAGGAATGTAATTCTGAATTTGTGAGGGGAAACTAGCAAAGAGCTGGAGATGCTCATCACACTCAGCCTGGGGGGGGGGTTCGCTGCCTGGGAAGGGCATGGAGACCTTTAGGAAGAAGTCTAAGTGGATGGCGCAGCCCAGGAGACCTGCCAGACACTGCACCACCAACTTCCCCATGGCCACTGACTAGGAGAAAGAAATGCTCAGCTAGACACACCATCCCCATCAGGACTGGCCCAGCACAACAACTGACAGGTAACCAACGGGGGCTCCACTTCTCAACATGAAACACACAGCTGCTCTCTGCGTTACGGGTCCTCTTGACCTGGTACCCATTTCAATGAAGCCTTGGAAACTGTACGCTCTACTGTATGTCGCTGCTCTATTAGTCACGATATTAAAACACAGGCATTAGGCTGTCAGTGCTAAGGAAAACTGTTACAGAAACTAGGAACGTTGTCAAGGGCAAGGAGCCAGGTGCTACTGTCCAAACGACCCCACTGGTAATGCTATTTGACGCCTGTTAGTATCATCACTTTATACCTGTAGCTGAGCACTGCATGTTAAAAAAGCCAATGATCAAAATCACTGTCCTTTAGACACAGATTCTCCAAAAGAGAGTCTCAATTTTCCTGCAAAATCAGGTAAAAAAAGAAAGGCACAGATAATCAGTAATTTTAAACTGACGTGTCTAAACATATGAGAATACCACTGACTTCGTAGCATGATAAAATATTTGCTGCATATAAAATACATTTTAAAAGCAGAAAATTAAGGTAAACAACCCTGATCAACTGAACTAAAACTACTTTAAGAAGTATTAATTCATGTTGGTAATAATTACTAATAATCAGTTATTTCTGGTTAAATCACTGGTTGAATATTTCATTTGACCATCAAGAGAGTTAAAATTTAGTTCATAGAAAAGGCAGCATAAATAGCAAGGCTGCCAATCCAGGAGTTTCTAGCACAGGAGCCTCAGTGTTTCAGGGTGCTTTCTCCTTCCTCCACCCTCCCCTTTCCTACAGACCTATAAAATCAAAGTGTACTTCCTACAGTAAGATTCCTATTTCCTTTCTCAAGTAATTCTTGATTTGGGGTGATAAGTTAGAAAAACAAAGACACGTCATCCATAAATCGTCTAGGCATTTGTCAAAAATCATCCATGGAGTACCACTTTCCAACATGTGAGCTTTGTTTCAGGAGCCAAATTTCTTTTTTTTCTTTTTTTAATATATCTTTATTGATTTCA
Source organism: Miniopterus natalensis (assembly GCF_054644295.1). Lineage (NCBI taxonomy): Eukaryota > Metazoa > Chordata > Mammalia > Chiroptera > Miniopteridae > Miniopterus > Miniopterus natalensis. The sequence goes on along the minus strand of NC_142086.1, from coordinate 88,808,815 downwards.
CAGAGAGGAAAGGAGAGGGAGAGATAGAAACATCCATGATGAGAGAGTCATGGATAGTCCGCCTCCTGCACACCCCCGACTGGGGATCGAGGCCGCAACCCGGGCATGTGCCCTGACCGGGAATTGAACCCCGATCGCCTGGATCCTAGGTCGATGCTCAACCGCTGAGCCACGCCCGGCCGGGCTCAGGAGCCAAATTTCTAAAAGGAGGAGTCTTCAGATTAACGCAGAAATTTGGACTATTGCCTGCATCCAGGAGATACCCAAATACTTAACAGTTTACATTCCAAGAAACTATTAAAAAGAACTGTTAAGCTTGAAATATTGGCCCACCACGGTGAGAGTTAATGTCATTTTTCTTGGGCTTAGGCGAGAGATGGAGAACCTACAGTGGTGCTTACACACTTACCCACCACACATCCTCAAACACACAGATGGAGAGCACACACAGCACACGTGAGCGCACACACACGCACACACACATTTGGTGTAAGCACAAGAGCAAAGTGAAGAAAATCACTAAGTTGGTTCAAACAAATTTCCCCTAAAGGCACTTTCATGGACATGCACAACCGAGGAACGGTCGCCGCCTCTTACTCTGGGGGAAAAGAATGGCGCAAACCACAGACTCAGACGTATAGAGAACTTGGCCTAGAATCTCAGTCCAAAGGTCAACTAAACATTTCAAATATGCTTCTAATTTTTTCTATTTTTAGTAAAGAAGAACAAGAGTTTTACTTTTTCCTAGTTACAAAAGCTAAATTAGCCAAAGTCAACTATAAAGGATTTTAAGTTAGAAAAGGAAAATGAATATTTGAAAAGTAAAAAATCCAATTTCATATAGAAACATAATTACTAAAAAATTCACCATCTACTTAAATCTAAAGTACATGATCAGTGTTGATGGGAAATGAACTGCTGGCTTTCTGGTTTTATTGTAAGAGTGAACACTCTGATGATGGTAAGTTTGTACAGTTAAACTGAATGCACCAGATCAGAGAGGCTGGATGCCCACCCTTCCAACTCCCTGCAAGCTCTGGCATTTTCTTAATTTTACTGTGTAAATGTGGCAAAACCACACACCATTTCTGGACGGAGACAAAGCAATTATGCCATTAAATAGTAAACTTTTAAAACATGAGGTAACAAAATAAAGATTTGCACTCAAGGACAATCCTGAAGGTAAAAAGTGGCAGAAAAAGTCTTAGTTTTAAAAGAGAAAACAGTCCTTTTTCAGGAGTCTTCAAAGAACATCAAAAGATGACGCCTTCGCAGCCTAGTTTCTGGACTCCCCACCTGACGTCATTGTAAGAGACAAGGGATAGAGATACACAGAAATACGGTTAAAGCACGTCATGTTGGGGCCACTCACTTAGCCGTAATATACAGATGCCAAAATCAGTCTTACATTTTAAAGGAGAAAAATGCAATTTAGAGTCTGTGCCTGGGATTAAATACCATTTAATCATCTGGCTGCTGGAGAAATTAGAGGCAGGACACATGTAGGACACACAGAACCATTACCTTCAGCTGATTATTGAAAATGTCGATCTCCTGGAGTTTCGATCTTGTCTCTTTCTCTACTTCATCCAGTTGGTCTCGGAGCTGCTGACGAGCTAGTTCTTTTGCTTCTAAGGCTCTTTTGAGTGTGAGAAGTGAATCTCCTATTTTAGAGAAACATTGCAAGATAAGAAAAACAAACTGGAAGTGAGAAAAAACGGTTTTTAATATTCTTTCAGGTAAGGAAATTCTTGTTAGTAAAAAGCAAAAGGGCAGGCGACTTTAAAAGTAAACACCTACTGTGCAAACTGTTTTGCTGAACTTGCTTTAACTGGTCATTGAGTATCTGCTTTTCTGGGATAAGTCTTCCGAGCATCTGCTGAGACTCCTGGGAAAGGAGGAGGAAACTACAATGAGTAACGTGGAAAACTTCCGTATCTAGGCTGCACATCCGGACAGACATCTCTGCCCGTTCCTCAGAGGCTCTCCCAGCCTCCTCCGCCGTCCCCTGTGGGGGACTGCATTCAACCACCAGTTAGGGCGGTTCCTGTTTTTTTCCAAGGAGCTCACTGTTTGCCAAGTGCTTTTCACTGAAATAAAATTAAGACAGTCATAGCTCCCTCGATATTCCTTAAATTTTTATTGTCTTACGGCTTATTTATAAGCTTTAAAAAATGTACTTGGCAGGGAAAATAAAGCAATAGTTTCTCAGCTGTGCTGGGATCCACTGTGAGTGCAGTGACCCTATGGTGTGGGCACTGACTCAGTAGTAGTTAATAGGAGCTATTCTAATCTGAACTCTGATACTTGATAGGGCTGAACTAAGGCTCACCACACACACAAATAAAAGTGATTTTTAACAATTGGCATCTTAGCTGCCAGAGGTTTTTCTACACTCAGGACAGGGCCACAATTTAAAAGGTACACAGAAAGTCTTGAAAGAACTATTTTTTCAACTGACATAAGGAAAAAAACAAATCACACGGTATAAGGCTATCTGGAGTTTTTGTGGATAACTTGTCAAGCACTGTATTTGCTTAAGTTCAGCTGAAACTATCCTACACAGTTTCTATGCATTTCAGTAAGATGACAGCCTTTCCAGTGTACAATACATTTAACTTCTAATTTTACCTGAATTTTAAAAAAGATCTCTGTATATTGACTTTTGGTTTGAAAAATAGAAACACCTTAAAATTTTTTCATCAGAGGTTAGGAACCAATCCTTTTTGGAACAACCATCTTTACATACAGACTGGCTTGGGTGTTACAAATCTTTGTGTATCATTTATCTGAATAGTAGTGAGATTTATCAGCTTAACAGGGAGGATTTGGAAGCATCTTCTCATATGAACAGTCCACACACACATACTCAAAATCTGGACAAAACAATATACAACACAGATCACTTTCCCAAAAGCCACCGAGCTTCTCTGATCCTCCCCTAGATTAAGGCAAGGCCTCTTACCCAATGCCAAAGTCTCTCTCCTGAACCAGTACAAACTATTAAGTATCAAGAAGAAGCTTGGCTCAGATCACTCAGATAGTTTTACTTACATAAATGTGACAACCTAAGTTTCCAAAATAAGTCAAACAATATGAAGGGCTACCTGACTCATTTGCACAGTAAGTAGCCACTAATTCCAGTAAGGAAAAGGAACCAAGATCTCATTACCTACCAGGTACCTGGATTTCATCAAACCAGGTGTTATCTTCTACTGCACTACTTTTTCAGGAACCCTGATTTGTGTTTTATTATCAATAAATGAACATGCTAAGTGTCGGTCGTAAATAATAAGTGTGTCTGGTCACAGAGTATTCAGTGCAACAATAAATAAGCACATGGCCTTCAGGCCTACATTTTCCAAGGGAATATTTCATGAAACTTCTCATAGAGTTAATGAAAGATATAGAAAGAGAGCTGGAATATAGAGAAATGTACTGTTTACAAGTGTGTGCATTTTTAAATATTTTCAGACAATGTGTGGCAGTGAACATCTGATACTATTGACGTTATATCATATCCTAATATCTCCAGTTGATCAAGACTTCCAAGTGCACGAAACAATAACCGACAGAACTTAAAGAGAAACAAAAATGTACAAAATGATAGATTTCAACACTCCTCTCTCAGCAGCTGAAGGGAGTCACAAAACCAATAAGGACATAGAAGACACAAACACCATGAACCAACTCGATCTGGCTAACGTTTATGGGACACTCCACCCAACTACAACAGCGTGCACATTCTTTACAAGTGACGTGTAATATTCACCAAGGCAGATTGTATGCTGAGCCATAAAGTAAGTCTCAATGAACTTAAAAGATCAAAAAGGATCATAACATAAACAAAGATATCTGGGAAACATCCAAATATTTGGGAACTGAACAGCAAAATTCTAAATAACTCATAAAGAAAAAATGACAAAGGAAATAAAAAAAGATTTTTAATGGAATGAATATGAAAATACAACATACTGCCCGGCTGGGCGTGGCTCAGCGGTTGAGCGTCGACCTAGGATCCAGGCGATAGGGGTTCGATGCCCGGTCAGGGCACATGCTCGGGTTGTGGGCTTGATTCCTAGTCGGGGGCGGGCAGGAGGCAGCTGATCAATGACTCTCTCATCATTGATGTTTCCATCTTTCTCTCTCCCTCTCCTTTCCTCTCTCTGAAATCAATAAAGATATATTAAAAAATACAACAGATTAAAAATTTGTGTAATATGGCTACAACAATGCTTAGAGGGAAATTCAAGGCTTAAAATGTTTATATTAGAAATGAAGGTCCAAATTCAATAATGTAAGGTTCCACTTCATGAAACTAAAAATAAGCAAATTGAACTCAATATTGATAGGAGGAAATAATAAAAAGCCTCAAAAAATGAAATACAAAACAAACATACCATAGAGAAAAAAATAAAGGGTTTTTAAAAAACAACAACAGTAAAACAACAAACTTGTGGCTAGACTGATGGAGAAAAGGTGGCAGAGGAAGGGAAGAGAGGGGATTAAGAAAAGGGAGAGGAGAAAGTGATGGAGAGGAGAAAGTGATGGAGAGGAAACGAGACAAGACAAACTGTCCAACCAGGGAGGAAAGAAGTGGCATCACTACGGATACTACAGACTTCTAAAGAATGATAAGAGTATTATAAACAACTTTATACAAATAAATTTGATTACTTAGGTGAAATGGGTAAAGTCATTGGAAGGTAGAAATGATAAAAAAATATTCAGTAAGAAACAAAAAATCTGCATTAGCCCTGTATCTATTGAATAAATTTTTCAATTAAAAGTTACCACACAGAAAGCACTTAGCACAGAAGGCTTCACTGGTGAAAGCCAACAAATATTAAAAAAGGAAATACTATTTTAACACAAACATTTTTAGAAAATAGAAAACAGACAATATTGTGCTGAAAGCCTGGGGTGGGGGTAGGGTGGAGGGGGTCAATGGGAGGGGAAAAGGGGACATCTATAAAACTTTCAACAGTAAAGATAAATTTTTAAAAATGTAACCAACATAAAACAGATTTCCACATAAAGACCTGTAAATAAATGATCACTGCAGTTTTATTCATAAGTCTGGAACTGGAAAGAACCTGTCAATCAACAGGTGAAGAGATAAATATGAAAATACTGCTCAGTAATGAATGAGAACAAACTACTGGTTCACTCAATAAAATGGATAATGTCACAATCATCATACTGAGGAAAAGAAGCTGCGATGAAAGTCACGAAGTTCAAAGGTGATGACATGTAGAACAGCTACATGAATCTCATGCTCTTCCAACTCAATAACCAAAACCAGACCAGGTGATATTGTGATATTATGACAACTTGGTGGTCAACTTTGCATAGGTAATAAAATCAGAGTAGAACTCTATTGTGTCCCCAACTATTCTCTATATGTATCTCTCTCACAAACACCCTAAAATACTTATGCTGTACTTTTTCACGTCATTACTGTGATAAAGCCAATGTCCTGTGACGGACTATAGGTCCTACGTGATCTAGCCTTCACCTGCTTCAACCACAGCGGTCTCCTTGCTGTAACTTGTGTCTTAGAGACCAACTACAGCCTCAGGACTTTCTCACTGCTGTTTCCCTGCCTAGGGACGACTGTGCCACACATCCACACAGCTTAGCTGCTCATCTCTTAAGTCTTTGTTCAAATGGAACCCTCACAGAGAGGCCTGTCCTGACCACCTTATTTAAAATCATAGCCCTCCCCATCCCCAAGACTGTCTCTTCCCTGCTCACTCTGCAGAACACTTTTTTCCAGAGTGCACACCTGACTTATTTTGTTAGTGTCTGTCTGCCCTGCAAATAGAAGGTGAGCTCCATGAAGGCAAGGGTATCACCTCTGCTGTCTGCTGGACCCTCAGGGCCTATGAGCACCTGGCCTGGCACACAGCAGTACTCAGCCAATGTGTGTTGAGTTTGTTTACTTGGCAGCCTATTTTCAGGCAAGGACCTTATCTACTTCATCGTGACTTCTCAGAGCCTAGTACATGGTAATTGTACGGTGCTGGCTGAGCTTTTTTTCCCTTTTAATCCTCACCAGAGGGTATTTTTTCCATTGCTTTTCAGAGAGTGGAAGGGGGAGAGAGAGAAAGAAACATCGAAGTGACAGAGACACATTGATTGCCTCTGGCTCACTTGCCAACTGGGGCCAGGGATCAAGCCTGCAACGGAGGTATGTGCCCTTGGCCAGAATTCAAACCAGGGACCCCTCAGTCCAAGAGCTGATGCTCTAACCATGGAGCCAAATTGGCCAGGGCTGGCTGAGCTTTTAAGGGACATACTTTCTCACCTGTAACTGTTGCTGCAGATGGGTGATTTCAGCAATTCTCAGCTCTCTGGATTTGTTTGTACTCTCGATTTCTTGCCTTTGGGTGGTCAGTCGACATCTGAGATCTTGAAGTTTTCCTTCCAGTTGATGTTTTTTATCATTCTTTAACAAAGGAAAAACAGTGAGAATTACTACCTATTAAAGTGTCTGATGTTAATACATTCCCGCAGCACAATCAAACATCACTCACTAGAGCTTCTAACTCGAATTCCAAAGTCTTTTTCTTTGCTTTCAGCACAACTATGTCCTCTTGTTCTTTGTTTCTTTGGTTTAATAGTTCTTGTCTTCGATTTCGTTCCCATTCAAGTTGTCGCTGCCTTTCAAGTTCTCGTTTTGCAGCCTGTGACACACAAACAGACCATTTGTTAATTTTTCAGTTCGTATGCTATACAGTGTCTCTTAATAAATGTTAACAGCTAATAAGTCTTTACTTGGGGGGATGAAATATTATTAAACATTAGAAGAATTCTATTACAAACTAGCAAAACAAAACTTACACAAACACAGCATTCTGTCCAAGGGAAACCAAGAACATTCAGAAAGGCCATTGTGATATTTATGTAAGATAAGACAGGCTTATCTGACCATTGGAATTCAAGCCTTCAAGAATGCTTGATATACTAAATAACATTGTTCCTCCTTATTTACTGACTCATAAAGAGCAAGGAAAATGTCTTAAATCTAATAAAATCAAGCCAAAACTCCTAGAACAGGAAAAACACACAAAAACTTTCTTCTGCCAAATGAGAAGTGACTATAGGTCTACCCCTCTTAATGCCACTTCGCTTTTAGGAAAGGCCTACATTCGTGCCTGTTTTCACTAACTGGAAAAAATGAGATGATTTTCGCTTTTACGAAAAAAAGGCAAAAAATGAAAATAGTGCCCAGCGTTTGTTCTGTGGAGAGCCATTATGGAGGCAGCGCACCTGGAGCAGCGAGCAGTGACCAGCCCCGCCAAGCTCCTTCCCAGGAAGGACACTCGGCATCTCGGCATCCAGCCCAGAGCTGGGAACTGTGTCTGTGAGTACCTGCGCTTTTTCTCCGTTTACTCTGTGTACCATTAGCTAGGTATGTCTGTCCTAAGGTACCAGAAAACCTAAGGGAGCTTGTAAGGGTGTTAGACTTAGTATAAAACTGGACATAAGCATATTTGGTATGATTTGGTAGGTTATTCTGGGGTCTGGGAACACTAAAAAATTCTCCCTATAAATTGACATTGCTTCTACACCATTTATTTAAGCTTACGAGAGGTTTCACAGGAACACTCTACTTTTGGATAGTGGGGTAAACTTGTATTTATCTCAAGTTTTAAAAGTTTGTGGCCTCCATCAACCTAATCATTCCTTTCCTTTTTTCCACAGCAGGTTCTGTAATTTTTCTGGCAATGTCAGCTCTCTTCAAAGCGGGCTCCTAGGCAGGGTACCTGTAAAGCCCCTGATGCTCTTTATTGTAACTGCTTCCCATGTATCTGTAACCCAACTATCTTGTATGGGCCTGGAGGGCAGGTAGAGTACCTGTCCACCACCTTATCTCCCAGGACTATCAATGCCTGGCACATGGTAAACGCCTATTAAATAATACAGAATAAATACTCTAAAACTTCTTTTTTGATTTTTTTTTTACATTGAAGGGAAGGCTATCTATATTTTGGGTGCCCATGCTGGATATTAAAATCCTGTTAGTATCTGTGTGTGTCTGCCTAAATAAAAGGCAGCTTATGCCTATCAGTTTTAGTTTTCTAAAGCAATCATCAGGAGTTGAAACCAAAACATTAATTTTTTTTTTTTAAATCCTCACTTGAGGACATTTTTCCATTGCTTTTTTCAGGGAGGGAGGGAGGAAGGGAGGGAGGGCATGCAACCAAGGTACATGTGCTTGCCTGGAATGGAATCTAGGACCCTTCAGTGTGCAGGCCAACTCTTTTTATTTTTTAAATGTATCTTTATTGATTTCAGAAAGAGGAAAGGAGAGGGAGAGAGAGACACAGAAACATCAATGATGAGAGAGTCATTGACTGAGCCAGCAACCCAGGCATGTGCCCTGACCGGGAATCGAACCCCAATCGCCTGGATCCCAGGTCTACGCTCAATCGCTGAGCCACGCCCGGCCGGGCTGCAGGCCAACTCTCTAACCACTGAGCCAACCTGGCTAGGGCCGAAGTATTAATTTTTTAAAAATTCCCCATCTTTAGCCATGACTGGGTGGGTCAGTTGGCTGGAGCATCGTCCAGTACACCCAAAAGGTTGCAGGTTTGATACCCAGTCAGGGAGCATATGGGAGGCAACCGATCAATGTTTCTCTCTCTCTCCCCACCTTCCTCTCTCTCTAAAAAAAATCAATAAAAACATGTCCTTGGGTAAGGATTTAAAAAGAAAAAAAAGAAGAAAAAAATGTCCCATCTATAAAAACATTTCACTCCCACAGGAGACTCAGGGCATTGCTTCTGTAGCAACACACTAAAGCTGAAAGGGCAGACCCGAGATTGGCTCAGCCCCTAACCAGGTATGGCACCAAATTTAGGAAACCTTCCATAGAATATACCAAAGATTCACTAGACATGTTTTTAAAAGTGAAAAAAAGGGTGCAGAATAATATTAGTATGATACTATTACAGTGGCTAAAACAGTTATACTAAATCCCCAACCTTCCCACACACAAACCTTCATATTTCCATACATGTATACAAATGAAGAGAAAAAAGCCTGGAAAAATACTTAACCGACATCAGTGGTTTGTTATAAGGCTGTCTTATCAAAAACTTGTACACGAATGCTCATAGCAAAATTACTCATAGTAGCCAAAAGGTAGAGAACACAAATACCCATGATGAATGGGTATATTAAAGGTGGTATGCTCATGTAAAGGAGTATCAGTCAGCCGTAAAAAGGAATATAACACTGATTCATGCTAGAACCCGGATGAACCTGAGAACAGTGTGAGAGCCAGACACAAAGGCCACGTGCTGCATGACGCCCTTTACAGGAAACGGCCGGGCAGCAGGAGGCCAGTTAGTGGGGTTACGGCTGAGGAGAAGGGGGCAGGGGAGTAACTGCTTAACGGGTGAGGGATTCCTTCTGGGGGAATGGAAAGGCGCGGGAGGGAGACGGCGACGCGGGTGTCACAGCTTCCGAGTGCCTGGAACTGCTGCACGGGGGAGGAAAGCCGCGAACGCGCTCCGAGGCTCCGGGGCGCCCACCTCGCGCCGCTCGATCTCCTTCCTCCGCTCCTCCTCGCGCTGCCGCTCCAGCTCCCGCTGCTTCTCCAGCTGCCGCTCCAGCTCCAGCTGCCTCTTGCGCTCCTGCTCCTGGCGCTCTCGCTCCTTCCGCTCCTGCTCCGCCCGCTCCAGCTGGGCCAGGCGCTCCTGCTCTTTCCGCTGCTGCTCCAACAGCGCCTGTCTCCGTTTCTCCAGTTCCAGGTTGCCGCGCTCAAAATTCTCACGCTTCTTATCTTCAAATGTCACTTTGAAACAAGAAACACAATTATGAAAAGTCATACTCAACATGCCACTGAGGAAAGAAACACTCAATGGCACATTTGAATTTGTAGTATAAACGCGCACGAGGGCTCCGAGCGTCCCTTCTGCCTGTGCCTTGTTAGTAGGCACTGTTACAACGCCGTCCACCTGGCGTCCTTGCGTACACACTCCCCCCTCCACGATGAATGCACATCACGGTGTTCAAAACACCATTTCCAGAAGAATCTTTCTACAGCAATTCTGCATCATCTATAGCAATCTCCTCTCTGTGGTCGCTCTATCAGTCTCCTCCATGACCTTGACTCAGCAACTGACCCCTATCTCTTCAGTACCATGACGCTCTCTCCCCTTAGCTTACAACACTGATCTGTTCTAACAAGACGATTTTGGAAAGCAGAGGGGGAGGGGAGTATCCTGTGTTTCACACTCAAGAACAGGCTGTGTCCTAATCATTATGCAGATCACATTCAGTCAATTATTTTTCAATTCCACGATTCACTTTCCTTCCTTGGGAACACCAGTTATGAATTTCACGCTATCCCCAAGTCACTCATTCTTTTCTCTAATCCTGGCTAACCCTTTACTTATAGCCATTTTATTTTACTTTTTCTTAGAAAACCCTCATCCTCCATGTCCCTTACTATGTTTTCAGTGGTGTCTACTGTTCAACTTTGTTTGCCTCACATGCTTCTCCCTGGACCGGCCCCAGACGAGGGGAGCTCTCACTGCGCCTGTGCCGCACGCACTCCCATTCATCACAATCTGTTTCAAAAGCTGCCCCGCACACTCTGTCTTGAGACCTGGAGCTGTGAGCATCCTTTCTTGGCATTTTCCCACACTCCTGTCTGGCCTCCACTGCTTTAGAGGACTTTCCTCGCACACTGTGGTTAGGCAATAGATACCAAAGCTAGCAAGCTCGTCTGTTTTCTCGTCCTTGCTCCTTGAGTGATTTCAGAGGAGGCAGCAGCCCTTTCATTCGGTCACCTTAAAACTGAAAGTCCCCTCAGCCTCCGAAATGAATGAAGTACTGACACGTGCTATAATGTGGGCGACTCTCAAAAATATCATACTCAGTGAAAGCCAGACATAAAAGGTCACTCACTGTATCACACTATTGATATGAAATATCCCAAACAGGCAAATCCAAAGAGACAGAAAGTGGACTGGCGGTTGCCAGGGGCTGGGGAGAAGGGAGACTGGGTGTGCATGCGTAGGGGTTTGCTTTGGGTGATGAAAAAGTTTCAGAACTGGGTAGTGCTGCTGGCTGCACAATACTGTGAATGTACTAAATGCCAGTTATGGACTGAACGTGGCCCCACCAAATTCATGTTGAGGCTCTAACCCCCAATGTGATGGTATGTGGAGATGGGGCCTTCATGTTCAGGTTTAAGATAAGGTCATGTGGGTGGGGCCCTCACGATGACATTATTGGCCTTATAAGGAGAGGAAGAGAGAGCTTTCTGGGCACACAAGGAGGAAAGGACACGTGAGGCGTGAGGACACAGCAACAAGGCAGCCATCTACAAGCCAAGAAGACAGCCCTCCCCTGGAACTAAACTGGATGACAACCTGATCTTGGCCTTCCTGGCCCACAGAACTGTGAGAAATAGATTTCTGCTGTATAAGCCACCCACACTAAGAAAATTGGGTATTTTCTTATGCCCAAGCTGACTAGACAGCCACTGAACTTTTAAATGATCCGTTTTATGTTATGTGAATTTTACTTTAAAAAAAAAAAAAACACCCTTAAATTTCCTATAGGTTTTTTAAATTCCAATATCTGGCCTTATTTCTGGTATATAGGAAGCACATAACAAATGGCTATTAAGAGAAAAAATACACAAACAAAAAATTCTGATGATGTCACTGCCTGTTTAAAACTTTAATGAATGTCTACTACCAACAGCTAAAGAAAATTCCAAGTTCTAAGGATTCCTGTCCTTATCTGCCTTTGAGTCTTTACTCCCATTGTCACCACCTGAAATGTTCCTCACCCCACCTGTAATAACCTCATTCCCCTTCAAGTCTGACTGAACTGTGTCCCTTCCAGAGACTGAATTCCTTGGCTTCCCCAGTCTATGACGACTGGCCGTGAGCAAGCTCTGCTGTGCATGCGTGATTCTGTCTTCTGGAGTTTATCACATGCACGCACAGCTTTGATGACTGTCTACACGGCTGTCTTAAACCCTCAATTATATTATAACCTTCTAGACGGCATGGACCACATATTATTAACATTTAGATTCTTCACTGCACTCAACACACTTGACGAAGAACATTTTCACTAAGTGGCTTATCAGTGAACAAACTAGTTTAAAGAGGAAACTGGGAGAACTAGTGTCCTGAGCAGGTCAATTAACCCCCCGAGCACTTTAAATGCAGCAAAACGACACTGACAAAGAAAGTATTTAACACAAAGAGACTCCATAATACATTTCACTTACTTCTTAGTAGCAACTATCATCACATCACTAATAATTCAGAACCACCTCAGAATATCTTTTCTCTTCATTTTTATTTTATTTGCCCTTTGGTGCTTTGAAACTATAGCAGTGACACTGAGATTATTGGAGTTACTCAAGAATGAGTTACTTTGTTGCCTCTTTATAGGAGCTCAGCAATGTCTCCTGCTATGGGGCCCGGCTCTGGAGCTGTGCCTGTGGTTCCTTCATAATTACATGTATCTCAACAGTATGGCCAGTCAGGCCTACAGTGAACAGAGTCATTTGAGGAGCTTCCTGTAATGTTTCAAACTGTTGTGTTGACATTCAGTGCATATGTTTGTCACTGACATACAGGCTTCCATTCCAGCTGGAAAATCTTGCCTTTCATGAAAAGCTGTTTATTTTTTTCATTAATTAATTAATTTATTTAAATTATTGTTATGCTTATAAACATATAAGTTCTTTGATTAATCTCTCCCCACCCATATCTCCCCTCCCCACCTTCCCTCTGAGATCCCTCAGTTTGTTCCATGCTTCTATGTCTCTGGATCCACTTTGTTCATCAGTTTATTTTGTTTATTATATTCCACATATAAGTGAGATCATGTGGTACTTGTCATCACATCACTAATAATTCAGAGCCACCTCAGAATATCTTAATAGTAGGATGGGGCTATCATTGAAAATGAGGATTACCTACGACAGGTTCATGTTACATTTAAAATAGTTTCTTGTTATTAAGGAGTTTCCAATTCTCCCAAACAACATGAGAAAATAACAGTAGTGATCTTACTTCCTACTTCCAGTGGTATTAAATTAATCTCCTTAAAGCTTATTAGCTTGAGTGCTATATAGATAACAATTATAAGCTTTTTCTTTAGTAGTAAATAATCCAATTTCAATGTAAAAGCTAGAAAAAGGGTGCATTCACAGAGTACATAATGTTCTCATTTCTATGCATATATGCAAATCCAAAAGCATATTGAAAGTGTCTCCTTTCTAAGGTCAGTTACAGGAACACAGCAAGAATGTCACTGCCAGGTTTATTTCTGTCTCTCTCTGCCTTAGAGATAAAAATCTCTGATGTGATATAACTCAAATACAAAGACTGCCTTACCAGGTAATTTCTTTTCTAGTTGCTGTTCATCTTCTAAAGCTGGTTCCTCTGGTAACCTCTGATCCACTGAGGTTGAGCTTATGACAGAGACACCACTGCCAGATCGAACTCTTCTGTAATTGTGGAAAAGAAGAAAAAAGAAACAAATTCACGTAAAGCTGTCCAGGTGGAACTGAGTAAATTATGAAAAATAATTTTAAAAGATGATGCCATATATCATGGCATAGTGAGGAAAAAAAGATTTGAATGTCATCACTCAGTAAGCGTGTTCCAATGTTCAGAGCCACCACCAAAATTAGGGCAATTCTCAACACAGTGGCTAGAGCAGGGCAGGACATGGCAAGCGTTCGCTGCTATTACCATCGCCCTTAAGGGAAGGTTCAAGGCCACCAGGGAAGATCAGAGACCAGCTCGCTGAGAGCATCCCTTTTCCTCTATAAAGTCTCTCCATTTCTCTCTCATCATCACAGGGGATGCCTACACTCTACAGCAGGTGGCTGACTTATTAATTTCAGTTTACATGTTAACGGCACTCTTTCAGCTTCTAGCACTGGGGGTCTCACAGACACTGTGGCTGCAGGCAGTTTGCTCAGCTTGCCTGTTCCCCACACATGCCGACAGTGATGGCTCCGGCTCCCTTACTCCTGAGGACACTTTTCTGCTGTCTTTCCTGATGTTCAAGGGATTAGTACAGAAACTCTTACCTTTCTTCCTTTCAATCTATGTGTTGAAAGATCTCGTATTTGTCATTTAAGGTAGCTGTCTGGGAGCAAGTGTGGGTGTGTGCGCAGGGGGAGGATACCGGTCACTTCAGATTTTCCCAGCTGGACTGTGGTCCACTCTGGGCATCCCCACTGAGGCTGTGCTTGGACCAGGAAAACGTTCCAATTACCTTCCTGATTATAATTTCTACGTCGCCAGCAACTCCTTCTCCCTTAAATGGGCAGAATTCACAGGCGGAATCTCCTTGCTTTATTTTCTGTGTACAGGCTGACACAGTCTCACTTGGGCTAAAATTCCTGGTGAGCTTTAATTATACAGACTGGTATGAAACTCACCAATCTTTCAATGTTTTACTGATACAGGCAGACCTTGTTGTACTGTGCTTCGCTTTATTGAACTTCACAGATACTGCGTTTTTTACAAATTGAAAAAGGCAAGACCCTCCACCAGCAAAAAGATGACACCTGCCTCTATTGTGATACCCGCCCCCTCCTGTGATGGTCTGGAACACAACCCGCAACGTGTCTGTGGTCTGCTGTGTGCCCTCGGTACTGAAGGAGAGTGCCCAAGATGAACACAGAACCTAGATAAGATTTGCTTGAACTCATGGATATCTGAGTTACTTGCCCCGAATAAAAATGACTACGAAATACACGGCTCACAAAGCCAGGTCTGAAATCCACACACTCAGCACACAGTCTCTCGTAAGAGCCACATGTTCCTTACCTAAAGGAAGGTGGAATGTATTCTGGAGGCAGGACAGGTGGCAGTGGCTGGCCAGACATCGCTACGTCAATTAGGTGCATGGCCAGGATAAACTCTTCTGCTGTGAGTTTTCCATCTTGATCAATGTCAGAAAGATTCCTAGTCAACAAAAAGTTAACTGTAATCTGGTTTCATGGAAACGCATGTTTCTTACTATTCATGCATGAGTAATCTAAATGTTCTATTTTCTGTGCCTCGGTTTATAAAAATAGTACCTATTTCATACTACTGTTGCAAAGAAAAAATGAGACAATCCATATAGTTGAAATGGCGTTTAGCATCCAACAAATGTTACCTATGGTATAATTAGACTCTTCTCAATTGCTGCAAGCCCATTTAAAATGCATTGTACTTACACTCTGTCAGTATTTAAATACTATGCTCAGCAAAACAGTGGGTCAGATAGCAAATATTCAAGCTACGCAGGACATAGTCTCTGTGGCACTGAATTCTGCCTTTGTATCGGGAAAGCAGCCACAGGTGATATATAAACAAATGGGCAGGGTTGTTTTTACAACAAAACTTCATTTCCAAGAACAGGTGCCAGCTCACAGGGCTTAGCTGGCCAAACCCTGACCTACGCCTACATGGTGGGTCTTTATGGCCTCTAGCCAGAGTTAAAGTGTTGTCTGCTCTTTAATCTCAGGATTCAATCCCCACAGTTCTTCATAACAACTTGCTCCAGTAGCTAAGTAAAGATATTTTTTTCTAGCAAGTCCAAGAATGTGATTTCACTTAAATTCTGGACACTGAGAGAGGATACAGGTCAACAACGCTGTTCACGAGGCCTTCCACAGGACGGCCGGAGGCTAGGCTGGGAAACTGGCTGGGCTTACGCTTTAAATCAAGAAACTCCTCTTACACCTGAAATTTCCTCAGATGGCAGAAACTCTTTTTTGTAAAGGCATAAAATTTCTACCCAGTAACATTCACCCTTATTAGAGTACAGTTCTACAAGTTCTGACAAACACTGTAGGTTATGTAACTACCACGACACACAGCACAGTTTCATCACCACTCCAAGTCCCTGCATCTAGTTGACCCCTTCCCCTGCCCCAGGCCCTGGCTACTGCTGATCTCTTTTGCGCCCCTCTGGCCTGGCCTTTTCCAGGTGCCACACTCCATCTTTAACCAGCACAGAGGCACGAGTGGAAACCCCGCCTGCATGCCTGGCCTCTCCTCCTCTCCACACCCCACCACTAGCCACTCCTAGGGAAACCCAATTAGAAGGCAGTGTGATTCTTATTTGCTTTCCCCCCAAACCTGCTGAAATAATGATCTGATCCTCACTATTTAAAATATCTTTTGCCCTGGCTGGTGTGGCTCAGTTGGTTGGAGTGTCATGCATCAAAAGGTGGCAGGTTCTATTCCTGGTCAGGGTGCATACCTAGGTTTCGGGTTCAATCCCTGGTCGGGGCGTGTACAGGAGGCAGCCGATCAATCTATGTTTCTCTCTCCCCCCCTTCCTCTCTCCAAAATCAATAAAAACATTAAAAAATGTATATCTTTCCATCGTGCAGAAGCAAGGGGAGTGGGTGAGAGGAGAGAACAATACAGGAGAGTTTATAGGTGAAAGCAGACTTAAAAGATGTATCAACCAATTGTTGCAAAATATACTTATTTCAATTAGCCATTAAAAAAATTATGAGGCAACCTAAGGAATGTGAACACCATCTGATTAACTTAAGAATTACTATTAAAAGTTTTAGGTGGATTACTGGTATTATAGTCATGTTGAAAAAAAGTCCATCTCTTTTGGAGATACAAGCTGAAAGGCGAGCAGATGAAGATGATGTAACAGACTTGGCTTTAAATAACCGGGAAAGAGGAGGGGAGAACCAGGACTGGCCAGGAGTTGAGACTTATTTAAGCTAGGTTATGAGTTCTTGAGAATTCATTATATTAATCTCTCTGCTTGTGCATTTTTGAAAATCAAAGTGGGAAAATGGCCCTTGTCAGTCTGGCTCAGTGGTGAGAGTGTTGGCCCTCAGACTGAAGGGTCCCAGGTTCGAGTCCGGCCAAGGGCATATACCTCGGTTGCAGCTCGATCCCCGGCCCCGGTCATGGCACATGTGAGAGGCAACCAATCGATGGGTCTCTCTCCCCCTCTCTCTCCCTTCCTTCCATTCTCTCAGAAAAGCAATGGTAAAGATATCCTTGGGTGAGGATTTAAAAGAAAAAGGGAAAATGTAAGACAGGAAATCATTACAAGTCATTGAAAAATTAAGCATATTCCACATTGCTCCCTATAAATAATGGTATTAATGTAATCTGATGAAGCCATACCGATTTAAGAAATAAAGTTTCCACTTTATACAAACCAGGGAACTTTCATTCCTCACCATATGGAAGCCAGCTGCGCCTGGGGTAAACTTGATTGCATGAGAATAGTTCTTGCTTGGGGACCTAAGCAGAAGCAGGGAGAGGGTAAAGATGAGTCAGCAAATGGGCGCTGTCAGGAAGAGCGGCGCTCCAACAGACCTGCTGTGCAACCTCAGGCACTCGCAGGGCTCACACAACGGGTGCTCCTACTCAAGGGCTTTTAAAAAGGAAATTAAACCCCATGGGAAAAGGAAGAAGCACGCAGGACAGCAACTGCACACAATACATGTTGGCTAAACAGAGGATGAGTGAGGAAGGAAGAGGTAAGTTTCGAACTAGAACCTACCCTTTGGTGCAGATTACCCTCTCTACTAGAATTAGGCTTTTCTTTACAAAGCTGAAAGGTAGTCTGTCTAAATTCAGCCTTCCACCAACACCTGCTGCCTCCACCATGGCTACTCTCAGACTGATTCAGGAGTTTCAGAGAATTTTAGAGGAGGAAAGGAACTAAGCGAGACCTCTTCTCACCATTTCAGTATATAGACTTCACAACAAAGGAGTGACTTGCTCCAGGTTGCACAAATAACTAATATCACAGCTACGAAAAAGAATTCCTAAAATTTCAACTCTGCTCTCAAAATCAGCTCTCACTTCTTAAAAACTTGTAAATATCTTCACTTCTGGAATTAAACTAGCCTTCGGAATCAAAGGCTACAACAGGAGCTCTGAGTGTTTCATTAAATCATCATGGGAGGAACTGACTGACTCGTGAGGTGCATGGTCCCAGGATCACTGATGGACCATGGAATGGAAAGCTGCAGTAACCGTGTTGGGAACGTTCCTATGTACATACTTTTCTTTTAGCTCCTTCACTTTTCATAGAGCTCATGATAAAACACAAAAGTGGACATCTCCCACATCAAGCAGTAGTGGTGAGGGATCTCTGAACACCACCGCCAGGTTCCAGCACAGGAAGCTCCAGGAAACGTCAGAAAAAGCACTGGTGAACTGTGAACCCGAGGCTGGGGGCTCTGGTCCTGTTCAGTCCAGAATTCGCTGGGTGACTCGGGGCAGGCAGTCTCCTCACTTGTTGGGCCCTAGTTTTCTCATTTCCAGATTTCCAAGTCTGTGATCCATCATATAAGAACCATAACATGGAGGTTAGCACAGTGCTAGCACATAAAAAGTGCTCAACAAATGGTAGTCAATATGGTTGACAATATTTTAACTTTTATTTACATATAAAAAGCACACATGAATACATACCTATATAGTTTTACATGTGCACATGTATGTAGCTTAATTAATTTTCATACTGGAAATGGTCAAGTAAGCAGCATAATGAAGCAGCACCCAAAAGTCCCTCTTGAGTGCCTTTCAACTGTGCCCCCCTCCAAGAGTAGCCTATTTCTAACGGCGTAGTGTGTCGATGCTGTGTCTGGCTCAGTTTGCTCAACGTATTTATCATACACTGTTGTAGAACACAGTCCTAACTGCGATGTAGTATACCACAGTCTGGAGCAATAGTGAATAATGAACATTCTAAGTTTTGGTGAACACATGTATTCACTCCTGGTGTGTGTGTACTGAGAACATCTGAGAATAATAAACAATCTTTATTGAATTAATGTGAAAGTTCTTAAAGGTTCTGTGATGTGTTGGAATCAAAGTTCACTGATCATTTTATTTAGTCTCTAACATTGTATTTAGAATTGGCAGCATTAAAGTTGAATTAGCAAAACTTCAGTGAATGCCTTAATTTATACTTGTAGTAATTCTCCCCACTTCAGAACTATTTAAAAAAAAGTTAAAATTTCACCAACTCCCAATAAAAAGTGTAACAACAAATGAAAAGAACTAGCTCTGGACCTGGATATCATAAGACAGGATTCCAGTCCTGACTGTTCCCACCCCCTAATGTGACACAAAACTACTTTCACTCTCTAAGAGAAAGCCCCTTCATCTCTGACACGAAGGAAATGATCTAGAACAGGGATTGGTGAACCATGGCCTGCAGGCTATACCCAGCCCACCACCTGTTTTTGTCAATAAAGTTTTATTGAAACAAAGCCATGTCCATTACAATGGGCACCTGCCACAGGCCACAGCACAGGGCAGCTAGCTTGCAGGGTACGTGCGAGTCTCTGAAGCATGGGAGAATGCGACTGAGTGGAAGTGACAGCATGAGGATGACCCAGACTGTCCACTAACTGATATTAACACTTGTACTGCACTCCTAAACTACACTGGTATTCAGGACACCAGGACATCACATTTCCAAGGTCGAGAACTGTTGCATTAGATAAAGAAATTACAATTATGTGCAAGCTGTAAAAATGCTTTAAGTTTTAAGTTCCTTTCAAACCAGAAACTACAAAAAAAAAAAAAAAAAATGAAGGAAGAAGAAGAAGAGATTAAGAATATTAAATTATATATTTTACTTGGGCCTCTTTATTTTCTGAGGGCTTTTCTCAACTATTCCTCTCATCCTGAAGCTGAATGGGTAACTGCTTTGGGGGTTCAGGACTCATACAATCATTTCAGGGTTGTGACAATGGTCTTTGTATCTCACCCACCTCATCAAGCCAGCGCTGCTTCCATCAACAGTCTTATTTAGCCTAAAACATGCTCATATATTATTTCTCAAAGGGAAAACAAACTAAATTTTGCTTATTCCTATTTTAAATTTACTGTAATAAATTATTCTATTTGGGATGACTATACAAAGATCTAATTTGAAAATAAAATTCCCACCTTAAATTCTTGCTAGGACAAGTGTAGTAAGTATGCAGATAAAGGTCAGCAGAAGCTGCTCTTCCCAGTGTATTTCACATTTTACTTCCTGACTCAGACAGTAAACGCTCTACATACTCAAGAGCCTGGGTCATTATCTTTGGGTTGAAGATGCTGCGTTTCAGTGATAAAACACACACCCTGCCAAGGCAGAGTTTCTACCAATGTTACATCTGAATACTATTTTAATCAGCTCATGGCAAATACAACAGTGCTTTGAAAAATGTCCTCAGATTTCCTGGCAAGGTAGTTCTGGGTGTGTATGGGGCACTAGTATCAAACAAGCCACGTAAGACAGTACTGACAACTACACTACTGAACAGTCCTTCAGTGCCTGGGTGAGCTGGGCTGGTTTTCCGTGGTGTATAGAAACAACATACAGAGAGTGGCACACAGAGAACTTGGGGAGACTTGTAATTCGCCCCTTCAGTTACAAATATATGCTTATTTGAGATGACTGCTGAGATCTTTTATGGGGATGGTGGGGGGAAGCAGGGGTCTAAGATTAGATCAGAACCCTTCAAAAGTCTTGCCCAATTCCCCAATCATGACATTTTTAAACAAAGATAAATTCTTCTTTTAGAAGTAAAAACTGCAATTGTAAGTGATAAGAAAAAAAAAGATAGTGAGAATCTGAAACGATGGGTTTTGAGTTACGTACCAGTGCTTCTCCATCCCCAGGAAATGGGCCCTCCTGCCCTCCCTTTTGGATTTGTTAATGTGCAGTTACATTGCTCCCTTCTGCACTGAATGTTCCTATCAGAGTCTCTACTGTCTTTTGTTAAAATTGTCCTTTTCTTCATAACTCGCTGATCAATTTTAAGTGTTTAATCCCTCATTAGAAAGGTTTTAGACAGTATCCTAAAGCCCGCTCTACCCCTCTGATGCAGGTGACAGAATCTTCTTTGAAAAAAATCCACTGAGATCACATAACTGAACTCTGGCCTCGAACACATGAAGAAATCAGACCCAAATAGGTAAAGGGGCTTCCACCTTGATAGTGGCAGAGCAAGGTTCCAAACTCCCCAGGCAGCTACCTTTCCCCTCCATGCTGCCTTAAACACTGTCTGTGTGTGGGCAGGTTCAAGTTCACCTACAAGGCTGGGCTTCAGAGCCTGAACCAGCTTGTCCACAGCAGTGTTTCTTTGCTAGTGCTCTGATCTGCATATTAGAGCCACTCAGCGTGCAGGAGGGTCCGCGGTCTCTGTTCCATTTATCAAGAAGCAATGGGGGAAAAGTTTGAGGCACTAAAGAGTACAGTAGCTATGGCTTTATCAGTGGGTGAGAACTCAGGATATGAACCGCAATGAAAACCTTGTTCAAAAAGAGCAGACAGAGAAAGGGTTTGGAAACTATCTTTGGCCCAACATCTAGAAACAATCTACATTTAGAACAAACATCCCATTTGGCTACGTTAATTTTTCTCTGTAAATACCTGTTAAGTGTCCACTCATGGTTTTGTCATGACTATTGAACAGCTGTCTGTACTTCAGCCGAGAGGACTGGGGAACAGCCCATTCTGCCAACGGAGGGGCGCTGGGGAAAGAGGAAGGAGAGGGAAGGGATGAGCAGCAAGGAACAGCCCCCTGAGGTTCTCTTGTCACCGAGAGCCCTAGAAAACCAGCTTTAACCTTGCCTTCACTTCTGAACCACAATTTCTGAATGATCTGTAATGAATGTGTCCACCTTTTTTAAGGTTATAAATACCTCTTTCAAAAGAGATACAAAGCAAGCATATGATCTTTCCAGAATCAATGGCAAGCACAACACAACTTATGTACACAACCTAATAATTTAAAGG
Source organism: Miniopterus natalensis (assembly GCF_054644295.1). Classification (NCBI taxonomy): domain Eukaryota; kingdom Metazoa; phylum Chordata; class Mammalia; order Chiroptera; family Miniopteridae; genus Miniopterus; species Miniopterus natalensis. Next base: position 88,787,026 of record NC_142086.1, on the reverse strand, counting down.
GTCTAATCCCTCATTAGAAAGGTTCTGGACAGTATCCTAAAGCCCGCTCTACCCCTCTGATGCAGTTGACAGAATCTCCTTTGAAAAAATCCACTGAGATCATATCCACGAAAGTGTGGGAAATCTCTTTGGAACTCGGATCCAATAATATCCAGGCTCTTCTCAACTTCTAGAACACCTCTCCTTTGGTTTAAAAAGAAAAACTGATAGCAGACAAATTCCTTTACAGGTATTAATTCTTCAAAACGTTTAACCTTCTACACACCAAAATACAGGATGTATTTCTTAATAAAAGGAAATCATTCCATCCTGGGAAGTTTCAATTCCCACAAATGGAGACTTTCCCAGAAAGGAGAGGACACTCGCAGGCCCTGGTACACCAGCGGCAGGACACAGGGAGCCAGCTTTCTGGCTGCAGCGGTGTGCAGCCCTGCCGAGGAAGCCTGGCCAGCACGCAGCCCAGGTCCAGACATGGAGCAGTTCCCACGCAAGCATCACACTGGCACCTGTGGCTGGTTAAAAGCCCAGTAGCTTAAACACAATGATAGTAAAAGCGGCATTCCATTTCCAGGACATACCACACATAATGCCCCATTTGCCATTTCCTTTCATGTCAACAAAAATATCTACTTCTCACATGTAAAAACAAACTTGTAATCAGGAGTTGAATCATTTATCTGCACACCTACACTTATTATACGTGCTCCATAAGCCCAGGAAATGGCTCCCAATCACATGAAAAGCATCTTCACAAGTTTACCTTTTCAATTTTCATAAACATTTTAATAAAAAACACTTACCGACATCTATTCTGCTGTGTGTACTTCTGTAATAACACCCTCATTTTAAACTAATATTTTGCTGATTCCAACTCCTGCCTACTTGTCAGAAGTTAATTATCTTTTGCCTGCACCCGGGGTAGAGGGTGTCACACACAGAAGTGGTCCCAGATTATACTTATCAAGGTATAGTTTTCTGCCAACTTCCTAAGAACTTAAATGGACTAAAAATTCATCAACAGGTATCCAAAAAGTTAGATGCCACATTATAAGAATTTGCCAGAAATTTAAATTATTGAAAAGATGACTACCTAAAAAGCACAGTTGTCTTAATAGCATTAATGTTTGCTAATACTGATTATTCATTCTCTTGTCGTAAGTCAACTTTAAGACAGATTTAAAATCCCTTGTGGAGAGTCAGAGAAAACGCAACCCTTCAGCATGGCACTGGAGAAAAAATAAGAAATTTGGAGTTTAGTGTTAGATGACTTGAGTTTGGATCTCAGCTCTGCCATTAGTAGTAAGCTGAAAGCTATGGGTGAAGATCACAGCCTCTTCCAGTTTATTTCCTAAGTCACAATTCTCAGACAATACTTACTACCCAGGAGGGTGTGGGGGTTGAGTGGGACTAATAAGGTGTCTGGTAAGTAGATGCTCAACAAAGGTTCCTGAATCTTAGGCACAGAACCTTAACTAAGTGCAACACAAACATCTGTGTACCACATTATCTGTGTACCACAGCAAACTTCCATGGTTAAGGACACATGCCTTAAAATCAGAAAGAGCTCAGTTCAACTCGGAGCTCTCTCACTTAAGAGTTATATCATTTTGCCTGGCCAGGTGTGGCTCAGCAGTTGAGCATCGACCTAGGATCCAGGTGATCACAGTTCGATTCCCAGTCAGGGGACATGCCTGAGTTGTGGGCTCCCTCCCCAGTCGGGGGCATGCAGGAGGCAGCCCATCAACGACTTTCTCATCATTGATGTTTCTATCTCTTTCTCCCCCTCTCCCTTCCTCTCTCTGAAATCACTAAAGGTATTTAAAAAAAAAAAAAAGAGTGATGTTATCTTGAGCAAGTCAACGTCTCTGAACCTCTTCTTTGTCTGTAGCACGGAGACGACAAGAGGCACTTTACGGGGAAGGAGGTGAGCATTAAGTGAGTAAATGTACATAAAGCATTTGGCACAGTGCTGTTTACAGATTTTCTTTAAATCATTTTTTAAAAGGTGATGCATTTTTTAATTATATCCAGCACCTTCTCTTTACAGTGGAAACATGACTTGATTCACTTGGGAAAGGTTTCTAGAGGACTGAAACAAGGGAAGATGGAATCGTTTTCATTTACATTCACTTTTCATTCCATAAGTTTTGAAGTGGCTTACAAAGAGAGCTTAATTTTTCATCTTAGTGCAGCTGAATGCAAGGGAAAATGTAAGGGTAAAAGAAAGTAAAAATATGAAAGGTTATATGAAACCAAGATTGGCAAAAATAAGCAAAAAATCCTGTAAGCTTTGCCAAAACTGAGCGCATATTTGGTTAATAACAACTGTCTAGTAATTTGAATAATTCATTTAATAAAAATCGACTTTAAATAAGGTTTTACTAATAATTCATGCGGACTACATAAGATTACCTGAGCTAGAACTTAAAGGCCAATTATGGCTCTAATCTTCATATAAAACACTTATAAACTTTTAACGATTAACAGAAAATACTTTACCTGCTTCCCAACCCTTACACCTAGAGTTCTATTTGATGCGTTTTAAACATTTACTACTACCTATCCTCTTTAAAACGCAACCTTTAAAGGAAATGTCATGTCCTTGATTCTGTCATCTCTGCAACAAATAAATGGTAAAACCTAGTAACGTTATCCAGAATTGAGATTTTTGCCATTCTACAAAACAGAAAATAAAGAATACACACAGCTCATTCATTTTCCCATTTATGAGTTAATCAGATAATGACTTTAACTGAACTGCCATTTAAGAGCAAGCACACTTACCTGGCCACGTCGAATGACTGTGCCTTCTGTAACTTAGCGTTTAACTGTGCCCCGGGGCCAGATCTACTAAAAGAAGAACTCTTTGGCAATGTGGCTGCTGTAAAAATAAATGTTGAATAATTTTAATTCTACAAAGATAAACTTTTCCCTATTTACAGAAATTAAAACACAGTCATTAAAATTGTTCCTCCTTCCTCCGAATCATTTTCCCCCCTGCTTCCCGCTCTCCTGCCGAAAGGTTTCTGGATCTGCTTGTTCCTGCTGAGTCACCTGACAAGCAGTACTGTTGACATCCAGAAAACTTCCCTTTTCATTAGACATTTACTATCATATTTCATAGGATCTGTCAACAGTTAGAGAAGGAATAGCCTAAATATGCAGACAGCACATTCCTGGCTGCACTGAGGAGCTGAAGCGAGTTCCAGATGGAAGAGCCAGGAGTCACAGACCTGCGGGCTGGTCCAGATACCACGGGATGTAGGGAAGGCCAGCTTCTGAGTCTGATTCTCACTGAGGCTGCTTAGCTGTGTGTCGGGGGAAAACGCGGAGCCCTAGCCAGTCTCCTCATCCATGCCTAATGTCCTGCCACATTTGCCATCAGCCACAAAAGAAAACAAGACGGCATGTGGGTTCACTGGCATTCCTGGGAAAACAACTGCAGGCGCCTTCTCGGCTGCCAGCGCCTCTGAAGTCAAGGTCACACATGAAAAACAAACTACATGTGGCAAAAAAATCTTTTATTAAAAAAAAAGGTTAAGCCCAGCCAGGCCTGGCTCAGTGGTTGAGCATCGACCTAGGATCCAGGAGATCACAGTTCGATTCCCGGTCAGGGCACATGCCTGGGTTGCGGGCTCGATCCCCAGTCAGGGGCGTGCAGGAGGCAGCCGATCAATAACTACTCTCTCATCATTGATGTTTCAACTCTCTCCTTCTCCCTTCCTCTCTCTGAAATCAATAAAGATATCTTTAAAAGAAATTTTAAAAATTAAAAAAGGTTAAAAGAAGGAGGCACGTTTACATTCTCTGGCTGTAACTTAAAGCCATACATATCCTGACAGACGTAACAAATCCAGGGGCTGGGCACAGAGATAATGGCTCAGTGTCATGCTCAGCCCCCACAGTCATCAGCACTGAACTTACTCAGACACGCCCAAATACTTAAAAATATACTCTCCATATCGACGTGCATTCAGTGAGACTTGTTAGACCAAGGCTATCTACATCTATACTCGATGCTTTCTTTTAACTGAAAACAACTTTGGATAAAGTCTCGAAATTCAACCAGAAACTGTTTCATCCTTCCCTTCAATTAGGGGTGTACACACTGCCTGATTCAGTCATTTGATAGAATTCCTCCCCGTCTGCCTGGCAATGCCCCCCCCTCATAATTCTACTCTGAAGGGACTGGCCTGCTTATTAGCAATTCAGAGCAGCTGGAAAAGGGGGTATCTGACACGTGGAAATAGAGTGTTCAAACACGCTTCAGACTTCAGCCGCTTCTGTCCAGCCCCTGAAGTGAAATCGTGCTCCTGGTTCCAGCTGCTGAGCTCACCTTGCACACAGTGGTGCCCAGAGCGCCCCAACCCCTTCCTCCTCCCTCTAGCCCCACACATCCCATTTGATATGATGAAAAAAATGAGAAATTACATGGAAAAATGAAGGTGTTTTCCTCTGGAATAAAATACACTTATAATCAGAAAGTGAAGACAGGATGTATGGAGAATGTGAGGTGAAAACTCAGCCTGTGGACTCATCAGGCCACATACCAGGGTGAGCAAATGCCGGCAGAGGCTGTATAACAGGGGGGGCCCCGTTGGCCAGGGGAGGCACTGCTGCTGGAGGGACGGAGGACACTAGGGGTGGGGACATCCCGACAACTGGGATGGTTCCCATTGGCACTGGTGCAACAGCTGGGAGCGGTGGCATGCTGGCAATGCCTCCTATACCTACAAAGGAAGAAATGCCAACAAAATTCACACCGAGTCACATTTCAACATTTGACGACAATTAACTCAGGATTGCTTGAAGAAAATCACTTTCCATTTGTAATATATTCCCATTTAAAATATGAATTCAGATGAATCATTCTGAAGAGCACCAAAAAGTATATCAAGGATCAAGACCCAACCTGAAATGGGATGTACTGGCCAAATTTAAGGATCGACCAGAATAATAACTGCAATGAACTGAAAGCCACCAAAGAGAATTAAACTCAGGAATTCATAATGGCTTTTAAAAACAAACTGACAAATCCTAATTGATCACCACAGGTAATCAACTTATTTTGAAAACTAGTAAATAAAAGGGGAAAATAAATCTGTTTCCTGCCTTTCCTTTACTTACTGACCCCCCTTCTGATGGGGAAGTTTCCCTTACAGAAGTTTTCCAACCAAAAAATGAAGAAATGATAGAACTAAAGCGAAGGCTTCCTTCCTGTTTTGTTCCTCAGTCTCAGCTCGTGACACTGATATAATAAGAAATATGTCTCTGGTCTTCATCCAGTTCCTGTGCCTGTTAGAGCTCCTAAACCCCTTGTAATTTCCTGACTGATAGGAACATCTTTTGTTTTAATACTTGGTTTTGGTCCCTGGTTCCTGACAAGAACTCCTCAGACCCTTGGAATCTCTGGAGTGATGAGTGTCTTTCTGTACTCTAATGAGATGGCTGGGGGGGGGGGGACACTGAGAGGTAATTAATGCCAGTGACTGCTCCTATCATGCCTCCGTAATGAAACCTCCATTGAAAACCCCCACACCGCAGGGCTTGGAGAGTCTCCGGGCTGTGAACACATCCCTGTGCTGAGTGGTGCACCCCAACTTCACAGGTCCTGCACTCAGGCCCCTCCCGGACCCCACCCTGTACAGTCTCCATCGGGCTGTTCGTCTGTTCCCTTCATAATATCCTTTATAACAAACCTGTCAATGTAACTAAGTTTCCCCAATTTTTGTGAGCTGTTAGAGCAAATCAGAGAGAAAGGGAGAAGGGTTTATGACTTTGTAGTCAAGTCACACAGAAGTATGGGGACCCTGGGGGACATGACTTGTGACTCATGTGGGACAGCCTTGCAACAAAGCGCTTCAACCTGCGGACTCGGCAGCTAACTCTGGGCAGTCAGTGTCGGGACTGAATTGAATCACATGATGCTGTTAGTGTCCAGAGAGCGGAAACACTGGTTGGTGTGGTTTTTCTGGACACAAAATTCTTGGTTCCTTCTTTCCTTGAGGATCCTAAATGTGTCACCCTGTTTCTCTCTGGCACATAAAGCACTGCTGTAAGCACATCTGACAAATCCTGATTTCCTCTCCTATAAGTCATGTGCCTTCTTTTCTACATGTGCAATGCGTTTTTCTGTTTTACTATATTTTAGTGTTGATGTTCTCAGGCACATGCTACACACTCTTTAAAATAGTTTCAAATCTTTCATTTCAAGACAGTTGTCCTGAGCTAGTCTAGCAGGGCTCCATCCCCTTGCGCTGGTTTCCTCCAGGGACGCCCACTGCCCGCACGGTCGGCTTCCTGTGCCTTTGGTCTCTGTCACTTTCTCTCCGACCCTTTCTCCTTTTCATTTCCTTTTGATTTTTGAAATCTTCCTCTTTTCACCTCCTATTTCTCTTCAGACAGTCTTTCTCGTGTGGCTTTGAGTTTAGATTTCATTTCTGAAGTGACTTTTTATTTCTCACTCTTTCCTGAGTTGTCACCTGTTTCTGGAGTTTTAAGCTCTGACCTGCGCTGGTCTTCATGACCTGCACCATTTTCTCTGTGCTTTACGTTCAGCCCACTTTGAAACAGCAGGTCCTGGGTGCTGTCCTGGTCCCGGGGGTGTGACTGGGCTCTTTAGTCTCCTTTTTCTAATAATAACTTTGTGTGGGCTTTGACCTTGCCGGATACCGCCTGCCACCCAGTTTTACATGAGCCTTGCTTCCTGGGACTTCCAGTCTCCTCCCCCTCTTCAGTCTGGACCTTTTTTGTCTCTGTGTCGCTGCTCCACTCAATGCTAACTCTGCACCCAGTCACTTCTCCTCAGTGTGGGGCCCTGTCCGGAAAGGAAGCCTTGTTGGGTCAGTTTTGAGAATTCACAGGAACCAGACTGCCCAGATGATTCGGGTCTTTGTACCACAGGCACTGTCATCGCCACTACTCTCTGACATCCCAGTTTCCCCACTGTAAGTGACCTACTCGGCTTTTCAACAGCCACTGCAGACTATGTCCTTTTACCAACTGATTGGTTACTTTTGAATGAATATTTTCTGTACACTTCTAAATAAATACACCCACCTAAGGGTGTGTTTTGGAAGCCATCCCTCTTGACTACACTATGTCTTCATTTTTATTTTTAATGTGTATAGAGCCATCGCACAGAAAATCTGATAACTATACAGACTCGTCAGCAAGAACCACGTTTTAATGTGTGTGAGCGCCTATGGCTGCACAGAGCTAACAATACCAGGAAGAGTCATGTACAAAGTCTTCATTCTTGAAAATCTCTCCTCAATCAGAGTTTCCCCTCTTCTCTCACAGTGTGGGAGCACTTCCCATCCCCACATGCCACCTCCAGCACCTGCTCCTCCAGCTCTGTTCCCCTCCCAACCCTCCAATCAGGCGTCAGTCCCTACAACTCCAATGGAACCACTTGTCAGGTGATCCAGAAACTTACCTTGTCAAATCCAACCACTTCCCTGCTACTCTTACTCACTCTGAGAAACTCAACGATGGAGCTCCCTCTTTCTTGAAACACATGCTATCTTGGCCACCAGAACACCAACTGTCCACCTCCTTTAGTACCTCAACATCTCAACTTGGAGCTCTACTGGGCCCCTCAAACTTAACATGGAAAAAACTTGACTTTTCCTCCAAAATGCAAGACATAATGAATCTAGTCCTTCCCATTTTCCACTTTGGTTTTCACCACCCAGATCTAGACCACCAGTATCTCCTGCCCCCAGCAATCAGTCTTCAGATAACACCAATTATTTTCTAAGTGTCTAGCAGTCAGGTCACTCCCCTACTTAAAAGTTCTCTAGAGCTTTCAAATGCACTTAGAGAAAGGAATCCCAGGGCCTGACAGTGGCTCTATCAGGCCCTGGGCCATATGGCTCCTGCCTTAACTCCCTAAGGCCCACCAATACTTCAGCTACCTTGCTCTCATTACTGGTTCTCACGCCAAGCTAGTTTTTTCTTAAGACCTTTGTGATTGCTGTTCCTTTTGCCTGGAGGTCTTCTCCCCTAGGTCTTCACAAGGCTCTCATCTCTACGTCAGCTCAAAAGCCATAGCAGAGAATTCTTCCCTGACCACCCTGTCCCACTGGTCTCTATCACATTCCCTTGTTTATCTATCTACTTGCTTGCTTCCCCCAATCCACAAGAAGCTTCATAGCACAGGAACCATGATGTGCTCTCATCACCATGTTCCCAGCAACCAGGACACACAGTTGGGGCTTAAGAATATTGGTTTACTTCAATAAAACCATAGACTCTGGCCAAAAGTAAATAAATACAATTTTTAAAAATCCAACAAAAGAAAAATAACTTCTCTTGAAATAGCTGGGTCCAGCCCAGCCGGGCTTGGCTCAGCGGTTGAGCGTCGACCTAGGATCCAGGCGATTGGGGTTCGATTTCTGGTCAGGGCACATGCCCTGGTTGCGGCCTTGATCAGTGACTCTCTTATCATTGATGTTTCTCTCTCTCTCCCTCTCCTTTCCTCTCTCTGAAATCAATAAAGATATATTAAAAAAGGGAGGGAGGGAGGGAGGGAGGGAGGGAGGGAGGGAGGGAGGGAGGGAGGGAGGGAGGGAGGGAGGGAAAGAGTTGGGTCCAGAGTAAAAGATTACGCTGTGTGCAAATGCACTGAAGGAAGAGAAGGATCATTTCCCCGACTATAGCTGGCACCCTTGGGCAGGTCACAGCATCACTGCACCCCACTTCCTCTTTAAACATAGGGGGTTGAACAAAATGACTCCTGGCCTTAACCCCACACACCGTCCACATTTCCAAGCAGAACCCTAGAAGAGGGATGCCCCATATCACTGGGGGGGGGGGGGGTTGGTGATAATGAAGGTGGGGAGAGAAAGGGTAATAGGAAGCTGAGAGCCTGCAGGGAAACTATTTGGACAAGGTCTACCTCCCTTTGTACAAATATGGTCTCAATTAAGTAAACTGTTCGGCTTGCTGAAATCTTAGTTCTCTCATTTATATAACAGGGCTAATGATGTCTGCATACTTTTAAGGCTATTATTGTACCAAATAAACTACTACATGTGAAGGCTCACTGTGCAAGGGCTAGGAAATGCCTGGCCAGATAATGGTTAATATTATCAGAAGACAATGACAATAGTAATAAATTATTTTGTTCTCAAGGAGCCAGAAGTGTAAGAAAAAAAATTACCCTGGGTGGAGCTGAGACGTGGAACTAAAAATACCAGCAAAGGCAGATCTTGGAGTAACATGGGAAAACCTCATCAGGACCACGTACTTTTCACTTGTCCTATGTTCTGATACTTCCACATGACTTATCGTCTTGAAATCAGTCTGCTGAGAATCTGATGTGGTGGGAATGAGATGAAAGCAGTGGGTGGGGGAGCCTAGGGGAAGAGCTACACACTGACTGGCAGGGTGTCAGATCCGAAATCCCAGGTGCCCACAGAGGCAGGTTGCTTAAATGACCGAAAGATCCTCTGGGCAGTGAAGCCACCACACCCGGAAAATAAATCAGCAGTATCTCTAGTTGACATTCCTATAGCAGAATGGAATAAGAGGAGGCATATTAAATGTCAGAGAAGGAATTACTGATTCCAGGTTTGAGAGAGAAGAAACAGGATGCCTCTGGTTATCTGACCCTTTCTCCACTGAGGTTTCTTCTTGCAGCTCCGGAAGGGAAGCTGTTGTAACACATGGGTCCTGACTGAACGGTGGCCAAAGGACCTTCAGAGATTCTGAGCAACCTCCACTAAAGCACTAGGTAATGAAGGGCTAGGTCCTCTGAACACACCATGGACAAGGCCCTGGCCCCTCAGAGCCTACCACACTGCTCGCTTCCGCTCTTCCTGGCTGTGGCCCACACGTGACTGAGCTTTCCCTTCTCCTGGATCACTGTCCTACCTGCCTACTCAGAACATGCACCTTTCCCCTTATAAAAACCAGTCCCGTGGCTAAACCTCAGCAAAGAAAGGCAACCGCGTAGTAAACCTCAGCAAAGAAAGGCAACCGTGTAGTTTGTTTTTAATAGTAAATCTATCAACTAAAACCACAGCATTTACTTATCTCAGCTTATCATTAACTGTACCTGAGTCACTATTGACTGCCCCTCCCTAATCTATTTCACTTCATCCCGTCACCAGATACATCCGGGAGAACTTCCCCATAAATCAGGTGTTCCATCTGATTACTGTAATCTTTCAATCAACCTAAATAAAGTCTAGGTTGAGAACAGAGGAGAAATCAGAACAGTTGGTGATCTTAGTCAACTAATTACTGGTTGAATTTTAAGAAAAATATCTGGTGAAAAGATAATATTTTATAGAATTATGTTTATGATTGGGATAACACTGTTTATTTTTTGTTTTGAGAGAATTTAATGTGGTCAATTGCCTCAATAATGTGAATTTAAAAATATATTTTGAGATACCATAATTCAAAGGAGTTACTTATACACAAGGGAAAAGAGAGATGCTTTGGAAACAGAAAACCAAAAGGAAGCCTGTGACAATGTGAGGTCAAGAATGCAGTCCGAGAAGACATCAGCCGCAGCAGCCGAGGTGGTGTCCCTGCTGCAGCGTCCCGCTCCCCAACACTCTGCCCTCTGCTCCATTCTGAGCTCACCCCGGGGTCTGAGTGTGAGCTTGCCCCTCCCCCAGCACTACCTTCCTTCTAGGACCATCATTTCCAGACAGAATTACCTCCTTGAATCTCACATGCTAGAAACTGAGGGGGCAAAAGGGAAACATTTATTTTTAAACTATATAATGAAATACAGGAACCAATTCCTTTTCAAACTCACCAAACGCCGGTGCGCTGGGAAGAGCTCCTGGCTGCTGTTTCATGACAGGGGGCAGCGCGGAGGGGAGCTGATACCCCTGGAGCTTCAGTTTGATAAGTTTCATGGCGATGGAGAACTCCGCCTGGTCCATTCTCCCGTCATTATTCATATCAGCTAGGGCCCTGAGGACCAAGGGCAGAGCTGAGAAAACTGGGGACACGACTGTGACCCCCCCCCACACAAACACAAAACAATCAGCCCCTGAATCCTGGGGAGAATGAAGCAGAAACAAAGCAACACAAACCAAAGTGCATTTACCAAGCTACGGGGAGTAAGCTGGAAACACTGACAAAACTTTATATAAATAGAAAATACTTTCTATTGTGTTGTTCTTTACTTATATGACACGAGGTGATTTTCAGTCTGAATGTCAGGAGAGGACTTTGGATACCAACAGGGTTTCCTTCAGGGGCAATGCAAACGTGCTAGAATTGGGAAGCAGTGATAGTTGAGAACTTTGTGGACAGACTAAAAGCCAAGGAATTGTACCCGTTAAAAGGGCGAATTTTATTGTGTAAATTCTGTCACAATCAAAGTATTAGGAAAAAGGACTTGGCATAGAAAGCTTATTTCTGGAGCTAAGCAGCTAGACTGGACCAACTCTGCGGGTTCTACAAACCTCACCACGGGGACATGATGTGCAGCGCCATGCTCTACCTCTACTAGCTTTTAAAGCTATGGAAATTAACCAAGGGAGCTTCAAGTGTGTTTACTATTTGAAAATGGTAGTCAAACAAAAATGCTCAAGTGTAACTTGCAATGAGCTTTGATGTCAAGTTCATTCTCCCAAATGAAAAGGGTCTGCATTTGCAACTGGAAACTACGATGCAAACCGCTGTGCGTATTCAGGACTTAACCTCTGCATGAAAATGTTCGTTCCGATTTCACTTCTTTTAGTCCAGATAGTAAAAGAGTGAGGATTTGTTTTAAATCAATCTTGAGAAAATTTTATTTGAAGCATCAAGTGATAAGACCAGGTACTTCAATCAAAATGCCACGACTAGCAATCTTTTAAACGAGACATATCCAAGGAGTGTCCAAAAAAGAAAATTAAGTTTCACAGAAAATAATCCTATAATAACTAATAAGTAGTAATAGTATGGCTAGAGTTAGCTCAAAGAGAAAATATGAAACAATAAAAAAGCATGACATGAAAAAGCATAAAGATTAAAAGTATCTAAAAATATTAAAAATTGTAAGTCAACACTATTCTTTTGGAAAATAAAAAAAGGTCACAGAGCAGGAAACGGAACCCCACAGCTACAGGAAGCTCCCGTTTGCCTGGGATAGAACCACCCCCGCCGGCCGGCCGTCAATGACCCCCTTCAGCAACCCGCCCAGTGGACTCTGAATTCCACTCACTACCAGTGAGCTGAGCACTGCTTCCCATATGTTTCTCTGTCATCTGGATTCATACATGAATTGCTCATTCACATACTTTGCAAGGTTTCCTGACAGACTGCATGTCTTTTTCTAGCCCATTTATAAGAACTCATTGTATATTATATATGAACTGTTTATCAGTCAACTGTTGAAAGATTTTTAAGACATTATTTCTTCATTTTGTGTATGGCATCTTTTCTGTAAGAAGGTTACATTTTTACATATAAAATATTTCTATCACACAGCTTATAGGTTTTTAGTCCTTTATTTTCTGAGATTATTTTGTTACATTTCAATCTTTAAACCAACTGTAACTGCGTGTGTCTGTGTGGTATGTTATCCCAGGGCTCAGTCTTAATTCTTCCAGATGGACACAAGACTTCCCAGCAATATTTATTAACTAATCCATCCTTTCCTCACTGAACTAAATGTTCATATAAAGTGAGACCTGCTCCAGATTATCTGTTCTGACTGAACAATTTTGTCAATAAGACCATGATCCTATCACACTTGCTCTATGCTACATTCTGATACCTTCAGGCTTTTATTTTTATTTTTTTTAAAAACTTTGTTAGGTGACTCACAGACTTCCTTTTTCCCTATGAACTTTGAGGCCATTTATCAATTCTACAAACAACCCTACTGGGATCCAAGCTGAAACTGCATTAGATATATTAATTAATTTTGGAGAAATGACATATTTATGATCACCTATCCACCAAAAAAAATAGACTGTTCAGTTCTACTAACATTTCCTTCAATAAGGTTATAGCACTTTCTTCATACAGTTACTTTTCTGTTAAATGTATTTTAGAAATTTTAGTATTTTTGTCACTATTTTAAATGGAATATTTCCCCTATTTCCAGATTTAAGTGCTTGTTTCAAAGTACAAAGAAAAACTTTGCCTTTAATAACCATTCATGCTATATCCAGCTATCTTACCAACCTTCTATAGATCTTATTAATTTTTTTAAACTAAAACATCTTGGGTTTGGTAAGTATAAAATCACATAACTAGCAAAAAAAGAGAGTTAACTTTCTCTTCCAATATCTATACTATACCTCTTCTTTCCTGGTCTTACTGTCTCTAAGACCAAGAAAGTACAGGAATGGTGGGTGCCCTAGCCAGTTTTGCTCAGTGGTTAGAGCATCAGCCTGTGGACTGAAGGGTCCTGGGTTTGATTCCAGCCAAGGGCATGAACCTTGGTTGCAGGCTTGATCCCCACTCCGGTTGGGGAGCGTATGGGAGGCAACCAATCAATGTGTCTTTCTCACATCGATGTTTCTCTCTCTCTCTCTTTCTCTCTCTCTCCCTTCCACTCTCTGAAAAGCAATGGAAAAAATATCCTCAGGTAAGGATTTAAGGAAGGAAGGAAGAGGAGGAATGGTATTAAATGAGTGAGCACCCTGCTTAGCTGAGTTTAAATGAAACAGCTGTAGGTCTCATGGTTTAGAAATTTGGTAGTGATTTTAGAAGTATTCTGACATATTTAAGCAGTTCCCTTTCCTACTTATTAGAAATGGTTACTGTGGTTTTCATCACACACCCAATCAGCAACTGGTCATCTGCTCATGCGTTTTTTTCTCGTCTTCGCTGCTAACATAATAACGCTGAGAGAGTTTCTTCATTCTGAGCCAGCCTTGCACTCCTGGCATTAACTCAAGCTGGTCATAGTTTTCACACATTGTGAAATTCCATTTGTTAAGATTTTGTTTTGATTTGTTGCGTCTCTGGCTGTTTTACTTCTGTGCTCTTCAGGTTTTATAAAGGAAGTTAAATAAAATGAAATGGTGAACTTTCCTTCCTTTGTGAAATATTTGTAAAATTTCCTTTGTGAAATATATGTAAAAGTTATTCAGCTATTTCAAACAGTTTCCAGGGAAAAAAATTAAAGTTTCCGTTAATCAACTTCAACATACTTAGAAAATAAAATAACCAGGCAGGTAGAGCTCTACTTTCCAGTGCTACACCACTGCCCCCAAACGTGTCTTCTAGTGAGAAACACAAATATCCAATGTGGGATAACAAGCAGGTTAGGGGAGAAAAGACTTTCTGGATATGGCTTAATCAGAAAAGCTGCTTACTAACAACCTTTCCACTGCCTCAGTGGGGCAGGAGAGGAAATATGGGTCCTCGAGTTCCAGGTGCCTGAATTTAAGCCAAAACCCAGTGCATCTCCAAAATAGTTGAGAATTTTGTGTGGTCTTTCCTAAAAATTTTCTCAACTAAGAAAACTTAACTGCTGAGACTCTTCGTAGTGAAATCTTAAAGGACTCGGAGGAAATGCAGTGGTTCCGCCTACACAGCTCAGCTCCCCCTGCCCTCCACCACAGTGCGCTGGAATAGAGCTGGGACTATTCTCCAGGCTTCTCTGCAAAGCCTACTTCAGCTCTGCCATCCATTTCCTCTCCATTCACAGTTGTTTCAAAGTTTACTTGTTTCTAATAACCACCCCAAAGCTTAACGAAAAGTCTGAGAATACTGAAATTAGATTCACAAAACTTTCAAAGTTAAAAAAACAACAACGCTAAACCACCAAGCAGTTTACAAAGTGTAAATCAACCAATTGCTGCTTATGACAAACTGATCTTAAAAACAATGCTTAGCCTGATACTAAAACCTGTGCATAAGGACTGGCAGGGTTGAGATGAGAAAGGGACCACAGGTATGCTGAACACTAGCGGTTGTTTTCTGTTCGATTTGTACAAATAAACCACATGTCACTCTTATACACTGTCAGTGGGAAAAGTGCTTCAACACCTAAATGGAGGGAAATCGGTCAACATCTGCAGAACTACAAATGCATTTACTCTATGACGTAGCAGTTCACTCCCAGGAATTTACCCTGAAGATGGACCTCCAGCAACACACAAATACACATGGTTTAGCTCACCCACTGCTGCGTGATATGTAGCTGCAAAATACTAGAAATGACCTAAATGTGCACACACAAGACAGAAGTTGAACAAATGAGGATATATCTCCCACGATGAGTACTATGTAACAATAAAAAAAAAATGAGCACGATCTCTGGGAATAATCTGAGTGATTCCTAGGATATGCTGCTAAGTGAAAAGAAAGAACAAAAGAACACTCAGAAAAGGTTACTTCAAAGGAAGAAGAGGAAATAATTTAAATGTCAATATGCACACATATAATATGTTATGAACCTGCTTTTTCTTTTTCCCCACAAAAATAAACTTAGGAAGAAGACTAAGAAACTAATAAAATGGGTGGGAACAGGGATGAAAGGCTAGGGGAGGGCAGGACGCTTCTCTGAGTTCACTTTTCTGTACAGTTTTGGCTTCTGGAACCTTGAATGTGATATATATTAAAAAATAAAATTAAGTCCATAAAGATGAGAGGCAATCCCTAAACTGAATAAAAACAAAAACAAACCTAACAGCATTTTAAATAAATAACATGGTCACATGGGAGGAGGGGAAAAACGAATCCTAGTAACTTCTGAATGGAGTACTACATATATCCTCAGTCTGTAAACACAAGAACTGGGAAGAGGCCTCGTACCCCGCTCAATGGGTCTGGTGTTCGAAGGACACCAGTGTGGCAGTTCCTAGGACAGGAATCAAGTAGACCGGCTCCCTCGCAGCCTGTCTCCTTCACTGCCCAGAGCTGGCACCTGTGGATCCCTTCAGGAGCCCACCTCGTCATACACACTGGTCACGGGTGCTCATCTCACACTGTTCATATAAATCCAAAATAGTCGTCATTCATTCGTTTGTTACTCATCCAACTAATGTTTTTTGTAGAGGGTCCACTCTTCAAGAGACCTAGGCACTACCTAGGAATTGGGGTTACAACTGTGGAAAAGGGAGACCTGGTTCCTGCCCTCAGAGCTTATATTTTATTACACACACTAAACAAGAAAATTAATCAGCAAATGAGTAAGCTTATTCCACACGATGGTGCGTGCAACTGGGAGACGAAACCAGGTGATGGCAAGGAGAGGACAGTGACGGGCAGGCACAGGTGGCAGGGGAACAACCGAGGACTCGTGGTCAGGAAGCACGTCTCTGAGGAGGTGAGACACAAATGAAACCTGAAGGGCGATGAGCCAGCCATGTGAGAACCCAGAAGAACCGCATTGCTGACCAGAGAAGCCTGGCCCATATAAGGCCAGAAAGAAGGTCTGGGAAACGAGTGCACGAAAAGAGGGGATGGTGGTGAAAAGCGAGGGGAAAAGGCAAGAGCCAGGCCGCACTGGGCCATGTGGCCTTGGCGATGAGTCTACATTTCCCCTCACTGGAGAGTTTTAAATGGATTTACTTTTTTAGCCCGGCAGGGCGTGGCTCAGCGGTTGAGCGTCAACCTAGGATCCAAGCAATCAGGGTTCGATTCCCGGTCAGGGCACATGCCCGGGTTGTGGGCCCAATCAATGACTCTCTCATCATTGATGTTTCTGTCTCTCTCTCTCCCTCTCCTTTCCTCTCTCTGAAATCAATAAAGATATATTTAAAAAATAATAATAATAAAATAAGTGGATTTACTTTTTTAAAAGACTGTTTGTGTGCCGTTTGGAGACTGGAGTCTAAATGGGCAAGAGTGAAAGAGAGACTCCAGTCAGGACATTCAAACAGTGGGCCCAGGTGAAATGACCCATTGTGACAGTGGACAGGGAGGCAGAAAGAAGTGGCCAGACTGGGACTAAAGTCTGAAAATGGAATCGAAAGTGTGCGCCGGTGGGCTGGATGTGAAGGGTAAGGGAACGAGAGGATTCGGGCATGGCTCCCTGCAGCAGGATAGACAGATGCTCAAGGCCGTGAACTGAGGTGGCGATTCAGGATGGAGGGTGCAGGGAAGGGAATGCGAGCCCAGGGTGCCCTACTTTGGTACCTGGCTTCAGCACACTGATCCTACTGGGGGCTGAGGGGACTCCGAGGTGCCCCAAGATCTAGAGCTGTCTGCCCTGTGCCCATGCCCACATCACGACATTGTTTGAATTTCTGTCTTTGTGCCTCTGGCTCCCTCCTTCCCTCTCAGGGCCCATTTCTAGGTGGTGCTCCCTCTCCCCCCCAGCTCTCTCCTTAAAAGCCTTTAATCTCCACATCTGTGGCCTCTACAGCCTCTGATTCCAAAGCCTCACTCGCCCTCTTTTACTTCCCAGAACCTTCAAGACCTTGTCCATGCCCTTGCCTCCTCTCCCTCTCACAAGGCCGAGGCTGGAACAATTGTAATGAGCTGCCAAGAGGATTTAGGATGTTTGCCAGTTTCCTTCCAGCTCCTTATTAGTAAGACAGTTTCTAGGAAGGTGTATCATCTTTGGCACTACACGCACTGACTTGATTCCATCTTCCGAGAATTCAGGTTTTCTTATATTCTTAACTGGAAATCAGACTGGAGATAGGCAGCCCTAAAGTATTAGTAGGTTAAAGCTCAAAAGTCACAAATTAGTTAACTGGAATATAGGTTCTACATAGATCAAAAATTATAAAAGTTTCTAACACATACTCCCTGGCAGTCCACATCACTCATATATTTGAACTGAGGTCTATTCTCAATCCAAGATTTTCTTCTTGCCCAGATGACTGACACAGGGAGTGTCAAAAGCTCCAGCCTCAAGCCCATGCCTCTGTCTACCAAAAGAGGCACAGGCCTCCCCTGGGACCCCGCTAGAAAAACCACATGAGAACACAAGATCAGCATGAGAGAAAAAAGGCAAAACCATTTCATTAGGGCAGCTGCTATTATTTATAAATTTAAAAACCTAAATTTGAAGACATCAAGCACTGCTCGGTTTACAAAGTGAGTGAGAAACAGAGCTGGTACGGAAAGACCAGTCATACGCTGGGCCCTGTACTAGCCCATCATCTGAGGACAGCCACGGTATGTGAAATTTACAGTTACTTTCAAAGATTTCATTTGGGAAAAGATACTTAGGAGCGTCCCCCACATCCCCAACAGCAATTCTTGATTAAAAAAAAAAAAAATTCTTGATAAAAAAAAGATATGCCATCACAAGTTTATTTAACAAAATGTCACACAAAAAATAAAGACAAAGGACATTTTTGATTGCCAATTCATCATCTGTATTGTTAAAAAAAAATTCACTATAAAAATAATAAGTTGGAAAAATGACTTTGATCCACTAAGCCTATAAAATAGTTTGAAAAATTAACAATTTAAAAAAGTAGAATTTAGTACATAATACTCATTCTTCTGGATTACACTTACTACCATGTGACAATTTTTATAGTGCTATTAACTACCTCCTCCCACTAGGCTGCAGTTTCTCTGAAAGCATGGGCTTTGTCTGCTTCGTTCACGGCTATGTCCCAGCACCTACAATGTTCACTGACCCAGAGTAGGCACCTGGTAAACATCTTTCCACTGCTGAGTGAATACACGTGAGGTGAGACTTTCCTGCAGCAGAGTACTCATCAAGAGACTGCTTCCTGAATGA
This sequence comes from Miniopterus natalensis, assembly GCF_054644295.1. NCBI lineage: Eukaryota > Metazoa > Chordata > Mammalia > Chiroptera > Miniopteridae > Miniopterus > Miniopterus natalensis. Next base: position 88,768,404 of record NC_142086.1, on the reverse strand, counting down.
ACTTCTTACACTGGGAACACAGCGTGAAAGCAGAATTCAACGGAGGAAGTTAAGCTTGGGAAAGGAAGGCTCTAGTGAGTGAGCCTGATCGATGATGTGAAACACAATCATCTGCCAGCACACAAAGCAAAGCAGGGTCACAAGTCTCTTGCATTTAAACTTCGGCACTCAACTGACAGGTCAGTGCTCCTGTTCTTCCCTTCTCCCCTTTTCTCCCTCTCTCTCTCTGCCTTCTACTTTATTTTAGAAGTAATTCCAAAAAACCTGGTTATTTGATTTTCCAAGCTCAAAGTAGATCAGAGGTTTGAACCAGAAGGCTCGCTAGTTGAAAGAGACAGTCTGGCAGCCAATATGCTAACAACCAGGCAAAAGAAAATAAAATAGACACCAAAAAAAGCACAGAAATGTGGTGTCATTTAGTTTCAATTCAAATATATTCATACACCAATCTACCTACATTTCCCACGACAGTTTTGCTATTTCAGAACATAGTAAATGGTTTTCATACTGATGACACTTAAAATCAAAGCTCAGACTATTTTCTGCTTGAAGGCAACAAGGAATTATGTCAATCTTTATTAATTTCCATTAAATTACAAATAAAAGAGGTCAATCATTTACAGGGACAAGCAATTAGCCGGACAACTTAGTTATGTGGAATACCCAGCTCCCTGTGCCGACAGCAGCTACCTTTTTTGGGTTTTGTTTTGAGGGCCTATTATATGCCAGGCCCCACACTAAGTGCTTTATGTAAATTTCTCTCCCAATCCTCTTAGCCCTGTAAGGAAAATATCTCATCCCATTTTCTAGATTAGAAAACCAGGATTAGAGAGAACAAATACATGTTCCAAATCCTAAAGTCAGAAGGTAGTACAGCTGGGATTCAAATGAAGACTTGTGCCTATAAATCGTGCTTTTTCTACAACAGCAAGCTGCCCCCACAACACCAGCAAACCAGGGAAGCAGAGCATTACTATAAGAAAGAACCAAACACCGAGGGAGAGCATGGCTCCCACACGAGCCTCGAACACAAACTACATCTGCCGCTTACTCTCTTTCCTTCCTGAGGTTTCAAGACTCAATGCTTATCTTTGATAGTTAATCAAGAAATTCAACAATATTTATTATGCATTTCCCTTGTACAAAACTGTAATAAATACTGGCTGTTTCACTATTTCACTGGTGACTTCACTACTAACCTTCAAATATATGTTTTTTTACTCTATTCAATGAAAGATACAGAACCATTCCATAATTAAGCAAGAAATGTGGGACATTCAGATGAAGATGGGTCAAGCTAAAATAAATAGGTAGATAAATATCAAAATGTAGATTTCTCAACTGGAAATTCAACTTTTTGTTACCTGGCAAATGTCACCACTTTTTTTTTTTTTAGTTCCACATGAGAACTCCACTTTTCAAAGTCTTTCTCTAGTGAGAAGTACAGGGTGTTCCAGACTAGAGGTGTATAGTTTCCTTCTATAGCTTAAGAAATTATATTACTGGAATATTTTATTTTATCTTCGGCTTATACGAAGTTCCAACTTACCATATCTGTGCTAAAACAGGCTGAGGTAACCCAGATTGGAAAAAAAAGTTTCTAGCTTGATCACCTGTAAATTAAGTGGGAAAAGTTTCAGAATAAAACAATAGCTGACCAACAATAGAAATTTTCTGACAATAAAATTGCAAAACTAAGAAAGAGGCTGGTAATCCTGCAAATACTGAATTGAATACATGATAACAGCCAAGTGTAAATCCATATGCAACAGTAACATGCAGCCATCAGCACTGACACTAGAACTTACTGCTTTAAAAAAATTATCTCAACAAAGGTGGTAACTGCCACACACGTGACTAAGCACATCTACAGGGATCCTCCGGAAAGTGAGAGCCACACCTCTACTTTTTAAAAAGGTCTTTGCCATTTCCAATATCTACACTTCAAATTTTTGTGCTTCTAATATGTTTACAGGGAATAAGTAACAACAATTTTTAAAAATCACATGATTAAGATTTAATAAGTTAAAGAGAACTATGAGGCAAAGACACATACAAAAAATCTGGGTCTCATTTTCCCCAAAGCCAATTCCCACAGGGGAACCAAACAGGAAAGGTAATAGAAAAGGCAAAGTTCCAAAGGAACTTTAGGGACACAGGAATAAGAGAATTCCCTTTTCAAATGTTCAGAATCTGTTCATTTATTTAAGTTTCCCAAACCAGTTCAAGATCAGAATTAAGCAAGTGTTTTAGCCCAAGGACCAGAGTCCAGTGCTACCTTCCTTAAAGAATTGCGGCCCTTTGATCTTAACTAATTCGCATCAATGATGTGCCAGGAACAAGTGGCTTGACGTCCACTAAGATTGCAAACAGAGCTTCAATGCATTATTGGAAAAGCAATTATAAAAATACAGGCTCAAGGACAAGGTGAATGGGTAAATCCCCCTCAGTCACAGGTAAGCCCACCTTAGCTTGCATAATAGATTCTCCTAAGACTACTGAGAAGTAACAATGTAAAAATATGGACTCCAATTACCAGTGATAAATCCAGACATTGGCTTTAAACTATGGAACTGCTGATCATGCTTCGCTCTTTCCTCCACAGTTATGGCCCAGATATCCAGGCTGCCTAGAAGCCAAAGAAAGGCACACAGGTTACTGACTGAGAAAGAAGAAACAGGCCCTCACATTTACTAGTTGCTAGTACTTTAAGAGTCTGTCAATGTTATAAACGATCTGATAATGAATGCCTGTTTTTCCTTGGAAGTTAGGCACACAAAGTTAAAAAATTAAGAGTAAACCAAGCCTCACCCACCCAAAGAAGAAATTGGCACGAATTGTTTATAAACACTGTCCTATAATCCTATAGTTAGCAGCACTGTATGAAGATATAGTAAGTTAATCATCATTTATTTACATGAATGTAAGCAACAGACTAATTTAACTGCATTTTCAGACATCTTAAATGCCACAAGCGAAAGTTATGAAAGACGTTAAGCTTCACAATTAGTATCTGATGTGATTCCATGAAATCTCTGGGGGTGATAAAAAATACTCAAGTGTTGGACTGTAGTAATGCTTGCACAACTCTGTAAATTTACAAAAACCCCACTGAAGTTGTAAGTTAAAACCAGTGAATGTTATGGCATGTAAATTACACCTCACTAAGGCTGGTTTTAAAAAAAATAGCAAACCAAGGAGAATGGGACTTAGGTTCTCCTTCAGTTTCAGCTCAAGACTGAGCAGAGGTTCCCACTTTTGAGATCTTTCTCACTTCGGACTGATTCTCAAACAAATCACCAAAATTAACTCTAGATTACACAGGCAGAAGGTTCTCAACACTTCAGACACTTCCCAAAAGATGGGAACAGACCATACACGTATGTTTCATACAAATGTGAATGAGCCCAGCACAAAGCAAAATGCCTGCATGCTGCCGCTAACCTCTCCGCAGGGTCTGCTACGGTGGGGACAGGCAGAGCGGCAAGTCACTGCAGACATAGCTATTGGCTGTACTTAAGTGCCAAGAACTGTGCCAGACATTAGGGATCAAATGTTGACGGGTACAGACCTGATCCCTTCCCTCATAGGCCTTACAGTCTAGCAAATCCTAGAAGAGACTGTTATTTCCCTGTCAGAATTCATCCCTGAACTAAAACAAAGCAAGCCAAAAAAAAGCAAAAAAGAAAGAAACCGTGCCCAGTAATTAAGAAGGAAGGCGAAAACAAAACACAAGATAAGTAACGCTAATGGCTGTGAAAACTTCCCAGACTTCCGTACCAGAATCCCACAGGGACTTTTACAGGGGGATCCAAGCGACAGTGCTCTGCTCCTGCTACTCTCTTCATGATGCCTGCCTCAGACAGCGGAGTAGGCCACTAATGTGCCACACTCTCACTTGAAAAAAATACTTAGCGAGCAAACAGAAACAATTATTTAACACTTTCCTAATAATGTTAGAAAAAAATTGCCTAAAAAAACCATTTTATGCAGATTGATATGTTTTAAGCAGATAAAGTGAAACAGAAATGTCACCCTTCCAATTCAGGCTTTAGAAAAAGTATAGAATAAACGACCTGGTCATGTCAACAAACTGCAAAGAAAAAACAGAGGGGACAAAGGGGAGTTCACTAGTGAAGACACTCAGGAGACACAGGAACTAACTGCAACATATGTACCTTGTTTGGATCCCGATTTCAACAAACCATAACAAAAAAATGGCTGAATCAGAATTTTAACACTAATATTAAGAAATTGCTATAAATTTTGTAGATAGGATAATGGTATTGTGATTATACCTTTAAAAGTGTTCTTATCTTTTAGAAACATGTATTAAATATTTGTGAATGAAATGATTTGATGCCTGAGAGTTGCTTTGAAAGAATCCAGATGAAGCAATACTGGCTGTGGGTTGACAGTTGCTGAAACTCTGCGATGGGTACATATAAGCTGGGTTAATTATACTATTCATTCTATTTATGTATGTATCTGAAATTTGCCACAATACTAAGTTATTAATATATGGTTCCAAAGTACATTTAAAAAGGAAAATCTTTAAAAACTTACCACCAAAAGGTGCTGGAAACTGAGCCATGGTTCTGTCACTTTCACCTTGCTAATCGACGCCTGTAATTGAAATGAAACATTTAAGTTTATGAAAACTTCACTCCTACGTACTTTAAACACACGAACATGCTGTGTCTTTCATGATCAGAAGGCTGATACCAGAGCTAGGGTTCAGCTTTGTGACAGTTACAACTAGGGGGGCTCATTCATTCATTCTCTGCAGTTTCTTGGTGCCAATGGGCCCTGGGGAATGTTGACGAAAGACACTGTGGCAACTTCGGTCTGAAAAGTGACACCATTCGCCCAGGATGGCCCAGTGTATCACCAGTACTGCATCTGTCACTTTTAAAAAGACCTTCTTCACCATCTCCATATACTAGGACATCTGCTTGGTGGTTATAACAGCAGCTCTTTTATAACTCTTTTTTTAATCCTCACCTGAGGATATTTCTTTTCCATTGCTTTTGAGAGAGAGAGAGAAACATCGATGTGAGAGAGACACATCGATTGGTTGCCTCCTGCACATACCCCGACCAAGGCCAGGGACAAGCCTGTAACCAAGGTACGTGCCCTTGGCCAGAACTGAACCTGGGACCCTTTAGTCCTCGGGCCGATGTTCTAAGCACTGGGCCAAACCAGCCGGGGCTAACAGTAGCTCTTTTTAATGAGCACTTGGAAAATGCTGCCCACTGTACCAGGCAATTTTTTGGTCTTGGTGCTTTTCCTTGTCGTCGCAGCCCTGTGAGACACGTCCTGTAATTACCCCCCTGCCCGTATTACAGATGAGGAAATGAGAATCAGAGAGGTGAAGTGATCAGAGCAATACCGCACATTTGGTGACCAAGCTGGATTTGAGCAGAGACAGCAAACTCCATGGCCTGCGTTCCACCCATGAAAAATACTGTCTGCAGTTGCGGCCCTGTACACAATGCATATTACCTAATGTCTGCCCAGAACATGGAACCCAAACCCAGGCAAAGTCCCCACCAGGCATCCTTTGTTCACGTGCGGCCAATGTGGAACCAAGCAGTCCTCTTCCTCAACTAAAAAATCCACCCTCGCTGAGTATCTTTCCTTATACTTAACACAGTAAATACGCCTCCTCAATGTCATCTTCCAATCTACCCTTGGAATTCTTTTCCAACTATGATAGTTTTAATTTCCAAAAGCTCTCTCTTATGAAAGCAACGCTTGCCTTCATGTCAGTGTCAGAATCAACTTCCAAATCTGAAGGGTTCATGTCTGTTTCTGTCATCTTCAGAGTGAGCTTTAGGGGTGCCTGAAGGATAGGCTGGGCAGAAAGCAGCTACTTACATACATGGTGGGAAGGCTGAAAGGCCAGTTCAGCGCAGCCTCATCTATCAATCCAACGTGCCCACCCCCAACCCCACTGGAGGAAAAAAACTAAAACACTTTTTCCCCAATTTTGTATATGTCACGTCTCTACTAGGAGATGCTTCTTTGCATGACCTGGATTAATTAACAGACAGACTTGTGCACAGGGGGAAGAAAGAGTAAACATTTTAAGTGCCTCACCCTTCAATTTAACAATTTTAACTTCAGTTGCTCAAGGGTTATCAAGCCGCCACTGTCAACAAAACAAAATAGCCTTTACTTTAATTTATTTATTTTTAAATATACCCTTTACTTTTACATAGGTTTTTTTGTTTTGTTTTGTTTTTTTTAAGTGATATTACCTGGAATCAAATGGCATCTTAAAGCTCTACTCCCAGAATCAGAGATAATGGTCTATCCCAGGAGTGGGAAATGTCCAGCTCGCTAGCCATACTGGTCTGGCCCTGCAAGGCAACCACAGGTGGGACTCGAAACTCAATAAATCTAGGAGCTTTTTTCATAATTTTTAAGTTGATAATTTTGTATGGTCCTCGAATGATGTTATAAATATCCAAATGGCCCCTGACAGAAAAAAGGCTCCCCACCCCTGGTCTACACTCTGCCAAAATTACACAGTCAGCTTCGGTGAGGACTTACTGGCATCACCTTTGCTGTTAAGGATTTACAATGAACTCACAGAACTCAACAGCAAAAGAAAAAATAACACAAATGAGCAAATAAAAAATGAGCAAAGGACCTGAACAGACATTTTTTTCAAATAAGACATAAATGGCCAACAGGTACATGAAAAAATGCTCAACATCACTACTGCAAAACCACAATGAGATATCACCTCACACCTGTTAGGGTGGCTATTATAAAAAAGACAGGAGGTAACAAATGCAAGGATGTGGAGAAAAGGGAACCCCTGTGCACTGCTGATGGGAATGTAAACTGCTACAACCACAATGGCAAACAGTACAGAGGTTCTTCAAAAAAATGAAAACAGGTGGCGTGTTTGCAAGGGCTGCGGCTGGTTATAGCCATAGGATCTCCAACTGCATGCAGAAGCAACCTGGAGAGAAGACAGCTCAGGTCAGCATAACACCTGCAACTGTCACTCGCCTTCCTGTAATATATATTAAGAAAATACAACTACCATATGATCCTGCAATCTCACTTCTGAGCACACATCCAAAGGAAATGAGATCACTATCTCAGAGGGACATGCGCACTCCAGGGTTCGCGGCAGCGTTATCCACAATGGCCAAGACATGAAAACAAACTAAGTGTCTGCTAACAGGTACACAGAGGAAGAAAATGTGTGTACATATACAATACAACTCCCCAGCCATTAAAAAAGGAAATCCTGCCTCTTACGACACGGGTGAACCTGGAGGACACTATGCTAAGTGAAATAAGCCAGACACAGAAAGGAAAACACTGTATAATCTCAGTTATATGTGGAATCAAAAAAAGTCGAACTTGTAGAACCAGCAAATAAAATGGTGCCTGCCACAAGCTGGAAGGCGGAGGGAATGAGGAGACGTTGGTCAAAAGATACAAACAGTTACGAGATGAGTAAGCTCTGAGAATCTAAGGTGCAGCATGGTGACAAAAGTTAATAATACTGTACTGTATACCTGATATTTTCTAAAAGAAGAGGTCTTGAGTGGTCTCATCACACATTCACACACACATAAAATGGTAACCCTGTGAGGTGTGGATGTGTGAACTAGCTCTACTGTGGCCATCATTTCATAATGTGTACATGCATTAAATCATGCTGTACACCCTAAATGTATATAGCTTTTATTTGTCTATGATGCTTTAAAAAACTGGGGAGGGGGGTTTACAATTAGATAGGGGACAGAAATGCACATCAAAGAAAGTGTGTGTGTGTATGTGTACACAGAAAGAGCCATTAGCAGCAAACAATGTAAAATGCAAGCAACAAATAATTAACTAAAACTTTATTAAATGCTTGCTAATACATTTGAGCTATACTAGCCAATTCTATTAACCCTATGAGCTAAGTAATATTACTAACCCATCTTTCAGATGTGGAAGCTAAGGCAACAGTTTACACAATTAGTAAATGGTAGAAGAGGACATCAGTCTTTCAGTATGAAGAAATTCACTGAACACTCATGAAGCACAGTAGTTAGCCTGGTAAACCAACTAGGGTGAACTGGGGAATGGGGAGCGAGAGGATACTGTTCCAAGCAATGAAAGCGCTAGAAACAAAAAGGAGACAAAGAGAAACCAAGTTTGTTTGTTTTAAGTGTCAGCAGACACAGAGGAAACTGAATGGGAGAAATAAGTTTAAGCATTTTGACATATAAGTCCGAAGAGCTTTTACTTCTTATATGAAAAAGCAAAGCTTCCTTTAGTGTAAGTAAGCATTTATCAAACGGAAGTAGAAAGTCATATATATATGACAAATATATATATATTTGACATCTTACAGAAAGCCCAGGGCAATAAAAAGAAAAGGAAAGAAAAGATAAAATAAAGTGAATGAAGGCAGAAATTCCACGCATATGATGAGATTGAAACAGGGTAAGGTAGGTCACCTATGCTAAAAACAAACAACACAGGGACTTGCCCAGAGCAAAGCAGAGAAGGGCAACTCTCTCTGGGGTCCCTGGCCCTACTGCCTGGGAAGAAGTAAGGAGGCAGGACCACTGCCCAGGAGGAGGGTGGGAAGACTAGCAGCAAGGAGCTGATATAATGTTGGGGGGAGGTTGCTGAATTGGAGTTCTTACAGGCAGAAAAGGCAGCCCTCCCACCAGCTTGGGATTTATATTTCTGTTTAGTCTTTTCCCTATAAATATACAACTGTTTCTCTCTTTTGCACTCTAAGTTATAATGCATAATTTCCCCAAGTTCTTAAGACCTTTTATAAACATTAATTTTTAGAGTAAGGTAAACACCCCTATACTTACATATAAAAACTAGAAAAACAGACAGACTATATACTGAGCAATCAAGAGACAGGGAAACAGCAGTACTTTTTAAAAGTTTGGGTAAATGTTAGGATCTTTAAGCCAAAAGCTAGGATGTTTGAGAAGTCTTTCATCTTCCTTCACTTCAGCTTCAGGAAGGAGAGCCAATTATAGAAAGCTAAAGGAACGCTGATCCTTAATTTCAGCATTTACATTAAAATCGCAAATGTTGATGTATTTAAAGAAAACCTCTAAAAATGTGTATTTATAAAACTATGTGAGATGAAATGAGGAAATTCAAATATATAATCACCCACAGAAAAGGAATCTTCACAATTATGTAATTCAAATAATTAGCAGGTTTCTAATACACCAAAACAGGGCTAGTTTAGAATTAATGACCTAAAGACCAAGAGAGATCATGAACATGCATTATGTTTTTCACTTAATTATTGACCATTCACTCTCACATAAATCCTATAATCCTCTTACATAAATTAGAGACAAGCAAAGGTAACAGGAGCAGACAGGCCCAGCTGGATGTCACCACTGACCTATGCTGCTGCTCTCAGAGAACATGCGGTCCCAATACTAAGAGTGTCCTCTTGGTAGAGAAGGTATTTTGTCTCTTCCCAGATCATGGTGCCCTTTCCCAACATTCAGGATAATTTATTTATTTGAAATAGATTTTCATAGCATAAGATAATAAACTTTAAGTTCATTTCTTATAAAGAAATGCTTTTTAAAATTTTATTTTAAAGTTGCTCAATAGGTTTAGTTTTAGGTTAAAGAACCTACAGGGTTGGAGGTACAGACTAGAAAATTTAATGTCTAGAAATTTGGCATCAATAAAAGATTGAGAGGAAAGAAAGGAACAGAAATGTGAAAATGTGAGAGAAAATGAAAATATACATATATTTTAAACATCCTAAAGGATATTAAAAATACCCTCAATAACACTAAGATAAACCACACTCTAGTCATATCGTATTACTATATGACACTTCAGAGTTGTGATAGTCTGGATTTAGGTACAATTTTACCCATATTTACCCCTGAAAGAAAATAAAAATTAAAAGGAATCACCAAGCCCTGATCAGCGGTTAGAGCATCAGCCTGTGCACAGGAGGGTCTCCGGTTCAATTTCCAGTCACGGGCACATACCTGGCCTGGCCAGCCCAGTGTGGCTCAGAGGTTGAGCACTGACCTATATGATCCAGGAGATCATGGTTCAATTCCCAGTCAGGGCACATGCCCGGGTTTCGGGCTCGATCCCCAGCAGGGGGTGTGCAGGAGGCAGCCGATCAATGACTCTGATGATTGATGTTTCTATCTCTCCCTCTCCCTTCCTCTCTCTGAAATCAATAAAGACATGTTAAAAAAAAAAAAAAAAAGGCATATACCTGGGTTGCAGGTCCGACACACCCCCACCCCCCACCCCCGGTCTGGGCGTGTGTGGGAGGCAACCAATCCATGTGTCCCTGTCATGTCACTCTCCCTTCCGCTCCCTAAAAATCAATGGAAAAACACCCTCATTCTTGGGCGGGGATAAGAAAGGACTCACCCAACAACAACACTGCTGTCCCTGTATCTTTCCTTTTAAAGGCCTTAACGTCTCTAAAAATTCAAACTTTGAAAACCTTAAAGGAAAACTGAAGGAATCTCTCTTATTTAAGAAAAAGTCTGGAAGGAACAGAAACAACTAGAAGAGCCTGATGCTGCTTCACGCCCACTTCGCTCCTGTGAGGTTACACACAAGGACAGGAGGTACACAAAGCTCTTTTGAAACACAGAGAAGAGGTACTGAAAGCCAAGCAATAAAAGGACAAAGGAGCTGACAAACCCAAACATACAGCCAAGCTGATCAATGCCCAACTGTCATGTCTTAAGTCATGGGCCTCCCTCCGGTGTGGCTTCTCTCTGTGCTGCTGTCTGAGGTGGAGCGAGATGACCTGTAAGGGATGTACAGCCAGTTCACAAGTGAGAGATTTCTAAACTTCATGAAGGGTAAAGAACCCAACGAAAGAGAACCTTATGACTAAGTTCAAAGAGTCACTGTCAATGTTCTGTCCGAAAAACTGCAGTGAACATTGAAGCTGTCCTCTAAAAGAGAACAGGCACTCCCCCGGATTTCTGTTGTGGAGGGTGGGGGCGCAGGGGACAGAGGTGAGAGGGGACAGGTCCGGAATGACCAGTGGTGAGCAATCACTGTCAGGCCCAGCTGTCAGCACATCACCAGGCAACACTCACTGGCACTTCAGACGACGTGTCCACTTACTCCGGCTTACTTTCCACAAAGAAATGCCAGGATATCTACCTATGCAGCTCAGTAAACAGATTTTACCCTCAGTTGTTCTAAATCACCCTTACTTTAATATATGCAATAGGAAATACAATTCATCAGGCAGCAGAACAGAGCTACAATGTTGAAAAATCAGGCTTAGAAAACAAAAGGACAGGGAAGGAAGTTCTTATTTTAACAGTAAACGGAAATTAACTGGCCCCTCTATGATGCTTATTTCCACTTCTACACCAATTGCAAAGTAACACCTGAAAAGTAAGTCACTAACTAGAGTTTGTCTAACTTATTTAAGAAATCAGATTCTAACAGACTGCAGCTGCAGGTGGGATGAAGGTTTCCTTTTTTTTATTTATTAGGTTTTTATTGATTTCAGAGAGAGGAAGGGAGAGGGAGAGAGAGAGAAACATCAATGATGATAGAGTCACTGATCGCTGCCTCCTGCACGTCCCTGACTGGGGATCGAGCCCACAGCCTGGGCATGTGCCCTGACCGGGAATCAAATCGTGACCTCCTGGTTCATGGGTTGCTGCTTAACCATTGAGCCACACCAGCCGGGCTGAAGGTTTTCTTTAAATAAAAACTGAATTTTCCATACAAGGCACATGCACACTTAAAAGCAAACATTAAAATAAATTTGCATACTGCAGCACAAGAACTGGTATCACACTGTGTCTTAAGTCAACACAGTGTACTACTTTCTACTATCACCTCTACCTCTAGAAAATTAACTTGCACCCCTCTAAATACAGCCAGCAACCAACCTGGCATTATCAGTACATGTAGAGGAACAGTGGTCAAGGCTGGGCAGAGAGAAGTTTTAGAGAAAACATTTCGCTTTAGAAAAGAGGTCAAGAAACTACCCAGAAAGCACCAATTGTGCAAAACAAAACTGCAACACTAAAAAGAGCGGGAAAGCAGGAAGTCCTCCGGCCAGATTTTTAAGCCGACTCAACAAAAAGAGTGTAACAGCTGCAACTGTACAAATTAATGAGTCAACAGGTCACAGTAAATAAGAGATGAAACCCGTGCTATATAAAAACCACCATGTGCTAGAACTTATAACATATTCTACATTTGAGTATATCATCAAAATAAATCTGATAAATGCAAGCCCTGATAAAAACACACAACTGAGATCCCAGCAATATTTCACATCTCTGACACCCTCACAGACGTAGCGTCACAATGGACAGCAATAGCAGTCAGGCCCTCCTGTCTCATACAACCAACTCCCAATGCCAGCAAGTGGAAAATTCAAGGGAGATTGTGTTTTAATCTCTTAGGTTCTTTGCTAAAGACTTAAGAGTCTGAACAGTAGATAAATGAAATCTACATAGCTACATATTGATAATCTGATCCAACACTGACACTGGCTATCTCAGGCTACAGCTGATGATTACTTACCAATTGTAAAGAAAGGGGGAAGTCCAAGGCAGAGCCGTGCTGCCGAATCAATGAAGAGTCACAGAGTCATGAATGAGTGCAAAGGACAATGCAGTCATTAGCAAAAACCAGCTGCACCATGCTAGGGGACCTAGAGGACTTCTGTGCAGGACAATATTTATCACCACTGGAAGTTCTAGGACTAAGAAACCAAACAATGACATTAGCGTCACCAAAACACAGTACAGGCAGCCAAGGGGAAAGCAGGCTGTGTTCGAGGCTGGTTCAGATTTTAGTTTCAGCTCGTTCGACTGAGATACACTGAAATACATGGAAGCCTGAGGGGGGGAAAAAACTGAAAAGAATCTCAGTCATCATTTACTGAGGATTTCATTCAATTTTTAAAGTAGATCCGGCTGTAATGTTAAAACACAGAACGGAAGCTTGGAAGTTTCTGTAAAAATCACAAATGCACCGTGATCTGGAATAAAACTGAAAAAGGAAATCCCAGGTTTTCTCGATTTTGTATTTTTCTTAAAAAAGATTCAACTTCTCATAAGATGAAAACTTTGTAGAAGCCAATTTTTATACTCAAAATGTGGATTATAATTAATTTATCTAGAATTCCAATTTAGGCACACATCTGCACACTTTGAGGTGGCTGAATTTAATTCCAGTGTTGTGAAACCCAGTAGAGCTATTAAGTTTTACAATTCCAAAAAACATGCAAAAGATTTTTGAAATGATAACTATTGTTACTGAAGGGAAGTAAAGTTAATGCACTTAATATGCAGTTCAGATTAATATTCATCTAGATGCGGACATTCCAAAACTAACCTTTTATTCCCTCTCTGACAAAGCTCTTCTTATTTCCTTTATACACCAACTTTTGAAATGAATCTTACAAAGTTTTTGACAAAAGGAAATTTTACTTGGGAATTTGAACCAATTTACTTGTCAACCCAAGATGAAACACCACAAAGGAATGAAGACAGAACTCAAAATAAATAAGTTTATTATTGCAGATTTCCAATATTATAGCCGTATAGCAAAGAGAGCCCTCTCCCACGCTGCTGCTGGGAGGGGAACTGTTACAACTCCTATGAAGAGCAACATGACAATGTATGTGCCAAGACTAGGAAAAATCCCCTGTGCCCACATGCCTAATAACTCAACTCCTGGGAACCCACCCTAAGAAAAGAATCCAAAATGAAATGTGTATGTCCAAAGATGTTCACTGTGACTTTATTGTTACTGATTAAAAACTGAAATACTCTTAAATGTTCAACAGACTAGGAATAGTTAGGTAAATTGTGTTAGATCTATACAATGACGTGACATTTAAAAATGCTTATCAAAAGTACAGAACTTTATGCAAGGTATTATGTCTACCATATTTTTGTTTTTAAAAAATACAGCCCTGGCCGGGTGGCTCAGTTGGTTGGAGTGTCATCCCAAGCACCAAAAGGCTGCGGTACGATTCCTGGTCAAGGCACATACTTAGGTTGAGGGTTCGATCCCCAGTCAGGGTGCATACAAGAGGCAACTGATCCACATTTCTTTCCCCCCCCTTCCTCTCTCTCTAAAAATCAATAAAAATATAGTCAGGTGAGGATTAAAAAAAATTTTTTTTTAAGTACGCTGAAAGAAAATATACCAAATCATTAAAACATATATAAAGTGTTATAAATATTATGATTAACATTTAAACTTGTACAATTGATTCATAGTTACTGCTTTCATATACATTGTATCAAATGAGATTACCTTGCAATCCTCCACCTGCTGTGAAAGCCCAGATAAAAAAAGCTACCCACCTGAGTGTGAGAACAAGCCACTCTGCAGAATAACTAATGATGAGTGTGACTGCAATTAGGAGCTGTGTAGAACTACATAGGGAACAGCATTCTAGACTAAAGAACAGCATGAAGGGCACGCACAGAGCACCATATAACAGTACAAAATGCATCCAAGGAAGAGTGGGTAATTCTGAATGGCAGGAACATAACAGGGATGAGAGAACAGAAGAAATGCTGTACAGGGGACCGGAACCCAGGAGTGGAGGGCAGCCTCCACAACATCCTGTGATCTACAGAACCTTACCTTCATGCTGAAGGTCTTCCTCTTAATATAGACCTCTGAAGCAGCCACTATACAAGCTACTTAATTTTTCTTTTTCTTGGGCAACTGGGTAAAATCACACAAAAGTGGCTGTACTTCACTTACAACCAATTTGTAAAGCTTACAGGATAACACCCATATTTGAAGTTTTGCACAGAAACAGATTATTGGCTATTAAAATCACTTATGTTCAGAACATCTGAAATGCTAATTTTTATATTTTCTTCCTTCTGTGGGTATATTTCAATAGGTGAGATGCAGAAACCTGACTAAAAAATGCTATTGTGCTGAATATGTATCAAATGTAGAGCTGTTTATAGCTGAACAGTGACAGCAACTATTTGAAGTTCTAACAAAGCTGCTAGCATTTAAATGTCACTCTGCATTGCAACATGAGCATGCTGCTCCACTGGAAATCATGGGCTTCCACACAGTACTTACTGTAGCAAGACCATGAGTCACTCTAGAACAGGCAAACTCCTACTGATTCTCACAACGGGTTACCAAAATTAATTGAGCCATTACAGGCTGGGCACACAGTCCAGGGGGTGATCAAGAGTTTCAAGTCATCAGATGGAATGCATCCTGCAAGAGTCCAGCAAGCATCCAGCTCTGGTACTTGACTGGCTGTGGGCCTTCTGTGAGTTGCTTAGACTATTTCTAAGCTTGAGATTCTTTATCTACCAAATGCAGGTTATAACTGTATCTCACGTTAAAGGCTTAAGTGATAAAGACTCTCTCCATGACCAAACTTTAGTCTGAGGCCTGTTGTCAACTAGGCCTTGGCCTTGACCCCCGGCCTGTCTTCAGCCTGCCTAGCCAAGTTTTAGCGAGAATCCTGCTGAATCATACTCTGGATCTGATCAAGTTCCTCATCCCCAACCTTTGATATTTACACCCCAAATCCTGTTAGGTCAGTTTAGCAAAAATCCCCCCACCCTTGACGTCTCCTCTTGGCAATTTTCCACGCACGGGCCTCTTCACCCTGCTCCTGGCCTATACATCCCCACTTCTTGTACTCAGAGTTCATCCGATCTCTCTCCTCTATTACAACAGTCGTGAATGAAGTCTTCTTTACCATTTTAACAAGCGTCAGAACCATTTTTTCGTTAACAACAAGGAGAATTCAGTGAGTCTTCCTGTAGGTAAAACTCACAGAACAGTGTCTGGTGGATTTCCTCTGCTGTTCCCTGTGCATGCTCTAAGCCTAGAACTAGATCCACTGTAAACTGCCTGCTTACTCTGTTTCTTGGACAGGACCATGGTCCCTAAAGAGCAAGGACTTGTTTTTGAATTCCCAGAATCTATTACACGGTGTGACCCCATTATAGGCATACAAACAATGTGCACTGAATGAGTTTCAGAATGAATGAATGAAACAAGCATGAGAATTCCATGTGATCACCCTCCCACCTCCAGTAGTCACCTGCATAAACTGAGAACTAAACAAGGAGTCTTTTCCCAGTCAGATTCCTGCTACTGTGTAGTCCTACAAATTGAGGAACCAATTTCAATTCTCCAAAGTGGTAAACAACAAATTATGACTTTCAAAGTTGATTATGGTCCCCAAAATATTCCAAGGAATACAAGAGAAATGAGCTAGTTCCCTAAATCTCATGGTATTATAGTAGCCATGTAATCTGCAAATCAATTATCTGGAGTTCTCACAGAAATACATAAAACACAGTCCAACTGAGGAAGCTGAAGATTAAACATATGCCTTTTCAAGAAGAAAGCTATGAATTAAAACAGGTAATCACATTCCAGAAACTTGCTATTTTGGAAGCAGTTTTCAAAATGCTTAGAAGGTTCCTCTTTATCTGCACACAGCACAGTTTTGCTTAGAAACAGACTTCATTTAGTTGGCCTTAAAATCAAACAAATTCAGTTGAACATCAGAGGCTTTCTTGTTTATTTTACTTACTCAGTACCAAAGTATGTTATTACTGCTTCTTAAGGACCTTTAAAGCAAAGCAGTTATCACAGGATGCCAACTCAAGGTGTATGACATCAAACACTTCACAATCCACTGACAACTGGCCCTACCTATATATTTGGAATGCTGTCCTGACGACTGAGTCATCTCATTTGTTCATAAGAGCTAATTCATTTCCAAATGTAACAGAAACAACCCTTTGAGTAGGTCAACGTAATAATGTAACCAAGAAGTCCACCCTAAGAGAAAGAGAAAGAGTCCTATTCCCTGAAAAGCTACTACCCCAAACCCTTAGGCCCCACGCTCTATAAATTAGAAACATCAAAATTTATGTATGTCCCAGATCATCTCATTATGTGAGAAGCTCACACATATAAGCATCCCAATGAGACTGGAAAATTCTTAAACTACTATGTTTAAAATTCTTCAACCTAGCTAAGTATAAGGTTGACCAAATATTGTTAAGAACAAAAGAAAATGAATATTCTACAAAATATACCTGATGTGTGTCCTGAATTTTTTCCAAATAATTCAACCCAAACCAGATAAAGAAAACAATTTCACCCATAAACATACAATGGGAGCCCAGAAAAACTAGGGAGTCTACTGTCCCAGCTCCAGTCTCCGATCTGTTCGCTCTAGTTCACACCACATAATATGAAGGATCTCATTCTGACTTGATTAGACAGCACTAATCTCCCCTGCAGTAGTTAGCCAAGTAGATCACCCATCCTGAAATTTAAGATACAAAATAGCGGGGGGAAATAAGACAAAAATTGAGTTCAAGACAAACAGGCAGCAAGCAAACTGATTCAGACTCCCCAGCCACAGACAGTGAAATGCGTCACTGTGAACAGTAACTCAGTCCTGAAAGGGGAGAGGCCAGAAGGATACACAGGTGAACACTTAGCTCACTTCAACTTCTTGGTGTTAACTCAGCCATCTATCCAGACTCAACAACTAAAAATAGGGCACAGAACACTTTATAGTGCCCCAGCTACTAAAAACCTTAAGAGAACAAATTCAAAATATGTATCAGAAACTGTACCGAGAAAAGACAAAAAGCAATATGCTTCTAGTGTCAAAGCACAAATCAAGAAAAATGAGATGTTAACACCTTGCTTTTATTTATTTTTTATTTATTTTTAGAGAGAGAGAAAGGGAGAGGGGGAGAGAGAAAGAGAAACATTGATGTGAGAGTGAAACATCAGTTGGTTGCCTCCCATATACACCCCAACAGGGAAATAACCCAACAACCGGGTACGTCCCTGGCTGGGATTGAAATCTCAACCCTTCAGTGCACAGACGGATGATGCTCCAACCGACTGAGCCACACGGGCCGGGGCAATGACACCTTGTTTATAAATACCACCAACCTGTGAAGCAGCTCAAATATTTTTGCAAATTTAAAAAAAAAAAAATCTAATTGCAGTACTTCTAACTACACCCCCGTGAAAGAGGTAGAATACACACATAATTACTTCTGCTTAGCTACTGAGGAAAAACAGACACGTTATCACTGCAAATCAGATTCTTGGTCCAGCTCAATCCAGCACTCAGCATCCTGGAACATACAGCCAAGTCACCAATTACCCTATAAATTGTAACAAAGTAGAATATAAAAGTGAACCCGTTTTTTATGCTCAAGAGCTAAACTAAGAATTAACAAGGTAAAATTGGCATTAGTTTCCGAAGGAAAACACTTCACTTTATTTAATCTGTTGAACCTACTATTTTTAGAATTGAGAAACTGTTATGAGCATTATCAAAGCCACTTGAAATTTATAAATCATAGAGAAAAGTGAAAATTCTATTTCTCACACTGACCAATATAAGCCGACAGCTTGTGCCTCCTTCAAAGGACAAAAGGAATTCAGTTTAAAGTGCAAGGTCAAAGTATACAAAAGACACACTGGCCTGGGAAACTAATAGGTTTAACAACAAAGGATGAGTCAGCCAATACTTGCAGATCCCAGGTACTTGAAAGAAATTTTTATTTTGACTCAAAATAGGAATTAAATTATCCCACTGATGGCTAGGAAAAAAGATCACCTTTAAGTGTTTTATTTGTGCTTTCCAAGAGCTATTACAATGAGGCACCTCTAAAAGCTAGTATATTATTACAGCATTAAGGGGGACTTCCTAAATATACCCAATATATCTGACTTCCTCTCAATGCCAACTCTCAGTGAAATAATTCTTTCTTGCCTTCAATGCTATTTAGATAAGGCACAGCCAAGGCAGTTACAGGATGACTAAACCTGAACTTGCTACAGGAATTTCCAAACAGATAAGAACTTAAAACTTTGCAAATACGCCCTTATTTGAAAGACAAGAGAAACTTGAAGAAAGTATCCAGTGAAAATATGAGCTCCTTTCTTAAAAGGTAAGCTCTTCAATGCAGAGTCTGTCTCCTTATAAATTCTATTCAGTCCTAAGTGTCTGTGCTAATGCCAAGAGGGAAAATGGCTTCTACCGCAGTGATCAAAAGCAAGCCACCTGAATGAAATGATATGATGGCTGGAACTGGCTTCCAAATATCCCAGAGGGGGCCGGAGGGATAGATGAAACAGATTGCCAAGAGTTAACAGTTACTGACTGGAAAATGGATGTGGTTCTAGGAGCTTACTACTCCACCCCACCCCTGCCGCCCACTTTTGTATATGCTGAATTTTTAAAAATAAAAGGTTAAACAGAGAAAAAGAAAGCTAGTTTTAGAAAGTAAATGTCTCTCAATCAGCCTGTTTCTATAGGCTACCAACTCAGAAAAGTTTCTTAACTGAGAATTCAAAAGGAATACAGCAAGAATTTTTAAAATCCTTTGCTTTTAAAACAATTAGGATGATCCTACAGTGTTTCTGTTGCTTCCACAGGAGTAAAAGCCTGAATCAAGAAATTACCTGTCTCTAGATTAATGATTTCTCCTTTATATGTCACTGCAATTAAGCCTAATTTAAAAGAATGAATGTTCCCTTTTTTTTCTTTTCTTGGTAACAGATACTCTTTCTGAAATAATTAAAGGAAACTATGAGATACCCTAGGGCAACGGTTTCTACCCCAAAACCCAGGCTTTAGATAAAGCTGAGCACATTTTAAACTATCTTTTACATCAGTTTCTAAGAGCTAACCTTAGATTGAACTAAATTAAGCTAACTTTTAACAATTTACCTTAGTATATTAATAAATATTCCCATAAATTATGCTATTCCATATTTGGGGAAACCATTCTTTTGGATTGTGCTAAGAACTGCAGCAAAAAGACATCGGAAGCCCTGTCTTCTATTCAACAGAATCAGTGCTCTGATGAGCTCCGTCAAGGTCCCTGAGGTCTCCATAAATGACTAGAGACACCTGACAATCCAGATTAATGTCGGACCTGTGAGATGATCTTAAATGGACACTTTTCTCACAGGCAACAGATGTTAGATTAGATAAGTAGTCACATGGAAACTCAAAGTTCTTAAGAATCACATTTCTTTGAGACATTACAGCGCTCTACTAACAAAATTAATCAAAATGCTTTAAGAGAACGGGAAATTAAAACAAAATCAAGGCTGGGAAATGGAGACTAACTTGCGGGCTCACAGGCGTCTCTAACAGATGTTACAGGGCCTCCTCCCCTTTCTCCTCTTTGATTTGGGGGCTTACTCAGAGGCATCTGCTTCCATAGCAAACACGCCCATTATTTAAGCTGTTGTTCTGCACACATTCCTAACCTAACTGGCAGAGTGGATGTTTCTAAAAGGGATAGCAACTACCAACATTAAAACAGAGAAATTCATCAAAATTCAAAAGCTGGTGACTGTTCCATGTCAACACTGGCTATTTCAAACTATTTGGAACTTACATAAGTACAGGTCTCACTCAAAAGAGTTTAATAAACACTTTGGTTAATAGTGTCATCTCTGCTCTCACTTGTACAGCCTTGATCAGATCTTTTTGTAAAATGAACACAAAAGGTATCTTTTAGTAACACGTAAGGAATCCAATCTGTGCATTACAGGAGATAAACCAGGTCTCAGTTCTATATGGAGACAACAAATACTCGCCTTCACCTCAGCAGGGTGGCTCTGTGAACGCCAGAAGTCTCAAGTTCAGCCAGGTTTCCAAAGCTTGGAGGGAAGACGGTTAATGATACACAAGATGAAGGCATGGTGAACTTACACAACGGGCTGCTACCTAAAAATGATCCAACCTTAAGGAGGGTGCTCAGTGCAAGTTCAAGCAACGGCTAGGCTGAGCCTATCAATCACAAAAAGATAACAGGACTAAAATCAACTTATCAAGTTCCTGACATTGAGGTCATTTAAAAGACTGCAAATTCCAATATACAAAAAAGTTATGTCTTGAGTAAAAGAAGAAAAATACCAAGAACGAAAGAAAACGAGCTTGACTCTCCAGAGGCTGTCTGGTCTGAGAACCACCTTGACCCCTTGCTTTCCAGGCCTGCGTCCACCTTCCTTCCCTCAATCCTCTGCTCCTTTCCATCCCCTTCACAGTGAAGGAGGGAGTGAGAACAGGGTGTAACTTGAGGGGACAGACTGACTAGTTCTTATGGAGAAATCGAGGGGTGAAGGGAGAGAGAACAAGGGAAAGTTAAATTAGCCTTGTAGGACTCATCCATCACCTCTGACCCTTTCAATGGCTGACTCACAACCTTGTAAGTTAAGCAAGAGAGACTTCGCAAGGACGAAAGTGACTTCAATAGGACTATAAACACTGACAACCTTCAAAAACAATGAAGAAAGTCGAGGAGGAAATGCAGTGGGATATACAACAAACATCATCCACAGTGGTCCTGAGTAGCCAGAGAGAAGACCATCTTTTCTTTGCTAGTATTTAATGCAAATTTTTCAAATTTTCTACAGTAAATATGTAAGTTGCTAAGAAAAACAATTTTTGTATGGCAAAAATGACCAAGAGTATTTTCATTTTATATACAAAGGTGCAATTTATAGGAACTACTCTATAAAATTGTTTGAAACTAAGCTGCAAAAGAAACTAACGATCCATGTTTCTCTCCCTTCCTTTCTCTCTAAGATCAATAAACATAAACTCCAGTGAGGATTAAGAAAAGAAAATAGGCTGTTGTGAAAAGACAGCAAGCCAGGATAACAAGAATACACCTAAAATAAAAGACAGAGATTGAAAATAAAGGGATGGCTAAGGATCTACAAAAAAACACAAAAAGGAATAGTTACTACACTTAGTAAAATACCATTTCAAGGAAAAAGCTTTATGTGATTTAAAAAAAAAGAAATTTCATTTTCATAAAATATATAATCTACAATGAAAACAGTTGTAAAATTTTATACTCCAAATACTGTAATATGAAAACACATAAAGCAAAAACTAAAGACAATTTCTTTGTACCAACTGGTTAAAACTTAAAACACAACTGAAGTGAGTTTTTAATTAACAGAGTAGCTTAAAACTAAATTACTGAAATTGTCATAGAACAACTGTGACAAAAATCAATATTTAAAGCAGCAACCAGGTACATATCAGAGTCCCCATGCAGTGAGGAGTTTTAAAAGGAAGCAGAAGTCATAAACTAGAGTGTTTACACTTCAGTGGGCAACAAGGGAACACGAATCTATGCAATATATATAGATCACAGGAACATATGTTTATATGTATGAACAGCACACCTAGATCGTAAATATTTAAATATTTACACAAGAAAGCTGTACAAACGCTTTGGCTTGGGATTCAGGAAGGACTCTTTAAGAAGAGTAAATATAAAATAATATAATCTCATAATCTCCCTAATTATAGGATACAAACGATCTATGGTATGTAATTCAGTATGTAAAGAAAAGCACCCATGGCAGGAAATGTTTAAAGTCATTATGCTGTGCTCAGATTTGTCCCTTCCGGTTAAAAAGTCAGCAGCCACACCACCAATGTATTTATGAAGTAGAACACTCTGACAGCAGCATCAAGTTAAAATCTTTTCTTCCTCATATATCCTTAGAGTAAATTCTTTGAAGGAAATTCTCTTCAAACTTTTGTTAACCAAGAAAACTTTCTGTAAACAAAACCTTACACTGAAGCTCAAGACAGAAAGCTGAGCTGCCCTGATTAGAGTGGGGCTAGGGGCCATGGGGTGAGAACAGTTCTGCGAATGGCGGCGGAGCACCTACCCCAGTACTACCTGAGTCAGGTACCCTGCTAAGCGCAGGGAATTCAAAAGGGAGCAGAGTCTCTGCCCCCGGGGATCTTACATTCTAGAATGGGAGGAAAACAAATAAATATGACCATGCCACATACAAAGAACTGCTCCAAAAAGGTAAGGTAATAAGATAGAGCATGGCAGGAGGTGATATCTGGGGTTTCTCTGTGAGCCTGAGTAGTCAAGGAAAGCCTCTCTAAGAAGACATTCAGGGTAGTTTCTAGAAAGTTCTAGAGAAAGTTCAGCCAGTGTAAAGACCCAAAGAAAGAAAAGAACCTGGCCTGGCCTGGCCAGGTGGCTCAGTTGGCTGGAGTGTCATCTCATACACCCAAAAGGTTCCAGGTTCGATTCCCAGTCAGGGCACATACCTAGATTGAGGGTTCAATCCCCCATTGGGGCACACGGAGGCAACTAATCAATGTTTCTCTCTGCCCCTTCCTTTCTCTCTAAAATCAGTAAAAATGTCCTCGGTGAAGATTAAAAACAACAAAGGCAATAAAAAGAAAAGATCCTGAACAAGAACCAGAAAGAGGCCAGTTCAGCTGGGACACAGTCAACAAGGGGAGTATAGGAGGAGAGGAAACTGGGGAGGCAAGAGGCCAAGACCCCAAGAACCTCTTAAAGTGAGCCTTGGACTGTAAGTGCAGCGGGAATAACACGATCTGTTCACTGTGGAAGCTGCTGTGTGGAGCTGACTCCAGGCAGGCATAATGGAATCAAGAAAACCAGTGGGGAAGCTGTGGTGGACACGCATAAGAGTGAGGGACAGTGCCCGGACTATTTTAACAGTGGACATGATGAGATGTAGTCAGATTTGAGGTATATTTTGGACAGAAAGCCTACAGAGCTCAACAATGGAGTTCACATAAGGTGGGCAAAGAGGACCCAAGGGCAGTGTGAAGTCTGTGGCCTGGGCAATGGGTGGGTAACAGCACCATTCACTGAGATGGAAAGGTCTGGGGTGTGCGATGAGAGCGGCGAGGGCATCACGCAGCTGTTTGGCCATGTTAATTTTGAACAGCCTATCACTGGTGCCAAGAAGATCCGTCTAGTAGGTGCCTAGCGGACCATCTAAATCTGCAGTTCTTGGGAGAAGGTGGAGCTGGAGATACACTTGCTCAGCTTTGCCCTCCTTCCCCCCCAAGGCAAAGCCCTGAAGGCTCCTTGGAATTCCCAGTGCTCCTCAAAGCAGTGTGAAACTTAATGTTTATCTCCAACTTGCTACCTAAATTTGCCTAATGTTTGCACAGTGTGACCAAATAATTACATTTTAAGAAAATGTAAATAGCATTTGTTCACACTAGAATAAATTTATTTGCTCATACCAAAATAAATACATTGATTTAAAGTCTAGTGAAAAAATGAAACACTGAAAGTGTGCTACAAGAACATGTAGGTTAATATTTATAAAGCCTCAAAGAGAGACTTTCTCATTGTACACCATAGGCAGAAACCCTTAAAAATGAAAAATAACAGACGATAGGGAAGAGGGAGGCCTTAAATAATTCTATAAAAGAAAGATACAAGTATTTTTTAAAGCAAATGAAAAATTGGGAATAAACTTCTGAAGTTTATGACACAAGAAATTAATATCCCTTAGTGTAACGAGCTCACCTAAATTTTTAAAAAAGAAAATGTGACAGGGCAAGAGCAGAAATTCAAAAGACAAAAAATATAAACAAGCAATTAACACATAAAAAGAAGTGCTACGCTTCTTATCAGCAAAAGAACTGAATTAAAACAAGGAGATACTATTTTTCACCTATCAAGCTAGCAAATATTAAAATGGCAATGAGTGTAGACTTGGAGCCTCAGCAGCAATTACTAAGCCCTTTCTGGAGACAATCTGGTAAAATACATCAATAGCCTTAGATTTTACATGCTCTTTGTCCTGCCACGTCTACTTCAGGGAATTCATCCTAAGGGTGGGGACTGTGGGTCGTTGGAAAGGATTCGAGAACAAATTATGTTTTACAGATTAGGATACTCTGTACCTAAAAAAGGTGCTTCAGAATTTCATCTAATGACATGAAAAGATATTCCATAAAAAATCAGATTATAAAACTACATGGTCAGGATAATACATATCAACAGGTAAGTTCACATAAAGAGATAATAAAGCACAGGAATTAACAGTGGTTGTGTCTGGAGAGAAAGCATTTTTTTATCTGTTTCATTCATTCTATTGGGCCTATACTGTTTGATAATAAAAACTTCACTGGGGGAAAAACAAAAACAACACTCCTATGCATAAAAGAGATTCTGAATGAAAATTACCAAAAAATTAACAAAACATTTCTCTAAGTGGTAAAATATAATTTGGGGAAATTTTCCTGACTTCTGGAACAGAAATTTTTCTGTACTTACAACACTGTCCATTATGAATATACATCACCCTTAGTTTCAAAAAGGTAAAATGAACCCTTTTTTACATTAACTATCTCCAATTCTCTTGTTATCTTCATTTTAACAGCCATTACAAGGATTCACACAGAACTTTCAAAGTTTATGCCTATGTTTTCCTTCTCTTCATGTTCCAAAACCAGTTTTTCTTTATAATTCTAGTATCTCCCAAGCACAAAGGGGATTCTCCCGAAACACGCCAGGCCCAAACCTTTCTTCTTATTATAGGTCTTGACCTGCAGACCTGCAGCACCAGTATAAACAGGGAGCTTGTCTGAGATGCAAAGTGTGGGCCCCGCCCCAGGTGTAGTGAATTGGGGATAGGGGAGGCCCTCTAAAGAATCTGTTTTGTCATAATCCTCCAGGCTGTGCTGAAGCAGGCTCAAGTTGGAGAACCACTGTTTCAGCTTATATGTCTTCAGAATCCAAAACTCTCCTAAAAACAGTCAAATCATTTTTCAAATTATATATTTCAAAGTTCCAATTGTAACATATGAAATCATTCAAGGAGACTGAGCGACCACATCTTGAATCTTAACAGCTGAAAAACAAAACTGCCAAAGGTAAAAGAAAGAACACCAATGATAGAAAACCATACCTGTACAGATGTCTTAAAGGTGCCCACAAGTCCTAGAGACATCACTTCACCTTCCAGTCTCTGAGGTAAACAGACCTAGCTTCCTCAAGGAACACACTAAATGCAAACTCACTCAATTACACACGTCAAAGGCAGGGCTGCACAAGCAATCAACAGGATCCTGAGTAACAGCAATATTCAGGCCATATCTGGACATAAATACAGCAATCAGATGTGCTAAAAAGCTTCAGAAATAGCTTTATTTCAACTAATAAATTATCCCATTTGGGGCAAGATTTATTGAGGTTTGATGTTGTAATTTCAACTAATAAATTATCCCATTTGGGGCAAGATTTATTGAGGTTTGATGTTTGATCTAGTTATTTACCTGTGATGAAGGTATAACCATGACAGAAATAAAACTAAGTTTATTCACAGAACAACAACAAAAATGTTTGCCCTGTCTTTGTAAGATTAATGACCCCAGCCAGCACTGAGCTAGCGCTAGAGACAAAAAGGAGGCGGACAGCCATCCAGCCCTCCAGAAACCTACAGCCCACCTAAAATGAGCCTCCGCCCAAATAGGGATCTCCCTCCGCCAGGGGCAGGAAATTTACTTACATTATCTCTAGTACTTTATAACTATCTACTTGTTCTAGGGCTCTCTCTACCCTATGTCAGACTCTGCTCAAGTTAGCACCATTTTTAATGTTTAAAAGTGACATGAGCATGCATTTCTTTGCATGTAACATGAGACTGCTAATTTTACAATCAAATCAAGAATATAAATGATTTTGTTATGATAAAAAGAAGAGACATGAATTAGATAAAATCAAGTAGAATCAAGTCAAGTAAAACAAGTAGTTTATAAATGATCCCATTTTTTTAATGGGAAAAAATTATCTGTAAGAGAAAAATAACAAAAAAAGGCAAGGCGAACACAGAACAAAATATCAGTACTGCTTATGCTGGGTGGTGAATTTGCAGGCAATCTCCAACATTAAAAACATTTTTAACCCGCTGAGATTCCACTGATCAGTGGTTCTCAACAGGTATGCGCCAGTCCCAGTGGAGGGCTGGGGATGTGCGCAGTTGTGTGTCGTCACATTCACTGGGAGCACTGGCATTCAACAGGCCACTAGGAACAACTCCGTACAAGGAACTGTCCCATGTGGCTTTGCAATGTCTCCCCAGACGTTCATGCAGAGGAAAAACTCCATTTATAATCATCTGAGCTTAGAATCAAATTCCATTTTACATATAAATACAAAGGATTTTTTAAAAAGATTTTACTGTATGATCAATTTTTTCTAAAATGTTTTTATTGATTTCAGAGAGAGGAAGGGAGAGGGACAGAGAGACAGAAACATCAATAATGAGAGAGTCATTGATTGGCTCCGTCCTGCACGCCCCCCACTGGGGATCGAGCCCACAACCCAGGCACGTGCCCTGACCGGAACTCGAACTGTGACCTCCTGGTTCATAGGTTGAAGCTCAACCACTGAGCCATGCCGGCTGGGCAAGAGAGGACTGTTTTGCCCTGCTGGATGGCTCAGTTGGTTGGAATGTCATCACATACACCAAAAGGTTGTGGGTTCAATTCCTAGTCAGGGCATATACCTAGGATGCAGGTTCAATCCCTGGGCAGGGTGCGCATGGGAGACAGCCACTCGATGTTTCTCTCACATCAATGTCTCTCTCTCGCTCTTCCTTCCTCCCTTTCTAAAATCAATAAAAAATATCCTGGGGTGAGGCCCCACCCCTAGTTTCCATTTCACCCCAGCGTGGACCTTGTAGAAAGGGACGGGCCTGTGGAAGTAAGGCAGACAGCAGGACGAGGAACCAAAGATGGAGACGGAGACATCCTTCAGGGTGGATACAGGTCTCTTGGCAACATCCCTTCTAGCTCCAGGCTATGGATGGCTTACTCCTCTTGGCCAAGCACCTGCCCTCGCCTCAGTGACGACAAGCCTGGAGGAGCCCACGCCAAGGCAAAATGACTTTCTTAGAGAGGTGCTGACTTTTACTTTGATTGTTTGAACCCAAAGACCCCCATCACCAATATCTGTACTGAAAAGAACACCATGGCTCCAAATGTAGTAACTTCTGAGCATTAAAGACATAAAATGACTGCCCCCCCCAAACATCATTTGGCTTATAATTTATTTTTCCTCTACTTTCAAAAATGCATAACACAGGCACTTCATGCTTTATAATTATTATCATTATTATTATTACTAGCACATAACGCTTTTACTAAGACACTGGTTTTCTAACATTCTGGCCTTGAAACTACTACACTCTTTTGTTTAAAAATATTTTTTACTGATTTCAGAGAGAAAAAGGGAAAGGAAGAGAGAGAAACATCAATGATGAGAGGGCATCACTGATCAGCTGCCTCCTGGACACCCCCTGCTGGGGATCGACCCACCCCCTCCCCCCCGCAACCAGGGCATGTGCCCTGACAGGGAATCGAACCACGATCTCCTGGATCATAGGTCAAGGCTCAACTGCGAAGCCACGCTGGCAAGGCCTCTTTTACACTCTTAAAAATTACTGAGGATCCCAAAGAGCTTACCTTAGAAAACTTTTTAAAAGTAAATTTTTAAAAGAAACACAAATATAAGCACATAAACCATTAGCCATCAAAGGGATGTCATCAAATGTCATAGAGCTGCTGGAAAACTACACTGTGCACTTACAGAGAATGAGAGTAAAAGAGGGAAATAGCTGCCCTGGATGGTTTGGCTCAGTGGTTAGAGCATCAGCCCACAGACTGAAGGTGCCTGGGTTCAATTCTGGCCTAGGACAAGTATCTCGGTTGCAGGCTCTATCCCCGGCCTAGTTGGGGAGTGTGCAGGAGGCAACCAATCAGTGTGTCTCTCTCACATCGATGTTTCTCTCTCTCTCTCTCTCTCAAATCAGTAAAAATATATCCTCAGGTAAGGATAAAAATAAATAATAATAATAAACCTTGCCTGGCTGCCTAACCAAGGACTTTTTAGAAAATGCTCATAGCTACTTTCTGCTATGTCATTTTCAAGTTCTAACTCCCACGGTCTGCAAAAATCTTTAAGTAATTCTTGGTTCTAGAATTTGTGTCTAACCCTGTTTAGGAATATCACAAAGAAGTAATCCCCAAACCAGATGGGCAAGTGTCATTTTATCATTCCCTCTTAGATCTTTGCTAACATTTTTGAATCTGACAAAAAACTGTTCAGGATATTCTGACTCAGCAGTCTATTTCCAAGAGCATCTGGGTTGTATATTGACTGCAATTATAAGAGTTTACAGTTACCACCAAAGCCAGGGCCTAAAGGCCCATCTAACTCAAACCCATAATTTACAGAATAATTATATATTGGTTAATGGCTTTGTAAACTGAATCACAGACTCAAGAAGAAATCTAAAAGGTAATGTGTTTCATAATAAAACCAATATGAACAAAATTATTTGTGAGGACTAATTGCAGGCATAACTGCCGGAAACATCTAGCATGGGTGCAACTACCTAGAGTCATGGGACCTCAGAATTCGAAACTTCAGGCCATCTCTAGAACAATCTTTTATAAAAAACTCCTGCTCCTTCTAGAATTAAAAGGTAGACAACAGTGCTGAAATGTGTCTTCCTGAAAAATGCTCTTTTTTAAAAAAAAAATATCTTTACTGATTTCAGAGAGGAAGGGAGAGGGAAAGAGAGAAACATCAATGATGAGAGAATCATTGATCAGCTGCCTCCTGCACACCCCCTACTGGGGATCGAGCCCACAACCCAGGCATGTGCCCTGACCGGGAATCGAACCTTGATCTCCTGGATCAGAGGGTGATGCTCAACCGCTGAGCCACGCCAGGGGGGCAATAAATGCTCATTTATGTCAAATGGCACTTAACAATGTTAGAGTGCTCCTATTTACTTTTGTGGTAATGCAAGGATTGTTTTTATTTAAGTTCAGCCACTCAATATGTTGTTTGTGATGTTTTCATCACTACACAGGGTAGCAAATGTGAGGGGCTGTAACATTAGGATATTTCCCAGCTGGCTCACAGAGCTGTGGAACACAGATTTTCTGCTGGGATCTGTGAAAGTTCACACAGCTACTCAACATTCCTGTGGATCTGTGAAAGTTCACACAGGTACTCAACATTCCTGCGGAAGTGTAGGGTGATGGGTGTGGATCAGATAACACCAGAAGCATACTTTACTATAAGCTAAGCACAACTCTGTTCTCACCTCAAAGGTCACTAATCTGATGAACTCAACTGCATATAACACAGATGCTGGACAATACCAGGAGAGCTTCCTGACTAGGAAAACGGGTGTCATTCATATAGTTATTAAGGGAAATTAGTTGGTTCCTTGGGCTTGACCTAACTATAATGCCATTTCTAACAGAGCAGAAGGCTCCAAAATCTAGCCCACCATCTATTTGTTCAAATGTTTCATTCACTTAGGCTAAGAAGGTCCAACACATAAAACATTAGCATGAGTAAATTTAAATCACAAGAGGGCCATGAAACACTTTCCTGTTATGACAGGATTATGAAAGTAACTGTAAATCAGAGGGACCAAGAAATAGACGGAAAGAGGTAGAGTCAAAAGTTTGGGAGGGAGATGGGAATGGAGGGAAAAGTGACCGGTAGCTGGGGTGGGAACTTTCAGCTCAGTGATGTCAGTTGGCTTAGAAGGGTCAGACAAGGTGGGAGGCAGAAGGGGAGGGTGAAGGAATATCTAGGCTGAGGGAAATGAAATGTGAGGGTAAGTGGATGAGACAAAAGGACCGCATTTTGAGGTGCGGGTGACCAGAGTCAGGGAAGGTGAGGTACAGATGGAAGAGAAGAGGAAGAAACCAGACAGGTGGACAGGGGTGGCGCAGAAAGCGAACTTCAGACTGGGCGTGAAGTTTAGTTTTTAACCTGTTGGGCAGCAATTCTCAGTGTGGCCGTGGACCCCTACTGTTCCCATGACCCTTTCAGGAGGTCTGGAAGGTCAGAGTTATCATCAAAGTCATATTCTGACATTACGTTCCCTTCCGCTGTGTTTACACTGGGCTGCTACAAACACAGGGCGGGTAAGCTGCTGCCACCTTAGCGGCAGCACCCAATCGTACCGGCGGGCACTGGATTCTCCACCGCCACACACTCGTTACAAAAAGTTTCACTTCAGAATGTGCTTGGTGAGTCATCAGAAAGCATTCCTTCATTAAGTCTCAGCTCGAGTGTCTGTGCCCACTACCTGTGACGAAGGGGAAGGGGTCGCAAAGCTCCGCCAAGGCACCGACGGGGACGGATGACGCACACAGACACACTGGTGCAAATGGGTCGCAAGCTGAACTGACCACTTTTTTCAGCGAATACAATTTTTATTTGGCAGAATAGCATCAGAAAAACTATGGTTATTCAGACTTGAGTGCTTGGCAGACGGTGTCTCATGAATGAAGTGAACGTGTTGCTTCCAGAAAAGCAACTGGAGAGTGCTGGATGCCAATGAAAAAACCTGAGCTGAGTGAAAATGAGAAATATGGAAAAGCTGTTTCTGCCATTATGAGAGAGACTGCTTCTCAACATTCTGAGAATTTTCTAAGAAGACAGGTGGGAGTATTAACAAATAGGATTTTGTGATATTTCTTAATCAAATGTATCAACATTTGGAAGATCTACATAACTCAGCGAACCAATATTTTCCAAATAACCAACCAATACATGTTACATGGGGTAAACTATCCATTCAAATTGCAAGATGGATCAATGGATTTTACTGTAACAGTAGGAAAAGTTCACTAACGTGATTTCAGATTCCATATTGTGGCTAACCCTTAAAAAAACCACCCATTGAAATTTTGGTATAGTATCAAAGAATAACCATGATTTTCTGAAAATGCCATTAAAAGACTCCTGCTTTTTCCAACTACGTATCTGTGTAAGGCCAGATCTCTTCAACTATTTCAACCAAAACAGTCTGCAGCAGACTGACTACAGGAGCACCTATGAGAGTCCAGCCAGTTCTACTCAGCCAGACATTAAAGAAATTTGCAAAAATGTAAAACGATGCCAACCTTCTCACTGAATTTTATTTTGTTTTGTAAAACAGTTAGCTTTCATTAAAAAAAAGACACTGTTATTTATGTGAGCATGCAAAGGGTTTATTACAGACAATTTCAATAAGTTAATAACTATTTTGTAAATTTGTTATAATTTCTAATACGGCAAATAGATTTTTTAAATGCACACAAAGAAAAGCTGCTTGACGTTCTCAATAACTTTTAAGAGTATACAAGGGTCCTGATACCACCATCTGAAACCACAGGGTAGGATTTTATTGTGAGGCAGCCGTCGTACATGTGGTCCATCATTGACCAAAATGTCACTATGCAGTGCATGGCTGTATATAGATATCTAGACACTCCATAGTCAGAGTCTGAGTTCTAACAGCAGTTCTCTGATACCAATTGGGTGTCTACAATTCAATTCAATTCTGACACTACCTACCTGGAGTTAATGCAGACTCCAAATGGTAAGGGCTCAACCCCACTCAATGTTAGCTACAAGTCTTGTACCAGCACTTCTGCCAGGCAGACTACACATCTGAGGCATCCCACAACCACCTTCCAAGTTCAGTAATTCATCAGAAACAACTCAGAACTCAGGAAAGCACTATAATAACGATTACAGTTTTATTATAAAGGATACAACTTGGAAACAACCAAATTGGACTCATTGGGCAAAGTGTAGGAGAGGGAGGAGCAAAGCTTCTATGGCCTTGCATACTCTGTGGCACACCAGTGCGCCCCTTCCCATATACCTAAACGTCCACCAAACCAGAAGCTCTCCGAACCTCACCGTTCGAGGATTCTTCATGGGGTTTCATCACGTAGGCATGACTGAGTAAATCACTGGCCATGTGTGTGAACTCAATCTCCAGTCCCTCTTCCTTCCAGGTGGTGGTGGCAGTTATGGGAGAGGGAGGTGAAAGTCACTTCATTAGCATAAACTCAGGTAAGGTCTAAAGGGGTTCATCTGAGTAATACAGACACCCCTACCACTCAGGAAATTCCAAAGGATTTAAGGGCTGGGTCAGGAACCAGAGACAAAGACCAACTCTCTCTCTATACATATATTTTATTATAGCTCAGAGCACCTAACCTAGTTATTGATATATATAGTACGCAGTCAATAAATAATTGCTGAAAGAATAAACAAAGGGGTAGATAACACTATCATTCACCAAAATGGAAATACAGGCAGAGAAAGAGGTTGGTTTGAAGAAAGGTGGTAGCTGGGCTATGTTTTACACACACTGGTTCTGAAGAGCCCCAGGAATACAGCAGATAGTTAGATAAAGGGTTAGAACTCAGAGGGAAGGACAGCGTCCAGGTATGCAAGCATAACAGGATTTATTCCTGGTAGCTAAAACTCTCGGAGTGCAGATAACTGTCCTGGAAGACCATGTGGAGTCAAAAGAGGGTAGAAAAAAACAGCTCTAGGGACAGCAACATTTAAGAATAAGGATTCCTCGATGGAGACTGAGAAGTCCCAGATATAAGAGAGGGGAGAAAATACAGTGTAAGGCACAGAAAGTCAATGAAGTCAAGTGTTTCTAAAGAAGAATGTGCTGAATGTCACAGAAAGGTCAAGAAACAAATGCATGGAAAACTGTGCATGGGAATCAATGGAGGGGCAGAGGCAGAACTGTTACAGGCAATGTTGGCTTTCAGTTCTTGAGTTCAGCAAAGAAAGAATTCAGAGCCAAGAATTCTAGTGCAAAAGAAGTTTATTTAGCATGCAAGGCGAAAGTACACTCAAAGAGAAGATTCATGCAGGCTGCTCAGAGGGCTGCCTTGGTCTTTTAGAAAGAAAGTCAGAGACAGAAGAAGTGAGCCAGCTCGGCTGTGTGGGCTCAGCAAACAAGTTAGAGGCAAAAGAAGGGCCCTTGGAGACAGGTTCAGGGGTTTAGCATGGGACAAGCTGCTGCCGCCCACTGCTCCCCTAGTTGCAAGTCTCATGGGGATCCTTAGAGCTTAGGAGAAAGCAAGCAAAGACATAAGCCTGAAGAAAGAAGGCACAGGCACGCTCTATAGAGAGATAAGGTTTTTATGTTTTCTAAAGGCGGGAGTTTTAGGTGAGGTATCAGGGGAGGATCTCAACAGACTATCAGCTTTCCAGGTGTGTCCCTTAATATGCTGATGTATCAAAATAAGTGTATAAATCATTCTCTGGTCAGTTTCACCTTCAAAGAATGTCAATGAAGAGGGTCTGCCCCAGCATGGTCCGGAATGTGTAAGATAAGACCCTGAGATTTATTACCTGGCTGTAAATTGCTTGGCCAGTTTATTCAGCTATCTATCTCAGTTTCCCCATTTCACTTGCCAAGGGATTTTCCTAACTTCTTACTATCCTCTCTCAGAACTAGACTGCCACAGGTAACAAGTAAAAAGACAGCCACCAGAGACTACTCTTTTAAGAAACACGGCTGTTAGAGGAAGTCGTGAGATGCCAACAGTTCGAGATAGCACAGTGTCAAGTGAGACAAACCTGAGCAGATGTGGAGGAAGGAGCAGAGGACAGGAGGACACAGAAGACACAGGGGACAGAGGATGAGCATAATTTAGATCGGGGCTTTTAGATGGACCCAAACTCTTTTTTACATGCCTGCAAAGCCCTGCATGGTCTGGATTTACCTCTCTCTCCAGTTTCCTCATGGCAGCCACGGCGGCTTCCTTCTCAAATATACTGTGCTCCTTTATGCCCAGGCCCTGCTTGAATGCTGGCCCCTCAGCCTGAAAAAAACTTCTTTCCTTTCCCTGATTAACTCCTCTCCATACTTCAGACCCCAAGTAAATGTCACATTTTCCTGGACTCTAGAACTAGATTAGGTCCTCGTGAGTGCTTTCTTTGCATCATTTACAATAGCTGGGATCATTTATTTATGTGATGGGGCAGAGATGTATGTCTGTCCCAGTGAAATACAGAGTGAGGACAGGCACCTGTCTCTACTGTCCTTGCTTCTACCGCACAGAGCAGTCAAACAGGATACAGCTGTGGCACAGCTGAAGGGACGGAGCCCAAGAGAATGGCACCAAGTAAGTCTCAAAGGACACAGAAAAGGACAGAATCTACAACCAGGGGAAGGGGACACACCTCTTCCTTCTCCCTCTTATCTCAAGAAGCAAAGAGTAAGTGTGAGCAAGACAGATTTACAAGCTCTACCTGGGAAGTGAGCAGCAGGCCACAACAGGAGGCAGACTCACTCCTGAGAGCCAAGGTCCAGACACCTCTGAGGAGGAGCAGGGAGGCTTGAGGAAAGGGGCAAATTCTGTTCAATGTCTGTGAGGAAGGGAAAGAAAGCTGAGGAGGAACATGTAGCAGAACACAGCTAAATGCGAAACGATCAAAAGCCCACGTCTGTATCATTTTCTTCAGCTGTTAGCAGCACAAATACAGGAAACAGAACACAGAGCGTTGAGCTGGTGTAGCGATTGAGGTCTGCAGGGTAGAAATGACAGGACAACAGGACAAGGAAAGAGCTGAAATCATCTACTCTGAGGTCCCAGCTGCAGATAGAAGGAAATGAACTAGGAGGAAACTGACAATCTGAGATAAAAGGAAGAAGGTCCAGGAACTAGTTTCTGGAGAGAACTGTTGTAATCAGAACCTGTGAAATAAATTAAATTACACTGCAGATGTGTAATTTAAAAAATCAGTGCAACATATTCTTCAAGATACCATAGGCTCTCCCACCTACTGTTATCAGTCTCACAGAACAAAAAATAAAAAATAGGCCCATGCCCTCTGAAAAAGGTCAAGTTGCTATCTCTCTCCTGGAGCCCAATAAAAAAAAAAGCAAATGACTGAAGAAAGGATATCCCCTTCCAGCTCCAACTTTTCCAGTATGTGCATGTTTTTCCAGCAGTTCCAGATGAACCTAAAGTTAAGAAGGCCCCAACTATGAGCTAAGAGAGAACACTGACAAATGTTTAGGCACTGAAAAAAATCTACAGTTAGAGAAGTCGTCAAACTGGTGCAGATAATGTCCACAGTTCTAAACTACAGGTGATCTAACAGATCACAGATGAGTCTCCCAAACTTCATTCTATCTAGAGGAATCACAAAATAGTAAAATACATTTTGTTTTAAAATTAATGAGAAAAGACACAATTTCTGTGGGCAGCACGTAGAGTACTTAAATTTAAAAAGCAGCTTTGCCCGGCTGGGCGTGGCTCAGCAGTTGAGCGGCGACCTAGGATACAGGCAATGGGCGTTTGATTCCCAGTCAGGGCACATGCCCGGGTTGTGGGCTCCATCCCCAGCAGGGGGCGTGCAGGAGGCAGCCGATCAATGACTCTCTCATCACTGATGTTTCTATCTCTCTCTCCCTCTCCTTTCCTCTCTCTGAAATCAATAAAGATATATTAAAAAGAATAAATAAAAAGCAGCTTTATTGAGGAAAAAGTTCATACATAGGTTTTGGTTGCTTTGATTTATTGTTGTTTTATTAAAAGGTCCTCATTTAAAAAAAGAGGTCACCATCAGCCCCTTCCCATATGAACACTATCTGAGGAGCATACTGGCCATGTGTTTTGCCTGCCCAGAATTCTTTCTTCTTGTAATTGATCCCACTTTCCCTCCTCAGAATTTAAGTACTGACCTCACCAACTGGTACAAAAGGGAGGCCCAAAGGCCCAGGATAGCCAGTAAGAGTGCTGCATTCCCCGGGCCAGGCGACTGGTTCAGGCGTGTGATCAAGCCAGGCCAATCAGAACCCTTGGACTTAACAGGTATGTGAGTCTATGCATTTCCATTTTTCTTAAGACACTCTGTGCTTTTTCCACTTGCAAATGAAAAGTTCAGACAAATTCAGTTATGAATAAGGAACTGCAGCACTGAACTCTGCCCTTCCTCTCTCTACTACAATCCTTTCTTTCTCTTCCTATCACTTTCTTTTCTTTCCCCTCCCACCCAACTCCTTAGGATAGAGGACTTAAACTTCGCACTGAGTTTTAATGATGTTGCCATGAAACAGAACGCTAATCTAAGGATAAGCCTAGCCCCAGATAAATTACACTGTAATTCAACTGCTTGATATTTAGAAATTCAAGTTAAGGGTCTGGTGTGAGTGGTTTGAACAGGGCACCCTTGAACAGATGATCTCCGACTCACCCCTATACAGACGCACACAATGCTGTACACTGCAAATGTCTTCAGTATCATTTTTTGTGTGAGGTCAAAATGCTATATGGATATGAAGGGAAAAAGCACCACTAACATTCTAGGACATTTGGAAGTAAATATCCAAAATATCTTCCTTCCTGTTTGCCCTCACCTAGAAATCTGAAGCAGTGTAAGAGAGGTCAGAGGTGGTGCCCACAACTGCAAAACGGCCTTTCTAATAAAATTGTGATTACCTAAATTAGATTAAATTTGTGTGCCTCTGTGCTTCTTTGCTATCCTTAATTCTGATGTTGTTACGTGGAGAAAATAATAAACAATTCACAACTTCCTAAGACAATCGTCAAGAAATAAAAGAGAGGAGGTACAATTGTAAAAAGAATTTAGTGTGAGAATGAGAACGCTGACATCCCAGTAACAGAAACCAGCCTAGCTGGAAACGCGGGGAAGGAGGAGTGATGTTAGGCGTACAGGAGCGTTTCAGAACTCAGGAGTAGCCAGCCCAGGAAAGGGCTGGAGGAGGGGGGTAAAGCGATCAGAGACTCCGCAGGATTCTCTCTGCCTCTCTCCAGACACTTGCTTTACCCTCTCCACCTATAAACCACCTTTCTCTGTCCCCACACACAGCAGCGGAACAGAACAGCCTCTAATTCCCAAGTCCTTACCTTATGGCCCGTGAGTACGTCAAGGTCAAATCCATATCTCTTAGGCCCATTTCGAATTTCTGAGAAAGGAACACTGATTGGGCTAGTTTGGGTCAAGTCCTCAAACCTGGTTGGGCATGCTTTTTTCCTTTCCATATCTATATTTTCCAAAAATTTTCTTGAATAAACATGCATTGCTTTTGTAGTAAGACATTTTTAAGTTACCAAATCACAACGACAATAGCATTCCATCTCACAAGATCAAAACAACGACAGATACTGACTATGGTTTAAAACTAATTGAACTAAGGAAGTAATGCAAGATGACAATTACTGCAGTATTTTACTCCCCTGGACACTAATTAAAACAGATCTTTCTCAAAGTGAATAGCTTTTATAGACACTCAATTCATAAAACAGCTATTTTAAAAATTCATTTCCATATATTTAATGTTATGTTCACCAAGAAATGTAAACAGAAAATCTCTCCTATTCATAACCTCAACTAATTTAATGATTAAAAAGTTAACTAATTCCTCATCTTTATTTTACATTGTTTTATTTTATTAGATAAATAATAATAGCAGTTTATGGGGTTTCTTTTCCTCGGAAACTCAAAAAAGGTTATACAAATCACCATTCATCTGACCTCATCTCTGAGACCTCAAAGAGGAAATCATATTATCCTCGAAGTAAAGAAAAGGTACCAGGTAAAGAAAAGTACGAGGCTAAAAGAAACGTTAACATCCACAGATAACTGAAAGTGGAGCCAGTTCAACATTTCTCTCTTTCTCTCCTCCAATCCCTCCCAGAAGACATCCAGAATGGTCTTTTTAAACAAAAGCAAATCATGGGACTCCCCCGCTTAAAACTCACATTAGCTTCCTACTTCCACTGACTCTTAAGAAAAATCCACCAGGCCCTGTCTCCTTTACTCCTCACTGTTTATCCCACGTTCACTGCACTTGGGTGACTCTGACTTCCAGACAATCAGGTCCTCGAACATAACCTATTCAAGACACCAGCAAATAACAGCTGAGTAGCCACTGCGCAGCAGGCCGGGTCCTTGGTCCCTGGGCAAAGGCAGGGAACAACAGAGGCAAAATTCCCTGCCCTCGTGGAGCTAACATCACAGCAGCCGCTCTATTGACTCTGTTCCTCCTCAGTTTCTCTCATCACTTAAATAATATGGAAACAACTGTAACGACTACATGCAAGTGTCTGGAAATAAGTACCGCCTAAGAAAATGTGTTATTAACTGAATTTTCGTAACATTATTGATAATTAATATTAATTAATAATATTTTTATAAGTGAGAGAGGAGAAATAAAGAAAGGGGTCTTTTACTTATTGAAACTTGCTCTATACCAGGAATGACACTGGTTTTTTGGGTCGATTTTTCAAGGTTTCTCTCATTGAAAGCTATACAGCTCTTATACATCAATGACCAAAATGTATACTCCAGTTCTGCAAGAATGGAGCAGTTGAGTTTCCAAACATTCCAAAAACTGAAAGATTACTTGCTGTTAAAA
Source organism: Miniopterus natalensis (assembly GCF_054644295.1). Taxonomy (NCBI): domain Eukaryota; kingdom Metazoa; phylum Chordata; class Mammalia; order Chiroptera; family Miniopteridae; genus Miniopterus; species Miniopterus natalensis. The sequence goes on along the minus strand of NC_142086.1, from coordinate 88,729,320 downwards.
TCAATTATTTCAAGTTTACAGCGGAAATCAGTTGACTTTTATAAGACGCTGGATCCACGATGAACAGACTTACAGATGATGCACAGGAATGGGAGGGTGTTTATAAAATGGGTTATAATACAACACACTGTTCTTGTTAGAATAAAAGTGCTCAGGAAATTTGTCTTGGAGAAGTAGTTAGCCCTACACACACACACACACACACACACACACACACACACACACACCACCCCCCCACCCCCCCAAAATGAATGGCTCCCAGGGCATCTTGTTTCTACACACACACACACACACACACACACACACACACACACACACACACACACACAAAATGAATGGCTCCCAGGGCATCTTGTTTCTACACTTTTACTGTAAGAATTAGTGTCTCCTTAATGAGACTGGGCAGAGCCAGGTGCATTCTTTCATTTCCACGAGCTATATCCATCCACACATCCTGCACACACGTCACTAGACACCAGAAGGACTTGCAGACAAAATGCCAAGGTAAATAAAACCATCACTGACAGAGAAGCAAGTCAAAGTGCTCACCAAAGCAACGGGGGAGCAAAAGCACTGCCCTCCTGGAGTAAGGAGAGAATGTTTAATTTTAACCACCAAGGATAAAAAAAACCAACTCTGACCAACTGCTATGACCTTGTAATTTCCACATTCAGATTCAGCTGAATCCAAAACTGTCACATCCCTCAGCTGGACTCCTGACTGTCCCACTCCAGTAGAAGTGCAATGTACTCAGTACCATTCAGCAGGGCCTTGGTGAAGCCCTGCACCTCACAACAGTGAGCATGGGTTTTGGAGACAAGCTTAAAACTGAGCCAGCAGTCCTACCTCACTAGGTAGCACAAACTCAGGCCAGGGAGCTGAAGCCAATACAATTTCACCAACGCTCTCTGGGCAACGAGCTAGTAGGCTAAACTGCCAATCATCAATTCTACCAGAAAAAGATCAGAAGAGCATCGGTGAATTCATATAGATTAACTTGCTGAAATTCACTTTGTTAGAGGACTACTAACATTCATAACAAAACTTTATTATTCGAACATCACTTATTAATAGTTTTTTTAATGATCTATTATTAATAAACTATTTATTAACAAGTCTTTTTTGTAGTGATCTCCCAGAGGATCCATGACATCTCTCTACAGTGAGGCCTGCAAATTCCTGAAGTGAACTTCCACAGGCCGCTTTAAATCTCCAAACTGGAGAAAGCAGAAATGTCTGCCAGCCTCCCACTGTCTCCCTAATCACACTCCTCTAGGTAGTCTTATGTTTCCCAGGCAAGTCCACACCACCAGTGGACTGCCTTTCAAATCTCACTGGTCTTCTCTAGGACTCTAACCCTGTTTTCCATGCGGGGTACACCTCAGGAAAACCAAGACGGAATCAAGTCTAACAAGCTGCTCTGGGAGCTGAATGCTAAACAGCGGGAAAGATGGATTTGCGAGCTAACTTATGCGACTACTTCCTCAATAAGAGGGAGACAAATCTGTCCCCACCTAATTTATAAGTTAATACTTACCATGGAACCTCTAGGTTATTCCAAAACAGAAATTGGGAATGTAAAAAGTACCCCAATCCCTACAAAGCATGCCCGGGAAACAGGCAGTCCAGCACTGTGGCCAGGTTTGGGGCCCTAGAGTTACAGATCTGTGCGGCTACTTGCTGGCTCTCTAAATGACTTCACTGCTGGGACTTGTTTCTAAGGCGTGTTCATCTAAAGCATGAGAGTTTTATGAAAACTGAGGGAGTTAACAGCAAAAAGACTTGATCAATGTTAGCTACTACTCTTACAGGTGTATGACTTTTCTGACTTTCCACATCCCACTACTAAACAGGTTCATCAGCGTCCTACTCTTTTTCCTAAAAATAAAAACACTTCACTAGGTTTGTCACTGGCTAAATCATTCCAAGAAGAGGAGAGGGAGAGAAACCAAGCTCTCATACACCACTGTAAGAGTATAAACTGCTACAACCTTTCAAAGTGGCAAAGTGGAAATATGTATCAAAACTCTTAAAACTTAGCATGTACTTTGAACCTACAAATCCACTTCTGGAAACTTCTCTAAGGAAAAATATCTCATAAGTATATACAGAGCAGAGATGTATGTAGGCGGACAGTCACTGCAGAATTAATGAGATTGGGGGGCACGACTAATGTCTAATAAAAAGAAATTGGTTAAATTATCACAGATCCATAAAATTCCGTTACGAAACTATTATAGCTGATAATACAGACAAGGAAAGATTCATAAGATGTTGAGAGGAAAAAAAACAGGTTACAATACAATTATATATGTATATAGCAGGAGCCCGTATTTGTTACCAAAAAATGATGTATGAACAGCCACATGCACAACACAAAAGAGGTTTGAAGAGATATGTTCTCAGGTAGTGGGCTTATGAGCATTTTATAGTTTTCTACTTTTTACTTTCCTGTATTTTAATTTTTTGACCATAAACATGCAGTTCTTTAAAATACAAGGGAAATTAGCTGATCATCATAAACTAACAATTACATGGTTCCAAAATGTACAATTAGGCTGAAAGTGATGACAAGGTTTGTGGTCTCAAGTACTTAGAAGTATATAAACTTTATCTACTATTATTATTCCCATTTTTAACTGAGGCATTGAGGGGTTAGATGACTAAATCAAAGTCACACACTATGTGTGGCCAAACCCAATATTCTCTGGAGGCTGCACTCTTAACTACCCAGCACCCTCGATTACATAATGGAAGCTGTCACTTATGGGGCCCATGGTATTCTCTAAAAGAATGGGGTGAAGGTCAGATTCTATTTGTATAAAAAACAAAACTGGAAAACGTACCAATTTTCTATATTTTTGGAAACCAATTTTTATAGCATTATGTTGAGCTTATCATAGCTTATAAAATGGTATTTTGATATAGTGATAACACAGTAATTTACCACTACACTGTGACTTAAGTTTACATTTTGAGTCTCTAAGCAGGTATTTTGCTAGGAGCCTGCTTTCCAGCTTATCACTGTGAGCATTCTATGCTAGGGAAAGGTTGTCTCCTTTCAGAGCCAATCAAATTTACAGACATGGCTGAGGTATAGTACCTGTGGCTCTTATTTCTACAATCAGTGACTACTAAGTGATATAAAAATAATTTTACAAGTAAAGGTTTTAAAATGTGGTCTCAATGCAATGTAGTTCGCTCATAAATATTTAACCAAGTTCCTCCAGACATTATTCTAGGCACTCGGGCTACTACGATGAATGCAAAGTTTCTGCCTGACTGAAAGGTTTATCACAGGTACATTAGACACTTGAAGGTTATCCTCAGTTCTAATTAGCAGCCTAAGGTATAAAACACTTTGTTACTTGAAAAACTTGCTACAACCACTTCAAGAGATGGTCTTAGGAGATACTCAGCGAGAAGGAAGCATAACAACAGTGGTTGGTTTTCCAAGTTGAGTCTGATTCTGAGGGGAGATGACAAAAATCTGTATTTTTAACAAAAACCTCATTTAATGCTGCTATAAGTGATCTGAGGTCCAGACTTACAGAAACCCACCAGTAACTGGAGCCATTCAGAAGGGAATGATCATTCAGAAGAGAAAAGCTCCTCAGCAGTGGAATTTGAACTGAGTAATAAACCCAGCCCTCTTGTAATTAATTAATTGCTGTAATTCAAAAATCTAGCAAATTTAAAAAAAGATGAGCTAGACTACAGGAATTTATCAGCACTTCCTCCTTAACCTCTTACAAGAGATTTAAATCAATCCAGGCATTTGGGGAAAAGATGAACTTGAGTTCTACTACCAAGATTAGAGATAAGCATTAAGAAAAAAAGGAAATCGCCAGCCAAGTACAAAAAAAAGCAAAGAAAATGCTAAGAGAGACAAACATTTCACAGAACTTGCTACCACTCATTTTATGCCCTATTTCACAATGCTTAGGATCTGAACAATCCAAAGGGTTCCAAAGTACATCAAAATTTGGTTCATTTCCTCTCCTACTCAGGCAGAATAATAAAAGAGTTTTGTGAAGGTACCATGTGCCTCCACAATTTCAATAAACATTCTCAGGTTTGAAAATACCTTTAAAAAAAAAGTTCAATCAGAAACTCCGTATTGGAGCTACCTAAAGGAGTTTTAAAATAGTTAATGCCATCACTCGTGTCCCTTGTTTCTCAACTCAGACTACTTAAAAGTTCCTGGGTTTGTTACAGACCTCCTGCAGAAAGGATTCAATATTTAAAATATGTATATATATATACATATTTATATGTATATATATATACATATATATGTATATATATATGTATGTGTATATATATATATTATAAGCTACAAGCAAACACAATAAAACAATGTAAGTGTTTCAACCTTAAAATGGAATTAAAGGAAAAAACATAGTTCTCAGAGACAGACAGGCAGAAACCGTAACTCTGGGGGGCGTGTGAGCTTCGGCACCTCGGCCGGGTCCTAACAAAGGCAGCCCCGCCGACGCACGCCCCTTTTAGAGGTAGGAGCAGCGCCCCCAGCCAGCGGCCAGCGGGGTCCCGGCCCGCTCCACCCTCGGCTCCCGTCCACACCTAGTCCGGGGGGTCTCCGAGCCTGTCCCTCCCCTGTCCAAAGGGATTCGTAAAACTGCGCCCCGGTGGGCAGAACCGAGGCTTCCCGGATGCACTTATCCGCAGGGCCCTTGCTTTTAGTATCCAGTTTCCACCGTCCTTGTCTTCATGATCCGTAGGCTCTGACCACGTAGCAGGAGCAGGACGCCGACGGGGAAGCACAAAGAAACGCCTCTGTCCGCAGTCGGCATCTTTGGAACCTGGGGCTGGGGCTGCCCTCGGACGAGCGCGGCGAGGGCCAAGTTCTGGAGGAAACTTTCCTGCCCGGAGGCCGCCGGCTCCGCCGCCTCGGGCAGCAGCCCGACGGGTCGCGGCGAAAGGTGCCCGCCGGAAACGCAACCCACCGAGCCGCCGGCCGCCCCCAGGGCGAGCGGGAGGGAAGGGGCGCGCCCCGCCCTCGGTGCTCCCCCGCGCCGGGGCCCGGCCACAGCTCCCCGCTCGGGCGCGGGGGCCGCGGGCGCGCGGACGGGGAAGGGGCGGCGGGCCCGGGGAGCGCTGCCGCGGGCCGAGGCCGGCAGGCGCGGGCCGCCCTTCACGGACCCGGCTGTGCGGGCGCGAGGGGCAGACGCGCGAGCCGGGGCTCGAGGCCGGCAGAGGCGGGCGGCGCGCTGCGCTCCCCGCGAGCGCCGGGTCCCGGGAGGCGGGCGGGGAGGGGAGGCGAGGCGAGGCTTGGCCGGCGCGCCGCGCTCAGGCGGCCGAGGGCAGCGAGGTCAGCCCCGGAGGACCGGCCGCCCCCACGGCCCCCTGGAGACGGAGGGACCCCGCTCGGCCGGCCGGGGCTGCGGACGCCCGTTCACCCCGAAGCCCGTCCCGCGGCCGCCACCCCCTCGGCCCGCCGCGGCCCCCCGGCCTCCCGGCGCCCGCCCGCCGCCCGCCGCCCCCGGGAGGATGGGGAAGGACGAGGCGAGGGGCCGCCGAGGCCGCGCCTCCCGGGCGCGCGGCAAAGGCTGAAGGGCGGCCCCCGGGACGCGAGCCCCGGGCGGCCATCGCGCAGAACCCCGCGCGGACCCCCGCCCCGCCGCCTCCCGCGGCCAGGCCGCCGCCGCGCAGCCCGCTCCTCACCTCATCTCCAGGCGCGTCCGCGCTGCCGCCCCGGGGACAAATCAGTGCAGCTCGCTCGCCGCGGGGAGGGACGCGGGCGCCGCAGCCCCGCACACCATCCCCGCCCGCCGCTCCGTGCGTCCCGGAGTCCGCTCGGGGCTCTCCCTCGCGAGCCGCCGTACTACGGAGCAACCAAGCTGCTCTCCCTCCCGCTCCTCCGCTCCTCTCTACCTCCTTCGCTCCCTCCCTCGCTCCCTCGCTCCCGCCTATCTCCTCATCTGGCTCCGCGGCCCGCCCCGCCCCGCCCCGCCCCTCCGTCTCCGCCCACAGGTGGGTGGGGACAAACAGCCTGCCAATCGGAAGAAGGCGTCCGCACGTCCTGACGGCCCCTCGCCACTAGCACCGCCCACTTCGGGAACCAATGGACAGGGAACCAATAAAAATGGAGGAGGATGGAGTGACAGCCCAGTAAACCAATCAGCAAGCTCAAAAGGGGGGCGTTGCAAGCCAAGGATTTTTTTTTTTCTTCCCCGCCCCCCTTCCAGAAGGCGTAACCACAGGCTTCGTGTCTGGGGCTTCACCTATAGGGCGTATGGAGATTTCGTTCCACGATTTCAGTGCATCTGTCCTTTGCCATGCGAGACACTAGTTAGTATGCATTCAACTAATCTAGTTAAGGAAGATTTTTAAGGAAGAGTAACGTGGAGGCCAAAAGGGAGACGGAGCACAGCCCGAGGAAGGTGGTAGTGCACACGTTTGGAATGAAACCCGGTGTGGTCTTTAACTGAATTTGCATAAAACGGAACCCATCAAGGTGACCACAACTTCACCCACTTACTGGTAGCCCCGGTGCGGCGCCCCGCCTCTCCTCTGAGTAGAGCATGCCGGGATATGTAGTTCTGCGTTCCGTTGCTATGGCGTTCTCGACGGCCTCCGGGGAGTCCGCGAGTGACGGGCGGCCTGGCCAATGGGAGTAGCGCCTGGGCCAGCGGGGGCGGGCTCTCTGCAGAAGGACTCGAAGGTGGCGGTGGCGAAGGGGCAGGCGGTTAGAGCCTCTCGAAGGCAGGTGAGTCCGGGTGAGGGCGTCGTGTGTCTTAGGAAAGGCGGCTTTGGACGAAAGATCGAGAGACGCCCCGCGTAACCGTCCGTCTCTGGGGGGGGCGGTTCGCGCCGCACCCCAACCTCAGATGCCCTCGGGCCCAGGCCTGGCTTCCTGGCTGAGGACGTCGAGGGGCGGGGAGGCTCGGTCCCCCGGCCGTCCCCGGTCCTGGCGGCTTTTCTCCGCTTGCATCTCCCTCCACGTTTCAGGGAGGCAGAGTCTGCGGTGCCCCCACCGGCTCCCCAGGCTGGCGGCGCCCGCCCGCCTCTTTCTGTGCCTAAAATTGGTGTTTCTGTTTCTTCTCCCTTTCTCCTCTCTGCCGCCGCTTCCTGCTCCTTCACTTTCCTTATTTGGAGCAATTACCTTAAAAAAAAAAAAAAAAAGGCCGCATTTATGTGACTTTAGGGCCAGGTTTGCCCTCTTCAGGCGAACAGCGGGTGCTCGGGGCGGCGTAGGAACCGCCTCGCCACGCGTCGAGGTGCGGGCGCGGGCGGGGGCGGGGGCCGGGGGCGGGGGCGGGGGCGGGGCCTGGGAACCCGCGTCCCTGCCGCGCCCCCAGGTGCGGGGCTCGCCCCCTGCTCCGTCCAGAGGCGGAGAATGCCAGCCGCTTACCTTATTTTAAACTTTGTGGCGGCCGCATCGAATACCCTGAAATTAATTCGTGTTTCATTTAATCCAGAAGATCCAAAATGTCATTTCAACACATAACCAAGTATTTTAAAATGCAGATGTCACACATTCTTTTTTCTTCATTGCCTTTGAAACGCGATGCGTGTCCGGCGTTCACAGCTCGTCCGAATTCCGACCAGACGCAGTTCAAGGCCCCGCGGCCACCTGTGGCTGGCGCCGCGCGCTCGGGGCCGCGCGGAGCCAGGTCCACTGCCCGCTGCGGGCACTGCGAGGGGTTCAGGCGCGGGTGGCAAGCCGCAGGCCCTTTGAGATGGGCTTCAGAACTATCGAGGTTCTCTGCCCAGTTGACAGAAATAATAGCAAAACTAGCCAACACTGATTGAACGCCCGTTTTGCAGAGTGCTTTGCATGTATCATTCAATCCTTACAGCAACCCTTTGTCGTAACTACGAAGCCCGAAGTCATGTAGCTAGCAAGTAGGAGAACCAGCGTTCAAACTTGGGTCGGTTATGATTTCTAACCACCGCAGTGTATGGTTACTGTCCTTTATCACTAATTTCATTCCGTTGACGCCTCTGCCCCCGTTTATGGCAGGGGGTGAGATGTTCAGATTTGAAACAGAAAGGGTTCCCTGTACAAGGTCAAGTTGCCTGGCAGTTGCAGTGCAATATTTTGGTAGTTTTACAACTCTCAGTGCTGTGCATTCAAAAACAAAGTTCTGGCCCTAACCCGCGTGGCTCAGTGGTTAGAGCGTCAGCCTGCAGACTGAAGGGTCCCAGGTTCGATTCTGGCCAAGGGCACCCATACCTTGGTCGCAGGCTTGATACAAGCCCCAGTCAGAGCACCTGCGGGAGGCAACCAGTGTGTCTCTCTCACATCAGTGTTTCTATCTCTCTACCCCCCCCTTCACTCTCTCTGAAAAGCAATGGAAGAAATATCCTCTAATGAGGATTTTTAAAAAATCAAAGTTCTGGATTGAAGAGTGTTAAAAATATTGAGATATTTAGGGCTCTGGACAAGTACTATACTTTGGGTGGCAGTATTGTGTCTTGATTCACTTGTATATCTCCCTAAAGATGGGAAAATTTAGGGCTTCTTAAAATGTCTCACTATGGAATCGTGTGTTTTGTTTTTGGTGAAATCCCTTTCTTAATTGATAAAGATGAATGCTTTCTTGCTCTTGTGAACTTCATGTAGAATATTCCAAAGACAACTTTATTTGTGATGTTTCTAGACCCAACAAACAGTAGTACATGGAACTAAGCAGAGCTTTTGTGAGTTGAAGAGTGAAAATACATATGTCCACACATGCTAAAATATGGTATTTTCCAAAGTAATTTTCTTCTTATTTTATACATTATAATAAATGTGACATATTGTAAATTATTTTCTCTCGATTGTGAATTTATCAGTAAATATTTAATCAAAATTACAATTTTTATCTTGCATCTGAAGCAAGAAATGGTTTCTTTAAGATGCTGTAGTGAGGCCCTGGCCACATAGCTCAGTTGGTTAGAGTGTCATCCCAATATGCAAGGTTGCAGGTTCGATCCCTGGTCAGGACACATACAAGAATCAACCAATGAATGCGTGAATAAGTAGAACTGCAAATCAATGTTGCTCGCTCTCTCCTTCCCTCCCTCCCTTCTCCCTCCTTTTTTTCTCTCTCCCCAACATCAATAAATAAAAAGTTTTTTAAAAAGATGCTGTAGTGAATTGGAAAATTAAATAGGCATTTACCAACTGCAATAGCGACAGTCAGTGGAGAAGACTGGTAAGTCAGTTGGAGAGGAGGCAAAGTGTGGCAGAGACTCGGAGACCCCTCAGTTGCCGATAGGCCTCTTCAGCACCTGCATGTCCCAGGGTCACATGCTTAAGCCAGAATAAAGAGAAGACTCATTCATCACACCATTGGCTTCTTTGTTCCCCAGAGTACACTAGGGGAAAATAGGATGCTAATTAGAAATATAGATGAAAGTTATGTTTCTGTTGTTCTGGGTGTTACTATACTAAATGGCCCAACATTGAATAGGAACTGCACCAAAGATTTCCCATCCTTAAGGTAAGGACCATCCCACCCCCTACCACCCACTACTCATCCCCTAGAGGTGGCCTGTGGGAGGCAGCCAATCAATGACTCTCCTCAGTGATGCCTCCCTCTCTCTCTCCCTTCCTCTCTCTGAAATCAACCGACATTTAAACATAAACATAAAAACAATTAGAAGAGAGTTCAGTGTGGCCATCTCAGCCCCCCCCCCCTCCAGTGACAGGGACTCTGCGACTTCATGCATTTTTAAGGGTAAATTATACACCTAAAAGGTGAAAGTAAAGGTTCTTGTAACATGTCATCAGCTAGAAATGCTTCCTAGGGTCTAGCCAGGTGTGAACCCATCTTGTGTCTCCTGTGACCATCTTATGGTCATCGTGTGCCATGTGTGTGCTCATTGCTTAGGCAAAGTGTCCTCAGAGTGTCCCGACTTCTAGTGATGATTGCCTACACAGCGTACAGATGTCCTCCAGCTGTGAAGGCCAAGCACCCACCCCCTCTAGGAAGCAGAGCTGCGCTATCAAGTTAGGAATACCCTTCTTCACAATCTGCAAAGGATGGCACTGAAACCAGACCTCCATCTAGTTAACTCCGATTTGATGACCATATTTTTTAACCAAATATATGGGCACATGGTTTGACATACTTCTTTACCTGATATGTGGCTATGTATGAAAAGTCTCACAGGTTAGTAAGAACACTATTAAAACTTAATGTTGCCCTGGCTGGGTAGTTCAGTTGGTTAGAGTGTCGTCCTGATACGCCAAGGTTGGGGTTCAATACCCGGTCAGGGTGCATACAAAAAGCAAGCAGTGATGCATAAATAAGTGGATCAACAAATTGACGTTTCTCTCGCAAATCAACAAATATTTTACAATCCTTCAGTCAGGTCACCTGTTCCATATAAGTGATGATTTCTCCCTAGCAGTCCAGCTGGCGTCGTCCTGCAGTGCACCGTCCTGGCATAGTGGTGAGGACGGGGCACAGGTGAGAACTGACTGACCTGTTTTCCTGTAGCCTTAGCTGCTTGACAACTTCTATGCTTTCCTTAGAACAAAAATGAGGGGAGGGGAGAAATATTGTAACTGAGTCCTGAACCAGAAGTGGCCACAGTATTGCAAAGTTTGTGTTGGGGAACAATAGAAATTTGAGTATATAAAGAATTTGGACTTTGAGGAATTCAGTTGTCCATAGAGTAACGGGTGGATTGCATGAGAGAAAGCAAGGAGGCCAGTCTGCGGCCGCGGCCATGGCCCAGGCTTTTGGCGTGACATTCAGCACGCCAGCTGTGCCAACGCCCATCAGAACAGAAAATGAGCAGGTGAGCCCAGGCGCCAAAAGTTAGGGAAGCGTGGGGTCAGTAACTTCGTACAGAGGGGGAATCATGACTGACTCTAAGAGAACCTGGATGATTGGAGACTGGTGCAGCAAAGTACTGTTTTGGAGAAAGATTAGTCCAGTTTTCTATCTCTCAAATTTGAGGTTGATCTGATACTCAGAACACTTTTGGTCTGAAAGTGTAGATAAGAAATGACCTGTAGAGGTTTTATTTACAATTATTAATAGATGAGCTCCTTAGGGGATTAAGTGTAGCAGGAGAGCAAGTCGAGTTCATGTTGCTGTTATAACTAAGATGGAGCCATTGGAAATGTCTTCCCATTGATTCTTTTTAGAATTCCTTAAAAGATCAGTACTTTTACTTACTACTTTCTTGAAGTGTTCCTGGTAGAAAATGTTTAATTTATTCAAAGTCCTCTGCTTTGTATCAAAAATTATTTAAAACAGGTGTCTTGATTTTTGTTTCTCCAGGTTTTTAATAGGTTTAATGTGGACCATTATAAGTATATAAAGTATTACAAACAACCCTTAATTTGTAGATGTGTGTCAAATATATTTAAAATCTAATGTACTTGGAAAAATTAACCTGTTTAAAACCATAGGCTGATATGCTTTTTATAGGGCATATCCTCCCACATTTTTAAACAGGTTTTCATTTAAATATTTTCTATAGTACTTCTTTGATAAAGGAAAGTTTAGAGTAGAACGTATCATTTTGAAGCTACATGGCATTCATTCTTGGAAATGGCATGATAAGTGCTATATATTTTAATTTACATTTTTTATAAGGTGTTTGGTTATTTTCTTTCTTGTGTGCAAGTATCTTTACATTCAATAATACTTTTTTGAAATATGGCCTACATGAGTCTTGAATACCATCCCTTCTACCATTTTCTTAGTGTCAAGAACTCAGTATTTTCTGTGCTTGCAAAACAATATTTCCTCAATTTTCTTGCCATTTTGTAAAATCACTTTCTTTACTTTGTAATTTTGAGGATATTTTTGTTCCCGCATGGTTTTTTATTGGGCCAACGAAACATTCCTTTTTTTCTACCAGCCAGGCCAATTTTAACCTAAAATCTGGAGGAATGATTTAGGATGATCTGACTGAAAATATTGGCATTGTTATGTATATAATATTTGCTTTAGTGCAGTTATCTTCCCAGGCCTTTGAAATGGGGGTACTATGGTCTGAGGTCCATGTGACTGCTGACTGGGGAGACAGCCCACATTTTCAGGTGCAGTGGGCAGAGAAAACAGTGGCTTCCAGAATTACAGGAGATGCTTTGAAATCAAGGTGTTGCTGTGTAAATGTTCCATTTCTCCAAAGGCAACTCCAGTAGCTCGGCCGAGCAGGAGCAGAGATTTCATTATTTAATGATAATGGATATTGATTCTCCCAAGCAATAGCTGGGAAACCCCGCTAGTGAGTACGTGAGCAGGGCAGGGTCTTGTTAGTATGTAATGAAATCTAGGAGCAGGGAACAGATGGGGAAGATTGAGTGTCCCTGGGGGAGATCTCAGGGAGGGAGTGGGCTGAGCTGTTTACTTGGCAGGATCTGTAGAGTAAGTACGGCGTGGCCTCGGCGAACAAGCAGTGCCTGGAAGCCCTGAGCCCGGCGCCCATATGGTGTGAAGGCAGGATGACCACCAGACAGGGATGCGCTGGGAAGCGGGGGCAGGTGGACAGGGGCCGCGGGCGAGGCACTTCGCACAGCCCTGAGAGCCACGCAGGAGGGGAAAGGGTCCGTGTGCAGGGGATGCACGCCTCTTCCCCGCCCCTGCACACGCGCCCGCAAACCCGCGCACATGCACACACAGCCCTTCTCTCACCAGAGGGTTAGAATTCATTTAATCACCTGACCTCGCTCACCCTGTTTTTGTATGCTTTGTTGGTACATGCTACATACATAACTGTATATGCTTTAAATGTGTATTCACTTCTCTTAGTTCCAGAATTTGATTACCATGTTTAGAAAGCAGCAGTGATTGCTGAAGTACTAGTAAAAGCCCTCTATATGGCTCCAGTAGATCCTCTGAGATTTAACACTCAGGCTGGGTGTGTCGGGCCTTTCTAGTTGCCCTGGACCTCACGCTCAGAAGGAACCCACTCTTAGTTACATGCCCTGCTGTCACCATCTTGAAATTTTAATAATTTCTGGGCAAGGTTCCCCACATTTTCATTTTGCACTGGGCTCTGCAAATTCTGTAGCCAGTTTACCAACAAGTACTTAATAACTGTCAATCCTAAACTAAAGGATATAGGGTTCTGGTTTTTAGTGAAAAATCTAATGTCAGCAGCTCAGTAGAAAACCATTAAGTATAATGGTTGAGAGGAATTACTTTGGAGTTGGGAGCACCTGGTTTGACCCAGCTCTGGCCCAGCTGGTGCTGAGACCTAGGTGTGTGCCTTAACCTCTGTGACACTCAGTGTCCTCATTCATAAAGTAAATGTAACAATTGTACTTTTGCCCTGGCTGGTGTGGCTCAGTTAGTTGGAGCATCAGCCCGTGCACCGGAGGGTCGCAGGTTCAATTCCTGGTCAGGGCACATACTTGGGTTGCGGGTTCGATCTCCGGTAGGTAGAGGCGCATATCGGAGGCAACCAACTGATGTTTCTCTCTCTCCCTCTCCCTTCCTCTCTAAAATCAATTTTAAAAAAACATTAAAAAAATAAGTAAATAATAGTACATTTACCAAGAAGTATGTACAAGAATGTTCTTAACAGGATAACCTGTGAAAGTCCCAAACTGAAAACAATTAAATGCCTGTTTATAGTGGAACTAATAAATAGTAACGAATTAATACAATGGAATACGCTATAACAGTGAGAATGAACGAACTACAACTGCCAGCAACAAGTGGGTGAAACAAACATGTTGAGAAAAAGAAAGCTGGCGTAAAGGAATATAATTCCATTTATCTAAAGTCAAACAGACGAAACTAATCTGTGCTGTTAAAGCTGGGTGTTGAGCGTGCTCAGGATGGGTAGTGGCCAGAGGGGACGAAAGCTCCTGGGGCCCCGGTGCTGTTTCCCGCTGCCGTCCCCGTTCGCCTTGCGGAGGTCGGCCGGCTGGACGGCGCCCCGCACCTTCCGTGACAGTCACACTTAAGAAAACGGTCTCGCCACTCAGTTACTGTGGAAGTTAAAGAAACAACTGGAATCCTTCGAGATGCTTCAAGAAGTCCACAGACTACAGGTTCAGTCCTTCCATTAAATGGTTGTGAACTGTTACAGAAGAATCGGGGCACAGTTTTGACGAGTGTCTTGATGGCCACGTGTACCTTTTTTTTTATGCTCACCCAAGGGCATGTTGTCATTGATTTGAGAGACAGAGAGAAACATCCTGTATGTGCCCGGACCAGGGATCAAACCCTCAACCTTTTGGTGTGGGGGACAATGCTCCAGCCAACCAAGCCACCCAGCCAGGACCTCTTCCTTTTCAATGGTCTTTTGTAAGGCTTTAAACACCTTTTTTTTTTTTTTTTCAATATGTCTTTATTGATTTCAGAGAGAGAAAGGGAGAGGGAGAGAGAGAGAAACATCAGTAGGAGTCACTGATTGGCTGCCTCCTGCACGCCCCCTACTGGGGATTGAACCTGCAACCCGGCATGTGCCCCGGCCAGGAATCAAACCGTGATCTACTGGATCCTAGGTCGATGCTCAGCCCCTGAGCCACACTGGCTGGGCCGGACTGAATGCCTTTTAAACGACACCTTTGGTAACCACAGGTGAGCTCTCTGACCCTCTTAAGTTTTCTTGCCCTCAAGTACATCTAATAGTTTTTATTGAATAGCAAAGTGGAATTAAGCCCACGCTCACCTTTATGTGAAGAGCTGAACTGTAAACCCCCTCTCCGTTAAGAGGTGTGCCCACGGACTATGGCATGTTCTCTTAGGTGGTCACTTCAGGCACTGTTATCTAAATCTATTTGTTTGAAAGCTACATTTTAGTTGTCATTTTATTCTTCGCCAGCACTATTTTTTAAGTTTTGCTTTCATTTGGTCTTGAAGACATTCTGTTCATTTGTTTACTTCATGTATATTTTCTCTTTTGTTGTTTTTGTTTTAGGTGACTATGAAAGGCTTATATTTTCAACAGAGTTCTACAAATGAAGAAATAACATTTGTATTTCAAGAAAGGGTAAGCAAAATTGTCTTGTCATTAAATGAAACAAGATAAGTATATTTACCCAGATTTAAATGATCTGTTAGTGGAACGTAAATGAAACTACAAATTACTTTCCTTTAATCTTATGTTACAGTGGTGGTCAATTCTGTAATATAACTATATTTTTAAATGAGTTCCCCCGGGGTGGTGGTACAAAGATACTAGGAAAACAGAACCAATTGTCTTAAATGTTGCAAAATTAACTCAACTTACTTTGAATACCACAATGCAGTGAATTTCCAGGTTGTAGCCATATTGCAGAAAATACGTTCTCTCGAATTGTGCAGTGAGGGGAAGCACTGTTCTCCACGCTGATTTCGGAGCTTTGCGGAGTTGCCGTGTTCACTGAGCTTTCAGCGATTTCTAGTTTGGGCCTCTTTAAGCATGGCCAGTGGAATTTTCATACATTGGTGACTGGTTGAAAGGTCTGTGGCAAGCCCAAATCATTCCAGTGGTAACAGCCAAGCTGTCTGAGATTTCGACTCCTGACCAACATGATTTTGGAGTTAGTGAAAGATAACAGAGGAAACTAGGTTGTGTTCATGATCCAGAAACTGATTACACGGGGAAATATATAACTGTGACATACTGTACAAATAGCACTTGGTTTTCATCCCTAAAGTTAGCTATAAGATTTGGGGCCCATTAAATTGTGTTCAGTTTTGTATGAAAATTTTCCAACATAAAGGCCTGGTCTCAAAGGAATGTGTAACATTTTGTTTTCGCTTGGTTCTAGGAAAATCTTCCTGTTACAGAGGATAACTATGTGAAACTTCAAGTTAAAGCTTGTGCTCTGAGCCACATAAATACAAAGGTATTGGTGCTTTTATTTGAGCCAAAAGTCAAATGAGAGTCATAGTATATTTAGTTTCCAAGTATAATGATAGCTGACTTCTGAGTACCAAAAAATTATTATCACTCTTAGAAGAACAGAATACTAGGGAAAAAGTTTAATGTGAATTTGTATATTTCCATATTAAATTATTAGTCTAATTGAAGTCATGCATTTTATATTACTATAGGAAAATACCTGTAAAGTCCTTTACATTGCGAAAGATTGAGAATTTATAATTACTAAGGCCTATAATCAAGGAAGAAAATACTTTTATAAATGTAGTAAAAATATAGAAATCTAATCAACTAATTTATTAACTGTCTATTCTATAGATATTTCTAGGTAATGCCTGTAGATAGAGCTCATGTTCTTCTTGTCATTTCTTGTTGTCTTTCTCTCTCGTGCATACACATCCCAGCCTCTCACTACCCCCGCAGTAACCATCCGTTATTGACCATGAAACACATGGGAAGTTTTCAAATGGTAAACTGTGGTTAAATGTGATACGATAGCTCAGCTGGCGTGGCTCAGCGGCTGAGCGTCGACCTAGGATCCAGGAGATCGCTGTTCGAGTCCTGGTCGGGGCACAGGCCTGGGTTGCAGGCTCCATCCCCAGTAGGGGGCGTGCAGGAGGCAGCTGGTCAATGACTCTCTCATCATTGATGTTTTTATCTGTCTTCCTCTCCCTTCCACTCTCTGAAATCAATAGACATTTAAAAAAAAAGTGCTATGATAAATATAGTAGGTCCATTTACTCAGTTTTGTAAAAATTAATACCATAGTTTTATTGGCCCCTTAAATTATTGCCTGGATTATAACGTTACCATAATTTCTAAGAATCTAAAGATTTTCTGCAGTAAAGTCACATTTAGGGAAATTACAGAGCAAAGTCATAGGCTTCCATTGGGCAACTCTATACCATGAGCATGACTTGAGAAGTGAACTAGTGAGATGCTGTACAGTCCTTTCACCAGGAATAGTGGTACTACTCATTGTCTGCAGGGTTCTGTGCTCAGCCCTTTCAAGGTGTTCTTTTTAAACCTATGAAAAATTTATTAAAATCCCAGGCTAGGGAAAAAAAGACAAACAGGGCTTCTGTCACAATCTCTATATAACATTGTTGGGTATCCTGGAGGCCCTAGATGGTGCAACAAAGCAAGAAAAAGAAATAAAAGATACAGCAATTGGAAAAGAGAAAAAAAATCCCAGTCTAGGAAATTATCTCATGTCGAATAGAAATAGTAAATTATAGTAAAATCAATTCAATGAAATATTGCACAACTATTAAACAGTTTCAAAAATGGGTAAGATGTATGACAGTGCTTATGGTAAGTGAAGGAGGAAGGATGCAATTGCTGTAACCATGATTATAGCTCTGAGGAAGTGTGCATAAAAGGAATAATGTAAAGCATCCAGTATTCTGTGTGTCAAAGTTCCACACTGAAAGAGATTTTTCTGGCAATCAGGTATATATAGATCTTATATAGATCTAAATATTGAAAAATAAAAATATATACAAGGGAATTACTTCAATTTCTTTTTACTTACTGTTCCTAAAATACTGTGGTACTACAAATATGTTTCATGTCTCTAGTATTATTGTAAAAGTGTAAATGGCAGGAGCTTAAACTATAGGCTTAGTTGTATATACTCTGTCACTTCAAAAGCCAAGTGCTTAATTTGTCCAGAATATAACAAAGCACTCATCTTTGAAAAATAAATGATTTATTCTTTAAAAAAAGAAATTCCAATTTGAAGTTACATGGCAATTTTTCTATGTATATCCATCACCTCTTCCCACCTGCTCCTTAACCCAAGACTTGCGAGGAACATGCAGATGATTTTTGAGGGTGTGGGAACGGAGAGCCTTTGTTCTCATGAGCCATACCCCTTAATTCAACACCCTCCCCAAACGGCCCCTCACCCATCTAATGAGTTGGCTGGTAAACTTGGGTCATAAATTATGGTAAACTTGGGCCATAATTTCCCTTCATACTTGGCAGAGGAAAGATGTTAGAGTATGTTAATGATGATTTTGAATGGAAACAATACTCATCCCTAAGTCCTGCGTATCACCTAATTCTTCTCCAGAGAAACCTGCCTTGTGAAGGTATTGCTTTGTCTTTCTTCCAGCAACTGAGTCATATTTGCTGTCTTGTGGTTTGATTTGTGCCCTTGCCTTCCTCTGTGTAAGAAGCCAGGATTGGTTTTGACAATAAACAGCCTTTGTCATGATTTAGCTTCTGGCAGAAATGAAGATGGAGAAGGATTTCTTTCCTGTTGGGAGAGAAATTGCTGGCATCGTGTTAGATGGTAAGTTTTCAGATGTAAATATCTATATTTTCTAAAGTAAAAGAATTACGTGGGCCTGGCAGGGCGTGGCTCAGCGGTTGAGCATCGACCCAGGATCCAGGGGATCGCGGTTTGATTCCCGGTCAGGGCACATGCCCGGGTTGCGGGCTCCATCCCGTCAGGGGCGTGCAGGAGGCAGCCGGTCAATGACTCTCATCATTGATGTTTTTCTATCTCTCTCTCTCTCTCTCTCTCCCTTCCTCTCTCTGAAATCAATAAAGACATGTTAAAAAAAAAAAAGAATTACATGATAGCCAATTGGGTACTGGCCGATGAAATCACACACTCCTCTTCAAATACGGAATTTAATTCTACAGAAATGTTTTCCTTTTATAAGTTAAAAAAAAAATAGAACTTATGTTTTATAATTAAAGAGCTTATTATACTTTAGTAAATATTTAGGGATTATGTATTTCAATCTGTGAGTAATCACATTGACTCGAATGACCAATGTTGTTTACAAACCAGCATAAATTACTTCTGTGTGTTGGCTCTGGGCCAAAAGTTACATTCACATTAAATTTTAAAGTTTGCATGAAATTGAGCATTTAAAAGTTAAGCAGTTTGCTAATCTAAAAATGGGTTTGGGGAGAAATAACCAGTAAGATTTTTTGATTCCCTTAAGTCAAAAAATTTTTTTAAATCTTATTTAGTAAATAATGTTTTTAACATGCAGGACAGTAAGCTAAGTACTTGAAATAATTTGATTCTGAATAGACCGCCTATTCATATTCACTGCTGCGAGGCAGCTGTGATCAGTGAGTGTGCGCTGCTCCGTCTGCACACGTGAGTGAGCAAGTGGGCAGTAATGTAACAGGTTAGACTGTTTGAGTTTTGCCTGTAATTTTAACCCATAATATATTTGATATTCTTTCTCAGTGTAATCTTCTAACATAGCTAAATCATAATTTCATTCTTCTACTCACACTGTTAGAAAATAAAAATACAAATTATAATGTACAGATGAGTAATTTATTTATTCATTTATTCCATACTTAATGAGCACTTGCTAAGTGCTTGGTATATGAAGGTAAATAAGATAAAGTCCCTGCCCTCAAAGTGTTCGTAATCTAGGGCAGAGACGGATGCACGCGCGAGTGGAGTGTTGTGAAAGCCCTGAGGACACATGCCCAACCTGGCAAGAAGAAACAGGAAGGATTCTTGAGTTAGTGGGACATTAAGGGACAGGCAGGAGGAGAGTCACTCAGCTGGAGGGTGTCCTGAGCAAAGGCATAGAAGCAAGTAATGTGATGTATGTAGGAATTAAATAAAGGAATTACACAGTTTGGTGTTGGGGGTAAGATACTTGGCACAGAGAAACATTTTGTCAGGGAAATTCTACATCAACCATAGAAAAATAAAAGATAGTGAACCAAGTACTTTAATGATGATATGAGCACTGACTCCTTTCCCCCCAAAATAAGACAGGCCCTGCCCTAGCCAGTTTGGCTCAGTGGTTAGAGTGCTGGCCTGCAGACTGAAGGGTCCCAGGTTCGATTCCAGCCAAGGGCACACACCACAGTTGCAGGGAGGCAACCAATCGGTGTGACTCTCACATCGATGTTTCTCTCTCTCTCCCCCCACACCCCCTTCCACTCTCTGAAAAGCAATGGAAAAAAATGTCCTGAGGGAGGGGAGGGGGGAGGAGGGAGGGGAGGGGAGGGGGGAGGGAGGGAGGAGAAAAACAAAGGAAAAGAAATGACAGGTTAATAAAATATTAATTTTAAAAAAACCATACCTGAGCTGAGTGGCTCGGTTGGTTGGAATGTCATCTCATTCACCAAAAGGCTGCCAGTTCGACCCCTGGTCAGGGAGAGCCCTAGGCTGCAGGTCCGATCCCCAGTTAGGGTGTGTTCAGGAGGCAACACCGATGTTTCTCTCTCCTTCCCTCCTTCCCTCCCGCCCTTCTTCTCTCTCTAAACATCAGGTAGAACACACCCTTGGGTGAGTATTAAAGAAAGAAAAAGGGGCAGGGGCAGGGGCAGGGGCAGGGAAGGGCCAGACCCGTGCTGAGCCTCACTCGCGGACTTGGGCTGTCGGGGAGGCTGTTGGAGGAGCCACGTGAAGTGGAGCTCGCAGGCAAGCCAAGCGGAGGTGGTAGGCCTGGTTGGTTGTAGACCAAGAGCCAAGAGACGGCAGAGTCCATAACCTAGGCACTGGGGGCAGAGGCGAAGGAGACGTGCTGAGGTGGCAGTCAGCATGGCTTAATAATTGACTGGAACGGGAATTAAAAACAGGGAGGAGCCAGGAGTGACAGGATTCTGGCTGCCGTATGAATTGGTGCCGCCAGTTGATACGAGGAGAGGATCTGATCAGGAGGAAGACTGGGCGTTCAGATTTACGGCTGTGGAGCACGGGGTGCCGGAGTGATATCCCCTGGAGATGCCGAGTGAGCAGGACTGCGAGTTGGGGCTCCAAGGTGGGAGCCTCTGCTGGGAGTGGACGACTGAGAGCTGTTGGCGGACAGGCTGTGCAGTAACAGCTGATGAGCTCGCCCGGGAGGTGGCAGACCCGGGGGGGAGACACGGGCATGGCGTGGGACCCTGGGGAACACCACTGTTCGAGGGGCAATCAAAAGGAGTGTGAAGGAAGCCAAGAAAAAAGGGCCAGCGTGACCCCAGGAGGAGGAGGGTCAGTAGCAGAAGGGAAAGAGGAAGGCGCAATGGATCAGAGCCACTACTGGAGGAAGAGGGCCCAGGAAGGATCCAGAGAAACAAACAGTGGCAGGACGGAGTAGGAACCAGACTCAGGGTTCCTTGTTGCGTGCCAGAAATGAGTGGTGGGCCATTCTGATGACAGACCGGCCAGGGCCCACTTGCAGACCCCAGGCCTCTGCTCCCTTCGCGGCCTCGCTGTCCCTCGTGCTGCCTGTCTGGGGGCCGTGGCACAGTGTGGTAACGCGAAAGCGCTGGCCTGGGTGGGCGTTCGGTGGCGCTGGCTGGTTTCCTCCCCTTTCCCCTTAAAACCGGTTGAACAAAAATACTCTAAAGAGCTGACTGATGGTAGAGGCTTTTTCTCTACAGTGCGAGGAGAATGCAACTGTCGATTCTCTATAGTTCCAAAAATTCCTTGGCACCACTCTGAATTTATTTCCCTAATTCCAAATCAAAGTATTTTATATACAACTCTTACCAGAATTTCCCGTTGTATGTCTGAGATTCTGGGACTAAAGTAATGACAGGAAGTTGGGCTGGCCACAGGAGGAGTGGGGAGCAGTGACACCCTCACAGGAGTGTGCAGTGGACTGTCCCCTTTATCCCTTCATCTAAAGAGACATTCTTCTCCTGTCAGCAGCCAGATGGCCCAGATTTTGTAGAGAATTTTGTAAAGAATCCAGTTTTTTAATTGAATTTAGAGAGGAAGGGGAAGAGAGAAAGAGAAACATCAATTTGTTGTTCCACTTCTTATGCATCATTGGTTGATTCTTGTATGTGCCCTGACCGGGGGTTGAACCGGAAACCTCGATGTATCGGGACGATGCTCTAATCACTGAGCTACCTGGCCAGGGCGAGAATCCAGATTCGAAGTGTTCTATCCCACAGTCCTTGTAGACCATCAAAATGTCCTACAAGTTCTTGGCCTTTTCTCTTAGTAACTTCTTATAAACCCATTGATCTTATTTTAATAGTTAAATAAGAATTCTGTTTAAAAACCTCATACTAATTATTAATTTTTTCTACTCTTTAGTTGGAAGTAAAGTATCATTCTTTCAACCAGATGATGAAGTAGTCGGTAAGTTGTCTGTTTTACTATCTATCATCTCTTCTTTTTCCTGTACAATTATTAGTTTGTTGTGACCCTGCTTCAGATACAAGTACTTTCCTGATTTTTGGAATTTGCTCCCAAAAGTCCACTGATGAAGAGAATTGGGAGTTTGATCTCAGTAGCAGAACACTGAAAACTTTTCAGTATTTGGCTGTGGAACAATATTAGAGGTGAAAAGAAGACCATAGTTGTTATTGTGCTTGGCGCAGCCCCTGGCTGACAGGACCTCAGTCTATAGCTAGACCAAAGACTCTGGAGAAAGGTCACAGGTCTGCAAGACCCACCTGGCTCTACAGAAGCTCCCTTTACACCTCAACTTGAATTTTACCAGACTTCTCCCTTACTACTCTTGTAAAACTAGAATTTCCTGAAAATATTTCATTTACTGTTTTTTTTAAATCCGTAGTTAATACTATTCTGCACTATACGTATATCCCAGACTCTCACACAAACATATAAAGTATGACTTTAGTAGTAGTCTTTAAAATTACCATTTCTCTATAGAAAATATTCATAGGAAGCTACTCATGTAAACTTAGAAAATGTTTAACTTTATTACATGCTTGAGGCTGTTAATAGGTTTGTCAGAATGTTTTCATTAGCTTATGATATTGCCTTTGACTTGTGTATTTTCTTGAAGAACTTATTTTCCTGTCTTTATCTCTTTTACCTGCCCAAGAGGTCAGTGACACTGTATTATGCAAGATTCTTTTTGTAAGAGACCAAAAGACTAGCTTACGTGGAAGCGGATTTTATTGGGAGCACACAGGTGTCTTCCAGACCCAGCTGTGGAAAGTGGCTGGGCACCAGGGACAGTTTCAATGAGGAATCCAGGTGTCCCCAGGACTGACCTGCCTATATATCAGCAGTCGTCTTGACCACCACTCAGAGGTGGGAGAAAAGGGAAGGAAAAGATAGCACAGGTGACACAGTGTTCACGTCACAAAGTGCAACACCCTCTTCCCTTGTGCTTCGGGGGTCTCTCGTCCCTTCACTGGTGATCACTGGCCTCTTCCTCAGAATCCCACTGAACAAAACGTACACTGTATATGGATTGCTTCCCTTAAGTGTCATGTTTCAACTTTCAGGAATTTTACCCTTGGATTCTGAAGACCCTGGGCTTTGTGAAGCGGTGAGAGTGCACGAGCACTACCTGGGTATGTGGCAGCTCGGTCTCGGAGCTCAGTGGGTCTCTCCTCGCTGGTGTGTGGGGTGTGTGGGGTCGTCATCATTTCTTTGTACCTACTGTGAGTTTACACAGGAAATAACTGTTGGCTGGTCATCTGACTACCTCTAGCTTATAATTTAGTATCATAAAATTCATACTCATACTGAACAGTAGAGAGACCTTTAAGTTTCATTTACACAGCTCATGGTAAGAGGTTTGAAAAGCAGTGTCTCTCTCTAAAATTGTATTCCTAATAAGAATTTTTGAATTTTTTATTCTTTGCTATTAATTGAAATTGGAAATGTTAATTTAAATTATGTTTTAGCCTGCCAAGTAGTAGCTTAGTTGGTTAAAGTGCCGTCGCAACAAGCCAAGGTTTCAGGTTCGATCTTCAGCCAGGGCACACACGAGAATCGACCAGTGACGCATGGATAAGTGGGACAGCGAGTCAGCGTCTCTCTGGCTCCCTTTCCTCACTCTCAAAAATCAATAAATTAAAAAATTTAAAAATCTAGAAAACATGTCGAGGGCAAGACAGAAAAGAATGAAGACGCTTGTCTTCGGTTTCTGTTGCTAAACTCTTCTGACAAGTGTTCAGTTAAACTGAAATGTTCGTTTTTAATTTTTCTTATAGTAATGTACTTGAATATTTAAATTAAAATAAATATAAATACACACACACTTCATGACACCATCCTAAAAAGTTGCTGCATCTCCTTAGTGATCAGGGAAAAGCAAATTAAAACCACTTAGAGATGTGATTATGCATCTACAGGACGACAAAGTTATAAGGTCTGACCATTCCAGGGGCCGGCAAGGGTGTGGAGCAGCAGGACCATTTATGCACCAGGAGTGTAAACGGGGAAAAATGCATTAGAAAATAATTTAGCATTATCCAACAGTGCCATTTCAGAGCCTTTGGCGATCATAAATGTAGTGTTATTACTGTTAACATTTTTTAAGGGCCACTTGTTTGATTTTTTTAATAAAAATGGTAGCCCCAATTGTTATGATCAAACATGTTCCCCAAAATTCCATGTAAGTGAATTGTTTGTAACTTGAGCATACACTGTTATAGCAGATGTGCTTCAGTCAGACACTCAGACTTACTAGCCGCAAGGCCTCAGACAAATTAATTACAGTCATGAGCCACTAAATGATGGGGATACGATCTGAGAAATGAGTCATTAGGGAGGTCATTGTCATGCAAACATCACAGAGGCTCCTGCACACACCTGGATGGTACAGCCTGCTACACACCTGGCTGTACGCACAGCCATTGCTCCTGGGCTACAAGCCTATACAGCACGTTACTGTACAAAGCATGAGATTAAATCAGCACAAGAGAAAATGATGCCATCAAGAGACGGTAAACACAAGATGTATGGGGCTGCTGCAGGTGTAACAGCATACTGTTTACAGCACACTTTTTTTTTAATAAACAGCACACTCTACCAATAAAAATATATTAAACCCATATAGCAGTAACATAGTTGTTTATTGTCAATACCCAGTATGGTGTCTGTACATACTGTATGTGCTGTGCTTTTATATAGCTGGCAGTGGGGTAGGTGTGTTCACACCAGCATCACCAGCGATGTGTGAGGAGTGGGTTCTGTAATAGGCCATAGGAATTTTTCAGCTCCATTATATTCTTACGGGATTATATGTTATCCCACCATCATATATGTGATCCACTGGTGACAAACATGGTTTTGCAGCACATGACTCGTTACTCTGCTTAGTATGTTCTGTTATGTCTGTACCTTGCTGGTTGTAACATTCTCTACATGTTGCCTGGGTGCTCAGCTTCCCCACCAGATGGCACTAGCTGTTGGTAAAAGCAATGCTGACTTTTGCCATTAGAGGAAAAATATTTGAAAGAGCTGTAAAGACTATGAAAAGTGTTATAAAATTGACTTTAGGTTAAGTGGGAAAGGATTTTGTGTACTGTGAAAGGATAACATTCAGTGTACAAAATAAAAACAAAACAAAAAATAAATAATTAAACATAAGGAGCAGCCTGATGGGCACATCAGTGGAGTGCTTTAAACTATATTAGGAGTCTGCGCTTTCTTCCCAGTCCAGCGGAAAGTCATTGATGACTTTTAAGCAGAGAAGTGTTAGGATGTTATTTATGTTTTTAAAAGATCATTCTGATATGTGTCTATTTTTCAAAGATACTGTTAAAAAGATTGAAAAGAGAAAGTTGAAAATAATATTTGTAACATAAACAATGCATTTAGAATACATAAAACATTCCTAGAATCAATAAGAAAAAGACAGCACAATAGAAAAATTGATAAAACACTTGAACAAATGGCCAAGAAACAGAGAAAGATGCTCAACTTAATCAAATTAAAGTCATAGGAAGAAACTACTCCACACCCATTTGATTATAAAAATGTATAAAAATACCAAGGTTGATAAGGATGCTGACGGCAGCGAGAACCCTGTGGAGAGTAAACTTACACGAGCACTGGGGCACGTGTGGGGACGTCGAAGACAACACCCTGGGACCTGAGATTTCCATTCCTAAGTAAATATCCCAGAGAAGATGTGTGCACTGGTGTAACACGATCTTTTCTACGAGAGCATCCTTAGCAGCACAGTTTATAACTGCCCCAAACTGGACACCACACAGATGTTCCTCGGCTGGAGAGCGGACGACCAGACGGAGGTGCGCTCACAGAGGAGAATGCCGTAAACAACAGAAAAGAAAAGACCACACGTCCAAAAAGGATGTGTCTTAAAAACAATGTTGAGCATGCAAAGCAAGACAGAAAAGAATGCATATGGGTAGGATTTCATTTAGATAAAGTTCAAAAACAGGCAAAGCTAAAGTATATTGTTTAGGAATGAATACTTGAGTACTAACCTACGGAAACAAGTGAGAAATTAAGTTGGAATGGTGGAGACCTCTGAAGTCAGTTGTATCTCAGTTTTAAAGAGGAAGAGTGGTGTCTCTGGAGGGAGACGAGGCTGCTGGGGTGAGTGGCTTATGGGCAAGAATGGAGGCAGGGAAACCGCACTGTAGGAGTAGAGCCGGGGTCAGGGCCATGGTGGAAGTGTGACTGAGGGGAATGGACAGACGCAGGAGGCAAGACCAGTGGCACTTGCTAACTGACTGTTTCCTGTTCTTTGTGATAGTTCACAAGCCAGAAAAAGTTACATGGACAGAAGCTGCTGGAACAATTCGGGATGGAGTCCGAGCCTATACAGCTCTGCATTACCTTTCTCATCTCTCTCCGGGGAAGTCGGTGCTGATAATGGATGGAGCAAGTGTAGGTGCCAATAGTTTTGCTAAGAAACAGACCAAAGCACAGTAAACTTAGGGAACATCCATTTATATGTTTTTTGCCAGTAGCTTATTCACTGATTTTTTTTTTTAATCAAACTCCTATTTTGTTAAAATAAGCAACTTTTATCAGTAAGAGATAAAAGTTAGATTTCCTGTGGTTAGTTCCATCTTCCTTTGAATCTACTAGTACATTAAAAAAGCGAACAAACAATTTTTTCATGCCAGTTACACAAAGCCTGAAATTGCTCATGAAGTCTTTGAGCCCCTACCAATTTCATGTCATATCCCTCACGCTTACACTTACGTTAATATGGTGTTGCACTTACAGATGGCTCGCACAAGGTAAAAACTGTGCTAATTTAAACATCTTACATGTGTCATCAAAAAATAATTCAACACTAAAAGCAAATACATAAGAATATATTATAATCTAAAAATGTTACCACACCTGGGTGAGTTCATAGTTTTATTTTCTATCTGGCTGTTGCTGAAATGCTCCCTGCTGCTTTTCTTTGAAAAAAGCCAGAACTGTCCTCAGCAGTGGCTTAGCCTGATGCCCACATCGGGACAGCAGTTTCCCGGAACTTACCCCATGGGCCAGTGGAAGAAAGGATGGAGCGTGTGAAGTGCCTTGATCTTCCCAGAGCGGCCGCTGCACTGGCACGTGCATCATGTAATTAGCTTAGATCCTCATGGTGACAACGCCCTTGAAGGCCCGTTTTTAACCAGCCCTCCATCCCTGAAATCACGGGCTCTGCTCAGGCTGGGTAAGGGCCTGTGGCCTGTGCAGCTTTCTTCTCCCCCTGCTGAGGAAGACAGGCAATCAGATGGTGCATCCTACTAACCTTGTCCGTAGGTTTTCCTCTATCAGGTAGCATTTGAAAGTATACTGAAGTAGCACTGAAGTCTTACACCTATTAAACAACCTATAAAATAAATTAGAGGTGGCCTCTGCTCTACGTCTGTGAGCCTACTGTGTGTTTTTTCCACACAGACACTCGGGACAATAGCTATTCAGTTGGCACAGCACCGAGGAGCCAAGGTGATCTCAACAGCGTGCAGCCTCGAAGACAAGCAGTACCTGGAGAGACTTAGGCCTTCTCTAGGTGGGTGATATTGCTCAGCACAGAATTTAAACGAAATTTTTAATGGATAGCACCTTAAAAATTGTGCTTGTAAAACAAAGCACAAAATCCCAAGTGAAAGTCACATTTCAAATGCTCTTAGTATCTCTGCTAAGTCTAAGTTTACTTCAGTGATAGTTTTAATTATTGTATTTCTTAAACCTACATTTTTCCATGTTTTTTCTTCTTTGCCCCACTGATATAAGCTTAGCCAAGTTTGAATGAGGTGAACTTTGAAACAATTTAGAAATACCTGGTGCCTCTTTGCTTTTAGTCAATAAATCGATATACTTTTGCACCCCTTTGTATGTTTCTCAACCTCGTTTACCCAGTGATATGCTTCTAAAGTTGTCTGTTTTCTGTGATATACTGGGAAGGAGATGAGCCACTTACATAGACACACAGTCAGTTATAGTTTATGATGAACAGGACGTGGTGGAGACTCGGGAGCCCTTGAAAAGACTGACCGTACCAAACAGCAACAAGTGGAGAAAGGAAATAGACTGAAAAGGAAAGGAAAAGAAAGGAAGGGAATTTAATAGACTGGAGTTACAGAATTAACGTTAGAGTTTAATGGACAGAGAGAAGATGAGCGGGGTGTCACTGACGGCAGGCAGGAAAGCAGAGTGCGCCGAGTGTTGGATGGATGACGTCACTGAGAGTCCTGAACAGCCCCACGGCTCGCTGGAAACCATCTCTGAGAATTTAACTAGCTCGCCTCAGAATATACAGGCAGAGGAATGGCTGCAGTGGGTTTGAAGCAGGCCTGTCCAGCATTAAAGCTGTATTGTGTCCACTGCTACATTATGCTTCTGGCAGAGAGAACCAAGAAATGGAGGGAAGGTTGAGGCAGGGGCTGGAGGAGGAAAATAGGGGGAAAAACGCATGAGTGGTATTACTGAAGGGAAAGGTTTCCTTTTTTTCCATTGTTGACACTATTACAGAAGACCCCATTTCCCCCCCTTTTGCCCTCCTGCACCCAGCCCCTGGAAAAGGTTTTGTAGTAGTGAGTCCTGCCCTTCCTAAGTGCTTCAGGTCCCCTTTGCTGTGTCCCCGCCATGCCCACCCCCACCCCGAGTCTTAGATCACTGTTGGACTTCACCGCAGACCCAAGCAGCTGTGAGGAAGTCTCTCTGAGGAGGTGTTCAAAGACATAAAAATGAAATACAGACATGTCTTCATTTGCCAGTTCCAATTCTGAGAGTTTTATTTTAATTCTCTCACTGGCTTGTTTTATTAATACTTCAAGGTAACCAGCTAAAATTAATTTAATTTTCACTCACTGTACTAAAAATAATCATGTTTTTTTCCTTACCTTCAAGATTTTTCTTTGTTTTGAGGAGCAAGAAGGGGAGGTGCGGGCGGTTTCTGTGATTGAGAAAGAACAAAACAGTCTCTCATAGAGAAGTATCACATCATGCAAATATTTTTGTACTTTTTAACTCTAAACTCTATTAAATCTGAACATACTTAAAGGAATAATCTTTCGGTCCATGTCTTAATGTATATGTACCTCTGTGGTGTATAGATTCTCATTTCTGGCAACATATTCTTAGCCAGAGAGAACAGTCTTCTGTGTAAATAGACTAGCCTTGGAACACATTATCCACAAAATGCTTATATTTTATTTTACTGAATATACCAGTCCTGTCATTTAAATCGACCCTTACTCAATATTGGGTTATATGAGAATGAGTGTAATTTGGATTCTGTAATTGTTAAAACCACTTAATTCATTTCAGAGGACAGATGTCTATTCGCTTTTTCTTTTCCCGAACTGTTTGTTGATCACTAGAGAAAGTACCGTGACCTGACCTCCTGTCCTTTACAGCCCGAGTGATCGATGTGTCCAGTGGGAAAGCGCATGTTGCTGAAAGCTGTTTAGAAGAAACAGGTGGCCTGGGAGTAGATATCGTCCTGGATGCTGGAGGTAGGTACTTTACTAATCAGTCATCTGTAATTTTAGTGTAATGGCTGAATTTTAGGGGGCAAAAACAAAAACAAAATTATTTGTATATCCAGGAAATAATCTTTAACAGATGTATTAAGTTGATGTTTAGTTTGGGGTGTTTTTTTTAATCCTCACCTGAGGATATTTCTTCCATTGCTTTTCAGAGAGAGTGGGAGGGAGGGAAGGAGGGTGAGAGAGAGAGAGAGAGAAACATTGATTGGTTGCCTCCCACACCAGAGCCAGAGATCAAGCCTACAGCCCAAGGGTATGTGTCCTTGGGGGAAATCGAACCTGGGACCCTTCAGTCGGTGGGCCAAAGCTCTAACCACTGAGCAAAGCTGGCCAGGGCCTGGGTATTGGTTTGCTTTTAATTCTTGTGTTTAAATTGGGCTTCTTCATTTGATCCCCATTGTAAACTGTCTGGAAGAGAGGGCATGCCTGCCTTAAGCACAGGCACTGGAGGTGGAGTAGCCCTACGCCAGTCTCCAGACATGACCTCTCCCATGGTTCCCACGTGAAACACGTTAGTCAAGTCTCAGCCGGATGCTTGTTCAGTCAGTTTTGCTATAGACAGCCCTCTACTGGATGGCTGACTTCAGTAGGCTCAATTTGGAAAACACACAGAATTTTGTTCAATTTTCACCTTCCTTGAACTTTTGTAGTTTAACAGATATCTGTTTAACCCCTAATTTGTACACTTCGGTAGTCATCTCACCTGAAGGACAGGTTTCTCAAGTCTACAAAAGCATCCTAGTTAAAATGTAACCTCTACCATGAGAACCATAGGTGGATACAACTGCATGTGGCTGTCATGTATTTCTTTTTTGCCAATATTTTCAAGATTTGAAATTAACTCACAGAAATCTTTCAGTGGAAGCGAATGTATACTTCATTAACTTTTTAAGAGGACATTTCAACAATTATGTCAAAGTATGACTATCTTGAGTCTCTGAGTTCCTTAATCAGAAGTCAACTTTTCTAAGTATTAAGCAATTGGTGTTATGGTTAAAACTATCAAACTTAGTTATACCTTGTATTACCTTGCCTGGTTTTCAAATGAAAAGACTTTTATCTTTAGTTAAATCTCACTTATAATTAAATCTGGAGTAAATTTTATTACCGGTTTTAATGCAAAAAGTGTATTTTAAGGTGTCTGAATACATTGTGTTGACTTTTTCTAAGAAAAATGCTTCTTCATTCCTACATTAAAAAGTAAAGAGAACTTGTTTGAAGAATAAATTTTCATCAGATGACTGAAATACATATTTCTTCTCTCTTTTTTGAAACTTTCCCCTTGTAAGTGAGATTGTATAGTAAAGATGATGAACCAGCTGTAAAATTACTGCTACCACATAAACATGATATCCTCACACTTCTGGGCATCGGAGGCCATTGGGTAACAACAGAAGAAAACCTGCAGGTATGACCAGAAACAGTAGAGTGTGACTGTTCCACCAGAAGGGTACAGTTAACAAAGAATAAAGCCTACGTCCTTTGAAGCAAGGTGGACTAAATTAGTGTAAATGCTGAATTATACCCTTTTTAAAAGAAAAGAAATATAGGTTTTTTAAACTTTAGCTACATGTTGGCCAAAATGTTGACGCAGGCCCTGGCCGGCTTGGCTCAGAGCGTCAGCCCGAGGACTGAAGGGTCCCAGGTCGGTTCCAGCCAAGTGCATGTACCTTGGTTGCAGGATCGATCCCCAGCCCCGGTCAGCGTGTGAGCGGGAAGCAACCAATCCATGTGTCTCTTTCACATCGATGTTTCTCTCCCGCCCCCACTTCCACTCGCTCTGAAAAGCAAAGGAAAAAATATCCCCGGGTGAGGACACAGAGAAAGTGCTGAAAGAGAGCCTCCCATAGGGGTGCATTTAACTTCCACTCAGCCCGGCCAGCGCGGCTCAGCGGTTGACATGACGGAGGATCCAGGAGATCTTGGTTCGGTTCCCGGTCAGGGCACATGCCTGGGTTGTGGGCTTGATCCCCAGCAGGGGACGTGCGGGAGGCAGCCGATCCATGACTCTCATCATTGACGTTTCTCGCTCCCTCTCCCTTCTTCTCTCTGAAATCAATAAGGACGTTTTTTAAAAAACAAACAAAAACCTTTTATTCAGTGGTTTGGATGTATTGCTTCTGAATTTAATAGTATTTCAAATAGGATTTTTTTTTTTTTTAATCCTCATGTAAGGATATGTATTTTATTGATTTCAGAGAGAGAGGAAGGGAGACAGAGAGAAAGAAACATCTATGTGAAAGAGAAACACCAACTGATTGCCTCCTATATATGCCCCAACTGGGGTCGTACCCGCAACCTACGTATATGCCCTCACCGGGAACTGAACCTGCAACCTTTTGGTATAAGGGTTTACACTCCAACCAACCAAGCCACCTGACCAGTGCAAGGATTTTTTTTAGTCCAAGTATTGACATACTTAGCAAAATATTTCTGTATAAAATTATCACAATTTCCTAGTTATTCAAATTGGAATATACTATATATGTGTATATACATGCTGTCTCCCAAAATTACATTTAACAACTTAAAAAAATTATTCTTATCATGGTTGATATGCAAATACCATAATTCTCATATACCAGTCTTCATGACTTTCCAATGTCCTCATGAAAATGACTGGTACGCAGCAGCCAGAAATCTTCTCTCACACGCACTCTGCTGCTACTTCATCAGGATTCTAGTTGGCCTTGCATCTCATCCTGCCGTTTCACCGTTTTGGACAATGAAATGCAAAGCAGAGATGGCGTACATCTTGTCATTAAAGTTTGTGTGCTGATTGTCTGTGGTTTGGGTATTATTTAACTTGTGTAGTTTTTCTGGCTCAAGGTGCCAGCCATCTCTCTGCTTTTAAACTCTGTACTGACCAGTCTTTGTGCATTCTGTCCAAGTTGGATCCTCCAGATAGCCACCACCTTTTCCTCAAGGGAGCAACAGTGGCTTTCCTCAATGACGAAGTCTGGAATTTGTCAAATGTACGACAAGGAAAGTATCTTTATATCCTTTCTCCTGCTGGCAAGCTTCTGGCTTGAAATCTATCTTGTGCTCTCAGCATTAAGTCCTTTGATGGTGGTAACAGTAAATAATAGCAGCTAACTTTCACTGACCATACCAAACAGTGTTCCAAGTGCTAGGTAGGCATTAATTTATTCAAACATTCAAACTGCCTCGGAGGTGTAAGTACTGTTATCATCCCCCGTATTTCACAGATGAAGGAACTGAAGTGTAGAAAGGTTAATACAGGCCCAGAGATGCAGCTGGTGTGGGCAGGGCAGGAGTCTCACCCAGGCCGTCTCGCTGTCATCTGAGTGGGAGATAAACCAGAGTTCCATGGGAGATTTTGTTTCGGTTTTGACCTCACATTGTGGAAATTCCACATCACTTTGAGAGTGGCATTCTTACTTCTAGGATGGTGCCCTTGTGAGAACCCTGTCAGAATACTTATCTCAGTTAAAGAGTTTGTGGGGCCCAAGCTGGTCTGGCTCAGTCAGCCCATGGACTGTAGGGTCCTGGGTTCAATTCCAGCCAAGGGCACGTAACTCTGTTGCAGGCTCAATCCCCAGCCCCGAACCACATGAAGGAGGCTACCAATCAATGTGTCTCTCTCACATCCATGTTTCTCTCCCCCCCCCCCCCCCTCCACTCTCTCTGAAAATGCAATGGAAAAAATATCCTCAGGTGAGGGTTAAAAAAAAAATTAAGAAGAAAAAAAAGTTTGTGGGGCGTTTTTAAAGTTATCAATGCTAGGAAATCTTCACAAACTGAGGGTGGGTTTGATTTTTTAAAATGAAAATTATTCGGAGACAAATCTGGTAAAGGAAGCCAAATCATTCTAGTTTGGGTAAGAGTTGTCTTGAGACTGAAAGGCATTCCAAACCTCTTTAGAGCAAGGTCAATTTACAAATAAATCTTTTATTTCTAAGGTGGCTATCCTAAAGGTAGCTGCACTTGGTAAAATTTTTAACAAATTGGGTAAAATAAGTTCTTGTAATAACAGAGTGTACTTGTGCATGAAGAAAGAGCCTCACACTTGTCTTCACTGACTCTGTGACTTGCTTTGGTAAGTGTGTAGTCACATGAGTGATGTCTATAAGGGCAGCCTCCTCTAGGAGCAACACAGAGGGTGTAGAGCCTTCAATTAGTGTTTCATTAGTTTACTGTATATGTTGAGTTTTAAAGGGTACACTTCAAAACTAGAAAATCCCTTTAATGTAGAGTGTATGAGATTAAAGTATTTCTGATTAAATGTCTTCCTATTAAATTTAGAAAATAAACTTAATTTTGAACTTTCTAGAAGAATTTTGAGTTTCAATTTAAAGCCACTTAAATGTCCAATAACATTATAATAATCAGGAACCCATGATGTATTAACAATAGACAGCGACATGTATTAAAAGTAACAGCATGCTTTCAGTCTTACATGTCAGAAAATAGGCCGGGTGCTTTGCCTATGTTACTTAATTCTCTCAGCTGCCCTCCCTTCCCCACCAGAGATGATTTTAACCTGTTTAGCAAACCCATGGACCATGTTGAAACCTGACAATGTTTAAATGAAATGTTACATTTTCAAAAATCATAAATGTACATGGCACACATGTACTCTCTTGAACATACTGTTGGCAATTTCATTAACAGAAGTAGAAAGAGACTTTATAGTATGAATAAGTGAATCTGTATTCTTTAGGTCTTTATTTAAAAAGACCTAGTGTTCATATTTTCTCATTTACTTTTTCTCAAGTCCCGAATCAGACTTTAGTCTCACTTATGCAAGCCCCCCTCAGGCAGTTCACACATGAGCCAGTCGCCACTTGTGATTTAACATACACTTCTCCTTCCAATTGTGTGATCATAACTAGTTCTCAAGTACTAGCAATTACACAGACTCTCAATTCTAGTATTAGAATTTCAACTAAATGACTAAATTTTTTAAAAATTTAGTTTTCTGACTCTCTCAGTGACATATATCACACACAGTTCATGAACTTTCCTCGCACAAACTTTGAGTCTTACCCATTTTGTAAATAAATGTGCACCCACAGTAAGAGGAGTAAGTGCTAAAATTGTTTTTAACTAAAAGTAGCATAAAGTGGTGCTAAAGTGAAACCCTGACACCATCCCATTACCATCCATTTGGGAGCACACTAGTCACTCCTCAGGACAGGCATTAGGCTTGCTTCTCTCATCACTTGTTCTTAGAAGTTGAGGCTCTATTTTGTTACCACCTCTCTCATATCAGTTTTTTAGAGATAAACTTGACAGCTTACAGAATTTCTGTAACTTAAAATTTTAATTTCTGAGAATGCTAAACTTAAAGGGGAAAAATGTGACCTGCCTAGCATCTTCTGCTGGTTGAATGGTTTTATTTAACCCTCTGTCTTTTACATTGCCACCTTAACTACCCTTCCAGCTACGCATCTTAAAAGATGTGATGGAGAAGTTATCAACTGGTGTTTTCAGGTACGCCGAATTACCAAATCACTGAACTCGTTTATTTTCCTGTTCTGGAGGAGATAAGGCTGGCAATTCTATTTTTGTTTCAGCTTTCACAGCACACTTATCGCCTCCATATTCTATTATTGTGTTTCAATAGCTGCTCCTTAACATTTCTCAAAGTGTAGTGACACACCAGGAAGTGTTCCGGAAGACAGAAGTGGCTCCTGAGGTTTTCTTACTCCGTTCCTTACTTACCTCGTGGCCCCACCCCAAGCAACCTGAAATAACCCATAGCTTGAGAAGAGGGAAACGTATAACTTTGGGGTCTGTTTATCAAAAAGAGGGAGTGGGGCCTGGCCGGGGGTGGCTCAGCTGTTAGGCATTGACCTAGGATCCAGGAGATCAGGGTTAGA
Organism: Miniopterus natalensis; assembly: GCF_054644295.1. Classification (NCBI taxonomy): domain Eukaryota; kingdom Metazoa; phylum Chordata; class Mammalia; order Chiroptera; family Miniopteridae; genus Miniopterus; species Miniopterus natalensis. Next base: position 88,694,017 of record NC_142086.1, on the reverse strand, counting down.
TTCCCCGTTAGATTCTGGGCTGCGGGCTGGATCCCCAGTCGGGGGCGTGCAGGGGGCAGCTGATCAGTGACTCTCAGCATTGCTGTTTCTATCTCTCTCTCCCCCTCTCCCTTCCTGTCTCTGAAATCAATAAAGATATGTTTGGAAAAAAAAAAAAAAGGGAGTGGGTAAAGTAGGTGTTTTTCCCCTTCAAAATTTAACCCCTTTTGGCGTGGCTGGTGTGGCTCCGTTGGTTGCCATCCCGCGCACCGAGGTCTGGGGTTCTGGGTTCTGTTCCCCTCGGCACTTGCCCAAGTTGGGGCTCAGTCCCCGGGGCGTGCAGGAGGCGCTGGTCCTTGTTTCTGTTCCTCCCTCTCTCTCCCCCCTTCCTCTCTCTCTAAAATCAATAAAAACATTTTTAAAATTTTTAGCCACTTGTAATGGTGTAAATACTAATGGGTAAGTTTGTTATTTAAAGTAGCACAGTTGAAGCGCAGCAGCCGTGGGCGACCGCCCCGCGCCCGCTCACCTGGTGCCTCCGTCCCCCGCAGGCCCCGCCTGGACGAGCCGGTTCCTCCCCGCGCGGCCAGAGCCTCCATGGAAGTGGTTCAGAAGAGGCAAGGAAGGAAAAAGCAAGTTGTTCAGTTTTAATTCTGTTCTTCCCAGACCTGTCGAGTGAACCCATTCCAGCACTGGACGCCCGTTCCTTGGAATTTGTTCGGAACAGTCAAGGAAGATAAAAGCCAGTGGTTCCCTTTTTAAGCATGTTTTCCTGCTATGAGACAATATGCTCATTTTTTTCAAATGTCTGACGTGTTTAAAAAATTAATGTCCAAATGCAAGACCAGCCTCTAATGAACACCTACGGGCATGTTCCGTTCGTCTCCGTATCTGCCTCCGCTATAAGGTTCTCCCCGTGGAGGGACCAGTCCCGCAGCGGCCGCGGGCGGGTCGGCGGGTCTGCGGGTCGCGCGCCGCCCCCGCCGGCTCGGGGTGCTCGCCGCCCGGGACCTAGCCCTGGGCCCCGAGGGTGTCCGAGCGCCCCTTCTCTCGGGGTTCCTCGGGACCCACGGGCGCAGGCGGCGACCGGCCGAGGCCGCCCGGTCCCGGGGGGGACGCGCAGGCCCGCCCCGCCCCGGCGCTCTGCCCCCGGCTCACCCCTGCTGCCCGCCCGCCGGGAGTGCAGCCCGCTGCCCGGGCCACCGGCAGCCAGGGCCCCGCAGCAGCGCCGGGCGGCGCCGGGCTCCGCGGGCCTGGGAACCGCGCCCGCCTCGAGCCGCGGCCGCGGGGCGGGGCCTCGGGGCCGCCCAGGGCGCACGCGCGGCGCTGGGGGCGGGGCCACGCCGGGGGCGGGGCGGGCGCGCGCGGGAAGCGCCTGCGGGGCGGCCGGCGGCTCCTCGGCCCCGCGCCATGGCCGCCTCCGTGCCCGGCTACTCGCCCAGTTTCAAAAAGCCGCCCGAGACCTTGCGGCTGCGGCGGAAAAGGGGCCGGAGCCTCGGGCCCGACCTCGCACGCGGGGAGCGGCCCGAGCCGGCGGCGCGCCGTGCGGCTCTGGCGGCCGGGCTGCCCCTGCGCCCCTACCCCGCGGCGGGCAGAGGCGGCGGCCCGGGCACGGCCGGCAGGAACCCCTTCGCCCGCCTGGACAACCGGCCGCAGGCCCCCGCGGAGCCCCGCGACGTGCCGCCCCGCGGCCAGCAGCAGGCGCCGGGCCCGGTGAGTGTGGCCCTGCGGGGGCCGCCTGGGCGGGAGCGGGGACGCGGGTGGTCGTGGGGAGGGAGGGGCGCGCGGGGCGCCCGCGAGGGGCCCGGGCCGGCCGGCGTTGGGCAGCGTCCCTCGGGGGGCTGGAGCTGAAAAGCCCTCGGGCCGCCCACAGGGCGGCCGCAGCCAGAGCCCGGGCGGCGTTGGGGCCGGGCTCACCCCAAGCCTGTGGAGATGGCTGTTCACTGGGGGTGCGCAGCAGTACTCGGGGCGACATCCCTCCGTTCACAAACGGGTGCGGCTGCGGGGCGGGTGCCGCCCTGGCCCGGCCCTGCGGAGGGACCTGCTGCGGGGCGAGGCGCCCGACCCCGGGGGCCCCGCGTCGCTCACAGCCCGCTTCTCCCGCCTCAGCCCGCAGACGCTCGCCCGGGACCCCGGCCGCTCGCGGAGGAGCAGTTTCCCGACAGCACGGCCGCCGCCGAGCTCCTGCAGGTGAAGCCCCTCAGGGTCCCCAGGGTCCTCGCCGCGCAGACGGGCTCCGCCCGGGGAGCCCTGCGCGCGTCTCCCTGGCTGACGCGGGCCGTGCGGTGAGGACCCCGAAGGAGGTGGGGCGGGTGAGCCGGCCCCGCAGCGTTCCAGCGCCTCGGGACCCCGCGGCTGTGGCTCCGGCGCGGCCGCCTCCGAACTCACCCCTTCCCGGAACCTGCAGATCCCCGGAACCCCCCCAGGATGTGGGTCACTGAACGCTGCGGACAGGACCGCACGTGCGCACACGCACGTGCGCACACACTCGAACGTTGCGGACACCGCCACGCACGCACGTGCGCACACAGACGCGCACACACGAACGTTTATACCATCGCGCACACACACGAACGTTGCGGACACCGCCACGCGCACACACACGAACGTTGCGGACACCGCCACGCGCACACACACGCACACGAACGTTGCGGACACCGCCGCGCGCACACACACGCACACGAACGTTGCGGACACCGCCGCGCGCGCACACACGCACACGAACGTTGCGGACACCGCCGCGCGCGCACACACGCACACGAACGTTGCGGACACCGCCGCGCGCGCGCGCACACAGGCACACGAACGTTGCGGACACCGCCGCGCGCGCACACACGCACACGAACGTTGCGGACACCGCCGCGCGCCCCATTTCGGTCCCAGATACCGCTGTGGTGACGGTCCAGCCGGTGCCCAGTGGCCCTAATGACAGCGGGCTAGTCCCCAACGCCCATCTCCCTTCCTTGTACGCAAATGGCCTTCACAGGGTCTTCTGGAAATGTTTCCCTTTTCCTGTTATTTTTTTATGATGTCACCTAAAAAAAGTCATTGTAATGTGGAGAATATTGTTAAATACGTCTTCAGTAGCCCTACCTAAGTTACCCGCTTAGCCTGGTTTCAGAGTTTCAGTGTCTTGAGGGGTGTTTTTAAAATACTTGGGAGATTTCTGCTTTGATAGCAACATCAGTAGTTGTTTTTATTGCTTTAATTATGATCATGGAAATAGCACATGCCTATTTTCATGTTCTAAACCATATAGAACTGTATACACTAAAAAGTGAAATCTTCAGCTCCACCACCACCTCCAAAAAATTCCTACTTCCCAGAGGTAGCTACTGTTAACAGTTAATGTAGCTCACTTTTCAGACTTTTTCATGGTGTCCAGTATATTTTCTATATTATTTATTACACATTTTCTAAAATTTTGACATTTCAATGATTTGTATATATGTTAATGAAATCTGTAGATTGAAGGTTTTTTTCTTGCTACTCTACTAATTTTTGTGTTCTTTGTTTTCTAAAAGACTCCACAGGGATCATTCTCCAAATCTGATATTCCATCCTCAGAAAGTACAGAGTTACCTGTGGACTGGAGTATTAAAACTCGACTCCTTTTCACCTCTTCTCAACCCTTTACCTGGGCAGATCATTTGAAAGCACAGGAAGAGGCTCAGGGTGTTATCCAGCACTGCAGAGCAACAGAAGTTACTCTGCCTCAAAGTATACAGGTAATTCTGAAAGAAAACAGCTATGTTTTAAACTAATAAGTAGAGATAATTCCTTCCATTAAGTTTTTCTTTTGACATTTTAAGACTCAAAGACTTGGAAATTATGTATTTCCAAAATGATGCTTTTATATAGGTTTTTTTGCTTTTTTAAAAAATATCTTTATTGATTTCAGAGAGAGGAAGGGAGAGGGAGAGGTAGAGATAGAAACATCAGTGATGAGGGTCATTGATTGGCTGCCTCCTGCATGTCCCCTACTCGGGGGTCAAGCCTGCAACCCAGGCATGTGCCCTAACCGGCAACTGAACCAAGATCTGGATCATATGTTGATGCTCAACCGCGAAGCCACACCTGGCCAGGCTATAGTTTTTAGTCAGATTCAGTAAGTGCCCGTTAAAGTTAGAGACCTGTCCTGAGAAATAGTGTTGCAGGGAGGCATTATTTGAACTAAACTGTTCTTTTCTAAGGCCTTTTGCAAAAGAAAATAAAAGGAAAAGAAATGAAAAGCAATTGAGTAGAGTTGCAAAGACAGATAATTTATTTTACTAATTTTCTCACATAATGTACACTTTTTTAAAGGCAGTAACTTGCAACCTGCCTGATGGTGTGTTGTAGATTTACTAGAGTTAATGAGTTGTACAATGTTTTTAGAGAAATACAATAGCATTACTTTCAAGAAGCTCATCAACTTAAGCTAGGTTAAAAGGGATTACCTAAAAGAGGCCTTGGTACATCTTTTTCAGTAAATGAGTTAGGATGATTTGGGATTCGAGTTACCAGCTTTTACTGGCTACTTTTTACACACACAGACACACACACAGAGACCCTGCCTTCCTGGTAAAAAAAAAAAAAAGACTTCACTGTTCTTGAGGATGGTAGAGACAGAAGAATGTTTCTGCCTATGTTTAAGTGTTCCTTCTAATATGTGGCTTAACAGACTAATTGCTCACTAGAAAGGTTTTCCCAAATAAGAATAAACTACATTTTAGCCCCTGTAACAGTTACTAACACTTTACTGTACAGTTACTAACACTTTACTGTAAGAAGCAGTAAGGATAAGTGTTTGGTATATTCAGTGTCTTTTTAATGAAAGTTTCTACTTCAGATGGGGCAAACCTGTTCACTGTCTGGATTTCAGGACCCCAAGCTCTGCACTGAGCTGCGATGTGCTTTCCAGCAGAGCCTCATTTACTGGCTCCACCCCGCCTTTGCCTGGCTCTCCCTCTTCCCTCGGATCGGAGCGGATCGGAAAATGTCTGCAAACACAAGCCCTTGGTCAAATGATGAAACCCTGCAACATGCTTTAATGAGTGACTGGTAAGATTTGTAAAAACTTGTGCGACCCAGTAGTGAATTTTCATTTTAGCAATATTCTCTCATTTTATTTATGATGTGGAAATGTTTAGTGGTAGAAGGATCTCTGTATCCTTCCTGAATGCTTTTATTGGATCTGTTAATAACCAACATTTAAATTGTTTACTTTTTAGCTCTTACTCATTTCTTATGCAGTTGTGAAATGCATTTAAGTGTTTGATAAATACGCATTAACATAATTCTTTAAGATTCTTGTCAGTGGCTGCTTCCTTTCTCAGCAGAAGCTGCTCAAAGAAAGTTATCAACAAGTTAACAATGAAATTTTATTTAAAGAAAAAATGTTAGCGTGTAAGTAGTAAACACTGTTTAAGTATTTAGAACTCATTAGGGAGTCCCATGACCAGTTTCAGTTCTTTAAAAGCCAAGTTGTATGTAATGGCAAAAATGAAAACCTTTATCTGTCTTATTTGTGTTGTGTTTTAAATCAGGGTGAGTATCCAACTGGATCATATAATATTAAATTTTAGATGTGGAGTTAAATGTTTAATTACCTAAAGAAAACTTTTTGCTTCACAGGTCTGTGAGCTTCACTTCTCTATATAACCTACTGAAGACAAAACTTTGCCCCTATTTCTACGTTTGTACCTATCAATTTACTATCCTGTTCCGTGCAGCAGGATTAGCAGGAAATGATGTAATCACAGCACTCATATCTCCTACAACTAGAGGTATAAGAGAAGCTATGAAAAATGAAGGTAAATTATAGGTTAAAATGAGAATAGCACACTATATAGTAAACTATTTTGTTTAACTTTATTGTTGAAAGTATTACAGATGTTCCCTTTATCTGCCCCCATTGATCCCCTCCGCTCACCTCCCCCCCGTAAACTCTTTTCTTGAAAGCTAAAAATATCTTTTATTAGTTGAATTGTCTTTTACTAGTTTTAGCTATATAATTCTAAGAAATATTTTGTTTATTTCTGATCCTTTTTATAGCAGTTATTTAAGCTGTTCCTTACATATTGCTTTAAGTTAATGGTGTTCCCCTTACTGATCTCTAAACACTTACTGGGTTGGAAAGTCCCTGTCTGAATATATTCCTCTAGAAATTCCTTAGAGTGCAAATTACCTACCCCTTTTAATAGCAGTTTTCAAACTGGGTCAACCTATGAATGGACCATAAAGTATATTTACTGGGTTCAATCAGCACTATTTTAAAAAATGAAATAGAGCAGCATTTACTTTATGAAAGAATACCACATGTAGTGAGAATGTATTGTTTCCTGGACCTTTTGTTTCAAGGAGATGTGGGTATGTAAAAAAAATAATAATAATGAATGTAAACTGTAATTGAAAACATAAAATACAAATTGAAAGCTACTGCCTTAATATATCAAGTGTAAAGACTCACATTTTCATATTTCATACTCTAAAAGTAGGGCACACCTGTTAAATTCTCTTGAATATACTAAGGAAAACTCAGTTAAATTTTTCTTTTCTCGTGTAGGTATTGAATTTTCTCTGCCTTTAATAAAAGAAAACGGCCATGAGAAGAAGAAAGCATCTGGAACAAGCTCGGGACATGGGGAGTATGTGATTAACCTTTTATGTCACCCAGCAACTTACCGACTCATGCAGTAGTTTTGTAGAGGAAACAGCTTCATGAGATGGGAACTCTAACGATAGCTCTTTTTAGGGAGCAAGCGGTGAGTGATGAAGATGAAGAAGAAAGCTTTTCCTGGCTGGAGGAGATGGGCGTGCGAGACAAGATTAAGAAACCGGACACATTCTCCATCAAGCTGTATCCTTTCATTAGCTTGAGCTAGAATTGATCTTCATTGAATTAAGTTAGTGAGCAATGTAATACTGACTGGCACTTTTATTTGACCATAATTTTAAATTATCTTAAGATCATATTAAAATTAATTCTCCATCATGATACTAAATAACAAATCCCTAACTACCAGTAAACTATGAACAGTTGTGAAGCTATGTTTTAAATCTTTCTTTTTTTAAAAAAATATCTTTATTGATTTCAGAGAGAGAGAAAGATAGAAACATCAATGATGAGAGAGTCATTGATCGGCTGCCTCCTGCGGGCCCTCGACTGGGGATCGAGCTAGAACCCGGCATGTGCCCTGACAGGGAATCGAACCATGATCTGGATCCTAGGCCGATGCTTAACTGCTGAGCCACGCCTGGCCGGGCCAAGCTGTGTTTTAAAAAGCGAAAACAGTCCATTTTGGTTAAGTTTGTAAGGGGAACAGAACTTTTTTTAAAATATATCTTTATTGATTTCAGAAAGAAGAAGGGAGAGGGAGAAAAATCAATGATGAGGGTCATTGATTGGCTGCCTCCTGCATGTCCCCTACTGGGGAATCTAGCCCACAACCTGGGCATGTGCCCTGACCAGGAATCGAACAGCGATCTCCTGGATCCTAGGGCGATGCTCAACCACTGAGCCACGCCAGCCAGGCCAGAACATTTTTTTGACTAGAGAGGAAAGCTTTGTTAGGTGTCAATTTCTAGCAAATTCAGATTAAAGAAAAGTCATTTTGATTTAAGCAGTAACAATGGGACAGCAAGAGCGTTTCCAGTTTGGAATGGAGAAAAGGGGTCCCAGGTGATTCCGAATCAAGAAAACTGCTTTTCCCATTGGTAAAGGATTTGTATTTGCAATTTCCTTGATTGTCATTTTCAGGCGCAAAGAGAAACATGAAGTACAAATGGATCACAGACCTGAGTCTGTTGTGTTGGTGAAGGGAACAAACACTTTTACATTGCTAAATTTTTTGATCAACTGTAAGAGTTTAGTGGCTACTTCAGGTCCACAGGCAGGACTTCCACCAACCCTCTTATCCCCGACAGCTTTCCGAGGTGCCACAATGCAAATGCTTAAGGTAATAAAGGGGAGAAAAAGAAATTCTACACTAATCTTCATAACCTAGGTTCTTTTTTTTTTAAATAATTTTTTTGTTTTTCAATTAAAGTTAATATACAATATTAGTTTCAAGTGTATAGCATAGTGATTACATACTTCTGTAACTTAGGAAGTGATCACCCCAATAAGTCTAGGACCCATCTTACACCGTGCAGTTATTACCATATTATTGACTGCATCCCCTGGGCTGTACTTTACATCCCAGTGACTTTATAACTGGCAGTTTGTACATCTTAATCCCTTCCCCTCTGACCCGTCCCCCTAACCCCTCTCTCATCTTGCAACCATCAGTTTCTTCTCTGTATCTGTGTTTGTTTCTGTTTTGGTTTTTTTATTGTTTTGGTGTTTTTTTATTCCACATATAAGTTAGGTGCTATTTGTCCTTCTCAGTCCCGTTTATTAGCATGATACCCTCTAGGTCCACCCGTGTGTCACAAATGGCGAGATTTATGCTTTCTTTATACCTGAGTGATTCCATTATGTTTATGTGCCAAGTCGTCTTTAATCACTTATCTGTCTGTCGATGGACATTTAGGTTATTTCCATATCTTGGCTGCTGTTAATGCTGCTATGAACCATAGGGATACAAAATTTTGAACTATTATTTTTGGTTTCTTATTTCTGTTTTGTTTTTTAATTTTTGTTGATTTCAAAAAGGGAGAGGGAGAGAGGAACATCAATGATGAAAGAGTCGCTGATCAGCTGCCTCCTGCACGCCTCCTACTGGGAATCAAGCCTTCCGGGCACGTTCCCTGACCCAGAATCAAACTGTGACCTCCTGGGTCATAGCACAATGCTCAACCGCTGAGCCACACCAGCCGGGTGTTTTTTTGTTTCTTTAGACAAATATCCAGGGTGGGGTGAACAGTGATAGAAAGGTTGATGGCAGGCTCTGTGGGGGAGGGTTCAGCAAAGGAACAATGGCCTCTGCCAGCACTTCTGTCCCTAGAGAGCTGCTCCTCCACTCCTCTCCCTGAAGACAGTTCAGTTCCTCCCCATTTTGTCCCTGGTGCCTTTTAAGCTGCTTCCCCAGTGCCGGAGCTCAGATTGAGTGAGCCTGTCAAGTAAATCTATGTACAGGCACTTTAAGAGCAATACCTGGGACTCCAGCAACCTCCGTCTCACTTAGCCACAATCTCCCCTGGTTTTCACAGCCAGAAGTTATGGGGACTTCTCTTCCTGGCACTGGACCCCTTGACTGGGGGCCTGCTGTAGGGCTGGGACCCCTGGATCTTCAGGGGGGACCTTTGCAGCCAAGATATTCCTCCCAGTTTTTATCTGCCACACATGGATTGGGACCAGCCCGTTCTGCATCTCCAGTCCTCCTGCCAGTCTCACTGTGACTTCTTTATATCCTTAGTTGTAGGACTTCTGTTCAGCTAGATTTCAGATGGTTCTGAATGACAGTGGTTCTGTAGTTGAGTTGTAATTTTGATGTGGTTGTGGGAGGGGTTGAGCACATTGTTCATATACTCTATCTTGACTGGAAGTAACCTAGCTTCTTAAAAAGTACTTTTCCTTTTTCGATAGGATATATCCTTGAAATTTTAATAACTCCTAGCATTTTTACATGGTGCTTTTTTTTTCTTTCCTCCCAGTCCCATTCAAAAATTATTTGATGTAAAGTTGTATCAGAGGAGTTATATGAAAATATATGAATTATATGAAAATTATTTTTTCTTACCAACTCTAATTGGCAGCAAGCATTTTAGTGTTAATCTTTTTTGTCATAAGGAAAAGTTGCTTGTCTTTTTTTTTTTTCTTTTTGAGAGAGGGAGAGAGCGAACTGTCAATGTGAGAGAGAAAATGGATTGGTTGCCTTCCACACGGGAACCAACTGGGAATCAAACCCACCACCTTTTGTTGTACCGGACCACGCTCCAACCAACAGCCACACTGGCCAGGGCACTTGTCTCATTTCTTAACCAATGGAAGAACATAGTCAAGAATATTGAATTATAGATCTCAAAAACGATCGTGAGAATAACTGTACAGGTAGACCTCATTTTATTGCACTTCACAGGTGTTGCATTTTTTTACAAATTAAAGGCAAGACCCTCCACCAGCAAAAAGATTACAACTCGGTATGTGTACCCGCTTTATTGCGGTGGTGTGGAACCAAACCCCGCAGTACCTGCAAGTGTGCCTGTGTATCCATATTGTTGGGAAAAAATTATAAATATATCTGAATGTTAGCAATGTAGTCAATTTTTTTTCCCCCCAATATTTTATATTGGAAGTGTATTAACTAAGTCAGAATGAGTACCAAATGAAAAAGTAGTTCTCTCGAGAATATAGAAATTTGGAGGAGAGGATGCTGGAGACAATTTACTAAACATTTTTATTCATGTAACATTCTTCTGATGCATTATGAACTAGTTTCCTTCCATAACTCTTAGAGAGAGGAAAACCCAAATGAGTAGTGAGCACATTTAGCTTGGGACAAAAGCTTGAAGAGACGATGACCATGCTTTCTTTCCTTCAATGTTTTGGAAGGCACGAAGTGTAAATGTGAAGACACAAGCTGTTTCTGGATACAGAGATCAATTTAGTTTGGAGATCACAGGTCCTGTCATGCCTCATTCTCTACATTCTGTGACCATGCTACTCAAGTCTTCACAGAGCGGCTCGTTTTCTGCAGGACTGTATACACACGAGCCGACCTCTGTGTTTAACATCTGCCCACCAGGGGATCAAGTACTGGGTCAGGTAAGTGGACAGCTGGACAGTTACAGCTGGTTTCCTCCAAGTAGGTGGAGGAAGTGATTTGTGATGGGCCAGCCTTTGTTTCAAGTTGCTACTTATCTTCAGTTATGATTACTGAGAGGGAGGGAGCATGTCTCTCTGCAAGTTGGTTTTGTGAGATGATTTTATGAATTCAGGCCGTTGTACTTAGCAGTGACTTGAGAACCCCCCCCCCCCAAAAGGCACGTTATTTTCACTGTCCTCTTAGATCCAACCAAAACTTAATAGTGCCAGATTCCTCCGTTGTTAGTATAGGCATATGGCCTTTAATTTGGGGTGTTTTTATTTAGAAGTTATCATTAAAATTATGCAAAAATTAAGGTCAATTTCTACTGATAAAGAATAGAGGACCGAGGCATTGGTATCAGAACTCCCATGGTAATTATTAAAAACTGAGTTCAGAAAGGCTCATGTGCTGTTTACTGACTGGTATACAAATTCCCACAGGACACTGTTCGTGAGGAGCTTGCTAACTGTGGATTGCACCCCAAGACTCTGGACCAGCTCAGTCAAACACCAGTGCTGGGGAAGTCATCCTTACGGAATGTGGAAATGAGTGACTACATTTATAGCTGGAGATCCTGAACACCAAAGTAAGCCTAAAAGGAATCTGAGGAAAAAAGCCTCGGGCAAGGAAATTCAAGATTCTTATACCTTTGGCTTTAAACTTCATTTTGGAAGTTAAAAGGAATAGAACTTTTAAGATATTCAGATGTTTATAAACATTAACCTTTAACGTTTATTACATGCACTAAGGAGTAGCGTTAAGATTTTAAATCAACATTTTCTGGTTTTACCATTTTTTTGATTAGACATTCAGATATGAAATGTCAAACTTTTAAAAACCTTAAATAACTTGAATGAGAGCTCTAGATCCCTATAACCTAATTACAACTGAATAGGAAACTGGATCAGTATCAGGGTTTCCTTTCAAATGGGAAATTGAGGCTAACACGTCAAGTAACTCATGGCATCCGGGCAAAACTGTATTTAACGATTTACCTAGGATGACACGCAAGTTCTAGCTTGTAAAGGTAGAAACCAAACGTAGACAGTATCTACTGCACCGATTGTTGATGCGTAGTTGACCGTAGTTGCTTTCTTACTGATGTATAATTATTCTATTCTCAAATACGTGTGTGTATGTATTTAATGCATGTTCATTCCGTTAAGGGTATTTTGTATTCCATGTAGAACAGATTAGTGTTGAGTTGTAAAATGTGCTCAGCTGTCATGGCAAAGTAGTATTTAATATGCTTTTAGGGTGTGTGTGTGTGTGTGCGCGTAGTGCAAATCTTCTTAAATAAAAGTGCTTAGAAATCAAAAGCATTGGGTAAAGAAACAATAGTATTTAGTGAAGTATGTGTTCACTATATAATCCAGAAAATAAAACACCACATTTATTCCAGAGAAGTTTATATTTGGGCCTTAAGCTTTTGAAAATAAAGTTTAGAGACATAGCATATGAATACCACTGTAATACACATGAAATATTCTATAAGACCCTAAAAATTAACATAAACTTAAATTCTCTCAGTCAACAAAATAGTGGCTGGGTGCCGATTTTATTAGATAAGTTGGTTACAGCATTTTAATTATCATTTTACGTCTATCTAGGTGTAGCTGAAATTCAAAATGCACATCAAAGTAAAACTATATCACAACTCACTGCCATACTAAATGTACTTGGCCTCTGCAGTAGAATTCTAGTAGGACTTCATTTTGACTCCCTTCTCATGGCCCAAGTGGCTTTGACGGGAACGCAGGACTTAGTGCTGGTCATCACACAACATACCACTTTCTTTTTATAACTTCTACAAAATTTTAAGGGGAGATGGTGGCTTCAGCCCTGTGGAACAGATCTTGCTTGATTACCTCAATAACACTGGCCCCAGTATCTGTCCAGCAGAACCCATTGTGAACTAGTACAAGGTGCACAGCCCTTCACTGATTATAGGCAAGTGTTACAGCAGCCTAGCCATAAGGGGAGTTACATCATAGTACAAAATACAGTATAAAAGCGTAATTTAACATTCCACACTGAAGATTACGGGTGCCTTCAAACAATCGTTTAGATGTTAGCCACTTAAACAAATACATCACTAAGGTAAACAATATAAACATACCAAAACCCTGTATGGTTAAATACAATTTCCATGGTACAAAAATCAAAGCCAGGAGATGTTTGTACAGATTGCTTTTTACACAATGTCTTAAGTTGCCAAATATTTACAACATTAAGGAGGAAATACATTTTGATGCAGAGTAAAATTATCTGAAATGATTAATATAAAACCTCAATCTATCTACGTGAGGCACTCCTGAAGCAAGTGGCATTAGCCATGAGGTCCTTTGGTAAAAGGCCCATTGCTTGAAGAACCACAGTAGCTGCTGTGGCTTTAGCATGCTTCTTATTAGGGCTGGCAAAGCTGGGCTGGTAAGCGCTTCCATTTATCAATACCTATTCAAGAAAAACATACAATTGGGCTGGTAAGGGCTTCCATTTCTCAATACCTATTCAAGAAAAACATACAATAAGAACAGCATCAAACTTTAATATCTATTAGCTTTTTATTCACTAAATGCTAGAAAAATAATTTAAAATATAAAACCCATACTATGTAAGTCAAATTAACCTCAGCCCAGAAATAGCAAATCATTTGGGAAAAGGGACTGCAAATTAAAAGCAGGTCTCCAAATTGAAAAAAGGCCTGATAAAACTGCTACATTAATTCCCCATGTTCTACTAGAAGATGGCAACAAACTGTTCACAAGATTTTCCCCACATCTTTCCCTCCAACATTTTTTAAAATAGGGTTTTAAAAAGTCGTATTAAAAAGCATACTTAAATGTTTAAAAACCCCATCGCTCTACCCTCATATACACAACTCCCAACCCACAAACACTACATCAATCCTGTGATCATATATTTATCCCTTACCCTCTAACATTAAAAGTCATCAAACTAATAAATGTGTACAATTAATGCATAAATTCATATTTACCCTAAAGAGAAAATGCTTGCGATGGTCAGGGCCACTATCATGGACCAAGAGAAATTCAGGTGGTTGCCACCTTCTCTTATTACAGATTTCCATCAAGGCAGACACAGGATGTTTGCCTGCAGAGAAAAAAAAAACCAGTTACTCATTTTTTGCACCATCTGTGGTAACCAATTATGAACTGAAGGTAAGCGTAGGCAAGAAGAATTCCAGTGTCCCCTCACCTGACAGATCTTTCATTGCAGCAGAGAAGTTCCCAGACCTCTTCTGTGCTCTTTCTCCTACAGCAACAAGACCTTTAAAAAAAGCAAAAATCAATGTTCACTAAATAAACTGTAACACAACAAAACAATTCCCTCCGTAGGAACAACAATCCATGCCTTCGAAGGAAAATAACACATTCCCTTTACCCTTGTTTCTATGTCAATCTGGGCTATTGCTTTTTTCAACATATAAATCTATATATTTATACACCTTGGTACTGGAAATTAATAAAATGTTCAGAAAACACAAGCATTTACTATGTGACTATGTATATAATTAAGTGCCATAATTATCAACTACTCCAGATATGTTTCTTTGTAAGTTTGGAAAGTAATGGCTATTTACTGCAAGTGATTTCTAAAGGCTGCCCATTCCTTAAAAAATGATTCTCAGTATGTTACTCAAAAAGTGAGGATTTTAGGTGTCACACACGTAAAAAAGTGAGAAATGATGTCTCTATCGATAAATGGGCTAATTTTCCCCCCTGCATTATCAAATGTGAGATGTTCTCAGAAGACAGACACACCATAACTGCACACCCTCCCTTTTCAAAGTGGTTTAGCTATGTTACAATCCAAAACCAATGTTTCGCCAACTCCAAGTTCTCCTGGTATGCTTTCCCAAACCCAGTCCATGGTACAATTCCAGAGAATGCTCCCTGGAATTATTTCTTGAAATAAACCATCTTTTTATGACACAATCTATTCAATTTGTACAGCAATAAGGTGGCAATGTGACATAACTACCACAATTCCCTTTCCTAATTAATCTAAAGCCTGAATTAATGCTACATCACAGGGTGATTCTGTTATTTCCAGGCTATTTTTGAGTACCATTATTACAATATATTCCCGCCAATTTGAAAGCAAATGGCAGCTCAGTGTTCTGTATGGATGACAATGTAGAAATTCTGATGCAAAACAATTTTTAAATAAATATAATTTAATTGGAGCTATTCGGTTTCCATAGTCATTAAGAAAGAGTAAGTTATTTGCATTACTTTCAACTGAACTTTCTATCTGATTACAAAGATAAGGAAAATAAATTTGAGTTTTAAGTCAGGCTTAAGCTCCAATCATCACATTCCCATGTGATTATACTTAGGACATTATTCTAAGAGAAGAAATTATTTTTAAAAGATACAAATTGGCTATTGTCTCTGAACTACACACAGGCCATACAGACAGATGTCAGGCATCAGAGGACAGTAGCAAATACAGGCAGAAATACAGGGCAATACAAAGAGGCAGCACTACTGTAGGCAGCTGGTCTCCTATTCTCCAGCCCGAAAGAACTCCACTGAAAAGAGGGTTTAAGGTGGAGACAAAACAGCACTCTAATACCAAAGAGAGTATGTGGGATAAAATATCTGGGAAAGAAAAATAAATAAAATCCTAGAAATAAACAGTATATTCCTTGTCTAAATAAAACAAAATGGCCCTGGCCAGTTTGCCTGAATGATTAGTGCATTGGCCTGTAGACTGAAGGGTCCCGGGTTTGACTCTAGCCAAGGGGCACGAACCTCGGTTGCAGGCTCAACAGCCCCTCCCCCGGGCCGCTGCCCTGGTCAGGGCTCAAGTGGGGGACAACCAACCGATGCCTCTCTCATATCAATGTTTCTCTCTCCCACTCTCTCTGAAAAGCAATGGAAAAAATATCCTCGGGTGAGAATTTAGGCATAATAAAACATTCCCCAAAAAAACTTACCTTTTCGGTCGGTCTTAAAATCCACCAGGATAGGTTCCTTATTCCCCTCTTTGTTCTTTCCCAGTCCTTCTCCTTCTCTCCAGCCCATTTTTCTCATCAAAACGGCTCCCATTCCTCCAGTTACCGGGGCTGCTCTTAAGAACTGATCCTATCCAAAGAAAGAAAGGTAAAAACGTCCCCATTTTACAGTTAGAATTTGACTGTTAAATCAGTGTAACTTTTTAAAAAAGAAATCTTATTTTACTTCTAGATCTGTTATAGCAATTAAATTTAAATGCTTCTTATACATACTGTAGTGTGTATGTTCTAATTTTTTCCACATTAACATAATAGTATTTTGAAAATCACATAAGGCAAATAAATGGCAGTTTTAAAACAGTGGCCCTCGTGCCCCCTCCAAAAAAAAAATTAGAACACTCCTGTTTTCGTCCACTATTTAGGTTCACTGGTATCTCTTCTTAGCTTGCAAAATAAAAAGAAGGCAATGTTAAAACAGTCATTAATTGTCCCAGGTGTACCTAGTTAATAAATAAAGCCCAGAAATCATTTTAGAAATAGTTGGACACTGAAGAAGCATACTGTTATCACCCAAAGTTTTCATCCCCATTCTACCATAAAGCAAGTACAAATATTCTACTTAGAAAATCCCTATGAAGCAAAACCATAGCTCTTTAAAATCAACTTACACTGTAAGAAATGGAAGACAATCACATAAAATACCCTGTTATGATACCAATCTGAATTTGAATTCCTTTAAAACCTAGCTTGATGTTAAAAGACTTAAAAAACTCCTTAAACGTTTACATACCTAGGCCTCGGTAGCAGCAGTGTTGTGAATAGTAGGGCTGGCACTGACCGGGGCAAGAAGACAGCTACAAGGATTTGGCCCTGAAACAAGTTTCCATACAGAGGGGTGAAAGTTCACAGGTTATTCTGTGAACAGTCATCTCTCTTGTATCCAACCCACTGAACCATAATTTCCATCAAAGCAGCAAAGCACTTAATGTCACAAGATGCACAAGTATATACATTAGCATGGTCAACAGTCAATTACTTTCACACATTAAGAAATATGCGATGCCTCTAAGGGCATCCGTGTACATAGAACAAACTACTACTGAATTCTGTTCGTCTTTATATATATCTATTTTTATTTTTTATTTTTTTATTTTTATGACATAACATCTCCAAGTCATTCTTTATTTCCCCTTATTAAATTTCAAATTTATATTCTCCAGAAAATATATAGAAGTCATTATCTTATCAATAGAGGGGGGTCAAAAATTTTGGTGACTCTAGAAATAGTATTCATTAATCACTTTCCTGTATAGACAAGTTAATACCAAAATTCGTAAATCTTGCTTACTGAGTTTTAAACTGTGTATTATTTTCCCCCAGCTTTTTAATTACATGCTAGGGAGAAAACATGCCAATGATTTGTGTGACTAGACATTAAGTTCAAAAAGGTGCTCTGATGGAAGGAGGCAGCTGTGGAGGTAAAAACATACCCCTGGTTCAGTTCCTTATTTGGTGCAGGCCATGCAGTGTTGATGTATTGAGAGAAAAGTTAGCTGACGCTTGGGTATCAACTGCCTTGTTGCTACACGCCTAGAATGACTTTTACTTACTTCCAGGTTCACCGGCCCCTCTTTTCCAGGAAACACTCCTAAAAAAAAGGGCAACTGTGCAGAGTATAATACAAATCCCCAAATAACCCAGGTTTCCAATTCTGTTTCCATTCTCTGATATTTTCATCTGTTTCAACAGTTCACCAAAAAAATGATTAATGAGACTATAACAGTAACCAATAGTCTCCAGGTCATTTAAAAAAATAACCATTTTTAAATGTTTTACTAAAAAAAAAAAAAGATAAGCTTTCCTTTATCATCTAAGAATACACTGCAACAAACTGCGCAAGAGTAAGGGGAGTGCTGGCACTCCAAGCAGTTCTCAACAGAAAGCGCGTGCCGGGCTGTTGCAAGGCGAGAAAAGCCAAATGATCGTTTTAAAAAGTTTTCTAAACACAAGTAGACAGTTTTGTGATACACAACAGTGAAGATAAGTGTTAAATTTTCTGTTGCCTAATAACTTTTACATATTTGACCTCATTTTTACAAATAAAATGTTCCTTCCTTGTTATTAGTAGCACATATTCTTTAAGTAACAAATAGTTTTCCTGAAAGCATTGCTTTCTTCAGTAATTATTTAAAAATTTGGTCAGATGAACACAGCTTTATCAATAATTTAGCAAAATGATTTATATTTAAATTGATATAAATTACTTAAAAATCTGTCAACTGCCTACAAAACTGGAAAGTCTTTAAAACTTAAGAGAAAGTTTACAGGGAACCAACTGAATCTGTAAAAGATTCATTTTTTAAAAGTTAACGATGATGTTTAGAAGCATTATGAATCAGTTCATTATACACAAATTTAGACCAAAATTTTGCAATGGAATCACATTCAAAAGTTTCTGGCTGATAATGTACACGACTAATTTATTATGTGTCTAAAACACTCATGTAAGTTTCAAGTCCCACTTCCTGAAATACTGAGTATTCAGCATCAAGATTAATAGTATTAAATAGTTTTAAAGAATTAAAACTTAAATAGATGTAAATTTATAATTCTTCCCAATGAGATGAAAGATTTTAAAATTACTACACGAATCACTTTCATATCTGAAATAATTAGTCCAAAATTAATTCAAACGAAAATGTTTTGCTGGATTCTCGTCGTCTTTTTCCAATACCAACCCCTTAGCAAGCTACGTGTTGTAATTTTTTAATGAATCTGTGTACTCAATATACACATATTAAGAGTGTATATTTCCACCCAAAAATGGCAGGCAAAATGAGAATGTGTTTTATATTTTTTTGTTAATAAGAGGATCACCAGCAATAATGCTATCAAAATTGAAATAAATGTTATGAGATTAAAAGTTCAAAAACAACCAAAATCTCATTTTTTCAGAAATAAGCTCGCATTCACTAGCACTCACGGCGATTCTCCACAGGCACCCATCACATTACTGATTACCACCCTGAGAGGCAGGAATAAAGGACTTGTCTTCCTTCATGTCACCCTCGGGAGACTGAATTCCACATAATTACTTGCCCACGATCACAAAGGAGTCAGGAGTACATCGGGGTAAAGCACCCTTCCCAGCCATTAGACCGCGCGGCCTCCCCATTTCAGCACTGCTGTGCTGCCGTACTCCTGAAACAAACCCCCCACCCGTCCAAGCCAGCCACGTCCCTTCACCAGAACGCATCTCCCCAGAAGCCCTTCTGAACCACCTAAGACTCCCCCAGCAATGAGGCAGCCGTAGGTGGTGTTCCCAGGTCTCACTGCAGGGATCTGAAACCAGGAGCACCTACATCTTCACAGCACGAGGCGTCCGTCCTCTCCCTTCAATCTAGGTCTCATATGTCCTGTTTTTTTCCTGAGATCAGTGGTTCTCAAATTGAGCCTGTGGACCACCAAAGGCCACCAGGGCCTAAGTGGTGGTCCACAGAGTATTCTCCATCCCATCCCACCCCACTCACCCTCTGGCAATGCCCACCCCACCCTCCAGCCACCCTCCCCAGCCTTCCAGTCCCATGGCAAAATCACCACATGCAGTGCTAATACTGGGGCCTCCCAACCACTTGCTGTACCAACAGCTGACAACCACAGGGACCTGGGCTGAAGATCACAAGAGGGGCAACGGGTAGGGACAAGGGAGCTTACAGGAGGGCGCGGGCACTGAGGGAAGAGGGCAGAGGAGGAGAGGAGTGGGAAATGAGGGCGGTAGAGGGCTCTTGGGGGCAGTGATCCACCAAAAATAAACCTGTAATAAAGTATCCCATGATGAGAAAAAATTTGAGAACCACCGCTTTGAAATCATAAGATTAGTAGTCCAACAGGATCTGTGGCGTATTCGGAACAGCACCTGAGACACATTGTGAGCATTCAAAACACAGTTTTAAAAGACCACCCCCCAAAGGCCAGTAGCAGCAATAGAAATGACCTCAGGATATACACCGGGTGGCTCTTGAGCCACATTTACACACTGGCCACTGTCTCATGAATCCTGTCCATCTTCAGTGTCCATCCTGGAGTATATACACACTGCAAATTTACTCATGAACTTTGGTTTGGTTAGTCACTGGCCTCTTCCTGCGTTTTTAATAAAATACTTTCTAAAAAATTTTCACTTTCTACTTGAACACTTTTGTGTGTGCATTATGTCAGGTACCTTTTTAATCCAGGCTTGGGCACCAGTATTGGCCAACTGTTCTTGAGTCAGGACCTGGACTCCCGTGCTCCCCGTGAACTGGCCAGGAATGGAGTTCAGCTGAGCCCAGGCGTCGATCTGGAGAGATGATGGCAATTCAATTAACTAAGTAAAACTACTCACCTAGTTAAAATGCCACTGGTATTAGCAACTTAATTCACTAAATGAAATGGTTTAACTTAGTTCTGAAAACGCTGCGTAACAGGCTTAAATATTCCATTTTTAGGACCATCTACTGATTTTGTACATAACTAAAATTGTTTTCCTAAACATTTCAAAGCAGCAGTTTAATAACATTCAATGAATCCCATTAGTAACATGATTTGAGATACAGATTTAACAACTAAAAAGCAGTTTTCACAGTCATTCTTCAGACCACCACAAGGATACATGAAAAATATAGAAAAGAGCTCAGATGGCAGAGGATCCCTGCCATCTGCTTATGTATCTCATATAAATGCATCCTAATAAATGTCATGACACCTTGAGTTTTTCATTAATTACTCTTTGAAGTATTAAAATCCACACAAATTCTAGATACACACTTCAAGAAACACAGAAAATTATTCCCTCAAACACATAAAATGGCTTTCTTAAAAACCGTGTACTACGCTGATCAACATTTATTGCGAACTTCATTCATTCAAAGTGTATTTATTGAATACCTGACACTGTACAGCAATGTATTTCCCATCTGTATGAATGTGTACTTATTGTTTCTAGATAGATCTACCACAGAAAGGTACACGGAAACACTGTCCATTGTTAAATCATGTGACTCTCGACCCAGGCTGGCTTAATAGTTTTGTGACCCTGGGCATCACTCAACCACTCTACCTCAGTTTCCTTCGCTAGAAAGCAGGAACTCACAACACTACCTACATCTCAAAGACCTATTATGGGCAATTAGCTATTTTTATACACACCAGATTATAAACTTGATGAGGGCAGGAAATCTTTTCTATTTTATTTTCTCAAGAAACAGTTCCTGTCACATAGTACACAAAAAACGTTTACTGAATGAAAGACGAGGCCTCAAATCACTTTCATTTAAAATAAGCTAATGAAGACTTTTCCCTTGGATTTTCAAGACGAAAACCTACATTTCAACAGCATGCCACAGATTTTGCTTATGTAACAATCTAGTTAGTGAAAATATCATTTAGATATTAAAACTGCTACATACCCGTTCCTGAGCACGATTTAACATGCTCATGGCTTCAAGGTCAAATGCATTTTCACTGAGTCTTTTCTGAGCAAGAGCCCGCTCACTCATTGCTGTAGAGATGTCCACAGGCTAAGAAAGAAAACATAATTATCTCAAATTACAATGGAACCCCTAAGTTCTGAAAAGCGCTCATATCTTTAGTTGCTACATGCCAAAAACAAAATAACAGTCTTATATATATTAACAGTCTTAGAAAGCAGGCAGAAGACTCAAAATGGTAAAGTAACCCTGGGAAGTAGATAAGGATTATTTCAGGTAAGTGACAAAGTATCAGGGGAAGCAAAATCCGACTGACTTCTTCTTTTCTACTGTATCAAAATCAAATTACAATCATAGAAAATTCCATGAGAAACAAAAATCTCTAGCCGTCACTAAAAACGTTGTTTTCAATAAACTGGGAATTTTTAAAACGATTTTTGAAGCATTAATTTTATACTCATTAGCAGTTTTCATTGTACCCTACTTATGAGCATAACCTTCAGAAGCAAGAAGCAAGGTTCTTGAATGAGCAAGCAGAAAACCATCGCGTCAACACGCTCTCCTGGGCTCAAGTGCAGATCATCTCGCCTTTTTCAGTTTGGTGTTAAGAGCTCCATTTTATCAAAGAACATACTATGTAAATAAATGAATCTTTTTTTCACTTTATGTACATCTATGACCAGTTAAAATGTTTCAGGGAAAGGGGAGCGGCGGGGACACATAAAAAACATTTAAAGTGAGATGTTTGAAACGTCTTAGGTCCTCCTTTCAAAGTTCATATGCTATCTGTAAAAACCTTATGCTAAGCAGGTGACTTAATGATTTAACTTCTTAAGAATGTTTCATAATGTCCAGGAAAATTCTTCAAGGTAATCTTTAGAGCAAATTCCCAATT
Organism: Miniopterus natalensis; assembly: GCF_054644295.1. Classification (NCBI taxonomy): domain Eukaryota; kingdom Metazoa; phylum Chordata; class Mammalia; order Chiroptera; family Miniopteridae; genus Miniopterus; species Miniopterus natalensis. The sequence continues at coordinate 88,671,958 of NC_142086.1, read as the reverse complement.
TGTCAGGCTTGTGGAAGGCTCAACCACAGAAGGAAAAACCCATCGAGTGAGTATCTGATGTTTTTTGTTCTAAGATTAAGAGCGCAGGTTGACTTGTATCAATTCACCAGTTATTAACCTTTATCCGATGAAAGGGAACTTTAGTTCCCGGCAAGGAGTGGGTCCCGCTGGCCGAATTTAAATGCTGACGGAATTTAAATGCCGTCTTTTAAAGGTTAAATACTCAGAAACCTAAGCATATACGTTCTTTTTTACAGGCAAAAGGAAAGAAACCATTATTTGTACAGTTGATCCTGGAAAATATATGGAGTTTGTATGATGCTGTCTTTTAAATGCCGTCTTTTAAAGGTTAATTATTTGTTTCTCTTCTAACAAAACATAACCCATTAATATTTTCTTGTTATTTCACGCAAGAAAATTCATTTCTGGAAAATGCTGTATGACACGGGAAGGTTTCCCTACAGTCACATACAAAGAATGAGTAGTAAGTACCTGCATGGGTATGACAGTAAAATAATTAACAGCTAAGAATTTGTTAAAAAAGTTAAGTAAAAAAGCTACCTGTAATTTGATTGTATATTGTGTATAAAAGACTTCATTTCAAACTAAGACCTACACAGTAGAGAAAAGTGTATGGCTAAGAGAAAATAATTCTATCTCATGCATAAGGATTACTAACCTTACCTCTTTTCCTAACTTCAGAACCCCTTAAAATCACCCCATCATTCCGAGCTCTCTTGCTGAATCACCTATTCCTTTAACAAAATTTTTTCTTATACTGTCTTAAATGAAAGCAAAATTAAACTGAATCCATTCTATATTGTTTATTAAACTATAGATCTCATGAAGATCTTAATTTCTTAAGTCAACTTAAATTATCCATACTGATTAGAATATTTCTGGGGCCTATAAGAAAGCCAGACCTAACACACTAAAGAACTTTTTATATGTTCACTTTTCATTTCTAGTGTAATTCTGGCTTCTGGAACTTCCTGGTCAGAATTTATATTCCTTTGGCCTTAGATGTTTTCTAAAACATCTAATGATGTAATTTTTAAAGGCCCACCAAATATATCTTAAGTACTGTTTATTAACCTTACCAGAATTACTTTGGATTTCACGACTATCTATAAATGTTAGATGGTGTTTAGGTATAAGTAATAGGTTTTTATTCTAAAAGCCTAAACTCAGGCGATAGTGGGGGAAATATATCTACCAACGATTCCCAAGCCCAGATCCCCAATTTCCAACTGTAAATTAGCCACACAAACACAGTTAAGATGGCTCTGAAAACTCCAACTTTTCTAAAATAAAACTAATTTTTCCAAAATGGAAACCAACTGAATATACCTATCTGTGAATTCATTCTTCTGAAGACATCTTACATCTTCACACTTTTCTCTTTAAGCCTTTATTGTGGAAGCAGGTAACCTAATGCTTCATCATTTATACCAGGATGAAACTTCTTTCAAATCTCAGTAATATTTTCTGTTAAATTTACATCTCACTCCGAAAAGAACTTTAATATAGCAACCTTGATGCTTAATATAAATTTGTTAGATAAAACTACAACTAGTTTTTCCCTGAGGTTATACACTTTCATTTATTCAACATGCTTACCAAGTGAGCTGCAAATTCATGTCAAAACTTTATTAACAATAATTCGACTATTAATTTCATATTTTTTAAAATGTGAAGAAATATGCTCAGAATGAATGAGGATTATCTTAACATCTTAAGGACCCTTAAGAGTTTGCATTTGCATCAAAAAGGACATTTCCCAGTTTTCAAGGCAACTCAGGATTTACAATAATGCATAAAAAGCCAACTAAATAGTCCCCAAAGCATTAATATTCAAGGACTAGGCCAAACACTGCATATCAGTATAAAATCAAAACTATCCTAGGCAGGCCAGTGAGCTCAGTGGTTGAATGTTAACCCATCAACCTTGAGGTCATGGTTCGATTCCTAGTCAGGGCACATGCCTGGGTTTTGAGTTTGATTCCCAGTAGGGAGCGTGCAAAAGGCAGCAGATCTACAATTCTCATCACTGATGTTTCTATCTCTCCCTCTCCCTTCCTCTCTTAAATCAATAAAAGCATATTTAAAAAAATTAAATCACAGGTATCGATCAGCACTGTCCAAAGGAATTTTCTACAGTGACAGCTAATGAACACTTGAAATGTCACTGGTGCAATTAAGGGACTGGTTTTTCAGTGGCTAATGACTACCATGTTGGCACATGTGTATACATAGTGTAGAGTAGACTATACTTACAGTGAAGCTTTAGAGCCTTAACCATCTTTTAATGTTGCTCAAAAAAAGGAATGTGTGAAAGGCACCAAAATGGTGCTGAAGCGCCCTTCTAAAAACTGGGGGAAAACTTAAATCCCATAGAATACCGAGCTGTCATCACTAAGCCATTTCAATTGATACACTCTAGACTTTCTACCGAATGTATAATTATCTAAAGTATAATTATGATTGTATAATAATTTCCTAGGAATTATAATGGGGAGGAGAAATGTTTAATTTCCTTTTCAGTAGGACTTGTTCTAAAATATGAAAACTACATAAGAGTGTCCTAATTCCAATTCTCGCATTAATAAAAACCTGTCCGAGTTATTTAATCTTTCTACTTCATTGACACAACAGATTACTACTTCTTCTATAACCTAAAAAGGTGTCAGGAATAGTAAAATATTTAACATAATTAGGACCATGTAACATGCATTTCAGGACCTTAAGATATAATCATGTACATTCTTTACCTTCCTCATTTAAAAATCCTTCTAAGTCAATTTATTTCCCTCTTTTGTTAACCCAACTGTTTACACAGATAGAACAAGTATCTTAAATATTTCTTAGAAAGACAATGAAAGGATATAAAATGAAAATTATTTTCTACACAGGTAATTGCAGATATCTCGAATTAAGACAGTATAAAAGGAAAATTTTAATTAGAATGGAACTAAAGAAAAAACATGACCTATATATAAAACAAGATTGAAAAATAGTTAGCAAAAATTAATACAAAAATTCACATAGAAAACAAAATGACAGCTACAAAACCAAAAGCTGCACTAAATACAGAATCTCAGTTGTGAATGTGTTTGATTGGTTTTAAGAAGTGAGTTATGAATCTTTTTATCAAATAAAATAATCTAGTGCACATTTAACCTAAAATGAATTATAACAGAAAAAACAGATTACCTATTAAATGGCTCAAGAAAATTCAGTGTTAATTGTGTCTCAGGAGAGAATAAACAAGGCTGTACTTACATTCCAGTATGCTAGGGACTATGTGTTCAATTTCCAATGGAAATTTTCATCTTGCCCCAAGAACTCAGCTAAAAACTTTCTAAATTTAGAGCTTCTAAACATTTGAGATTTTTACTGGGATATGGAAATATTCTTCAGTAATAAAAACCAAACACACAGCCTAAGACAAAAAATTATCTTCACATGTAAGTAATCACTAGACCTTAATGGAGAGGCACTTCTGGACCTCTAAAATATTTCATAGCAAACCCAAGGAAGTTTTGTCAGAGATTACATTTAAATCTTCTACCCAATAAGCCTTTGCTAACTTTATAACTAAAAATTAATGCCCCCGAGAACAATTTTTTAAATATTAGTTTTCCAACATTTTTTTATTTCATTGCTTATCAATCAAATTCACACAAATATGATCAAAATTCTGTAGTCAGTCTTTACTGCAGATGATGCTGGCTACTTCCTAAGATGCTGCTTTGGCAGTAGAGCACACAATCTGATGAGTTGACAATCCATAAGAAATGGATTTGTTGATCCATCCACGTCTATCCACTCATAGTTATGTCAAAGAGCACTCGTGCAAGACAATGGGTGGGATTAAGGATTATAGCAAAACTGAGATCAAATGGGTGGGATTAAGGATTATAGCAAAACTGAGATCAAATCTGTGACCTCTGCCTCAATGTTTTATGCTCAAAATTAAAGAACCACAAAATTCATTTATATTTATTGAAATGAAAAAGACCAATAGGTAAAATATATATATACTGTTCAGTTAAAATACTGACTTTAAAAAATTTTACCCAACAGGGAATCAAGAGTCAATGCTCTCAAAAAATGTCACTAATAGTATTCCACAAACACTGGTAAATATAACATTAATTTGAAAAACACAGCATATCTGTAAGACACAGCTTAATAACTAGAACTAAACATTTTATGTGAACATTTCCTCTAGGTGTTTAATATTATTGCTACATAAAAGTACAGAGACCTGAGGCAAAACACCCTGGTCCCTTTTCCTCCTAAAACTTGGGGTTGTTTTGCTTAAAGTTTACCCTAATCTTCTAAGCAACTAGCTTAGAATTCTGATATCAAAGAGTTGTGTACATTCTACCAAAGGAGATCAGCTCCGTTTGTGTGGCTTGATGAACAGCAGCTGTTTCCCACCTGCTTTAATAAAACACTCCTTTCTACTTACTATAAAATCTGAATATCCACCCTTTCCATCTGGGATTCCCTTGGAATAATTCTTCTCAACTTTAAGTAAACTCTGACAACCATTTTTGATGCCCAGACTAAGGCACCCCCCCTCCCCATCAGTGTTAAGGCTCAAATTGGCCAAGTACTAAATTTCAAATATAAACATATAAATAAGTTATATATATAAACTCCCAGTCAAAACGAAATGGTCATCATGATTCACTAAGCACTTGAAATAGTTATGGTCACTATCTTCTCAGGAAAACCCCTTGGAATTCTGTAGTATTTATATGGGGGGCTTCATTCCATCAGAAAGTATTTCTTACATAATCTCCCTACAAAATTGTTTCCAACTCTGTTAAATGCATAATCTGCAAGAAATAATTAAAAGCATATGAATCAGAATTTCGAAGTAAATCTGTTCAACCCTCTTATCATGGTTTATATTCAGCTACTACAAGATTTAAGTCAGTTGCAAACATCAGTTACCCTTTCCCTGTTCAGGTGTGCAGGTAGCCGGATTTGGGGATTAGCAACTGAGCTACTCAGCTGGTTTCACTAAAATACTGTCCAAACCAGCTACCCCCACCTCACTGGTGATGGCATAACTTGCTTCAGTTGTCGAACCCTATATAACACTGATCACCACCGGTGACTGTAGTGTGCCAGCTAGTTACCATGTCAACCAGCTTCACTGCACACAACTCGTTCTCCTTTAAAATGCTACAGGTCAAAACCCTCCCCCACACAGTGACAATGTCACCTGTGAATAGCTCTGGGGAAAATACTGTCAAAAAAGGTTTCTGATTTGGGTTCTGTTCACTTTCTGATTTATTTGTAATAATGGAGATGTTTAGTGGGAGATGATCATATGGCCAATAAAGGGAAGCTGAAAGTGAAGAGTACAAGTCTCTGACCTCCATCTCTCAGAACTCCGAGAAAAGGAAGTGGGGAAGGACTGCCACACTGTAAGGGCACCAGATACCTAGTACAGTCCTTGGACAAATGTCTGGGCTTTAGAAATGAAGGGCAAGAGGTGATGACTAGTCTATGGTATTTTTAAAACTCCCACCCCCCACCCTAGTAAATCTCCACCCTCCCGTATCCCCCAAGCGTGATTTTGCACAACAAGTTAAATAAAAGTAAACTGTTTATTAAAAGATACAGCAAAGGTACAGATACAGAGATACATACAAAGATACATATATATATATTTACATATATATACAGTCTTGCTGTTTTCATGTGCACTATATTTAGCAGCACATTATTTAATCAGGTGGCATTTTAATGGGGTTGTTTTGACACTTGGCGTTATTACTGCATCATGACAAGATACAACTATAGCCTCGTGAAATGTCAAGGTGTGAATTCCACTTCTCCAACTTTCAATAGTAGCAAAGAGAGAAAGGAGAAGGGAAATGGAGTACACCAAGGCTGAGCATTAGGTTAAACACAAGAATTCAAAAGGGCCAAGGTAGCACAGGGAAGGGAAAATGATTAAAATTAAAGGCTATCTGACAAACATCCCAGAGGAACAGTAAGAAACCATTATTTAAGGGCAATGGGCTATGTATCCAAGATGCTCACATCAGCCTACAATGACCTTTTCCAATCCACTTCTTGTGTTGAACCTGAGGATCTGCCTCTGTCCGCTCAATCCCTCCGCCCAGTACATTTGCTACCACCAAAATCTAGAGCTATAAAGCCTCGAAGCGAAGCGGGAAGCTAAGTAGTTGTACCTTGGGCTACCTTCCCACAAGTGCAAGGAGGGCCCAATGTTGGGCAGGGATGTGACAACACTGTTCTCTGCAATTCGATGCTTTTCACTTTGTGGCTTGGTTCCACAAAGTGAATTGCATCGAGTTACTGTCAAATGAGAAGCTGCGGGTTGTTTCATCTGTCGTTTAACCCGGCCCTGCCGTTTACCCCGGCCCTAAGAAGAGTGAAACAGAATCCAAATCAGATATAAAATAACAGCAAAATGGCAGATTCAGGTATAAAAACAGAAAACACATAATATTCCTCCTACTTACCTCCGAGGGCAGGCTGCTGCTGAAAACATTGTCGTCATCTTTGTTTTCTTCACCATTTTTCTCCACAGGAACCCACTCTCCGTATACACTATCTGCTTCTTTTTTTCGATGCTGAGATCCAGATGACACAGGAAATTCTTTTGTTAATGTTACCTGGCTTTTTGGAGGAGTTGGCTTTGCTGCAGCAATCTGAAAAAATAAAGTTTCTTAATTTTGTTCCTTATTTCTCAGGATTTAATTCAAAAGTTAAAACCTGAATTCCACTGAGTCTTATTTAAGTATTCAATAGCTCCCTAGGCTGTGCTGTTTCACCCATAAACACCAGTACTCACATTCAGGTTGAAAAAGATGGGTTTGGGTTCACTGAGTTTAAAGGGATGGTGATAAAAAGGAGGCTCTTCTTCCTCTTCATCCGAAACATGAGGCTTATTCACTATCACATCGTCATCTTCTTTACTCTGTGCAATCTGTTTGCATTTCTTAAAAAGTAAAAACAAACAAGGTAAATCTTACAATTTAGGTAAATATAAAATGTAATTTCTTTAAAGAATGAAAACCACATAAAATCAACTTTCAAAACTAAAACAATGTTCAATGATAGGTTACAGACAGGTAACTTGGCTTATTGGCTATTATTTAAACACACTCTAGAGCTGGTCAGTCAACAACATTTATTGAGCACCTACTATGTGCAGAGCACTGTACTGGGCACTGTCCAGGGTATACAAAAAAAAAAAAAAAAAAGGTAGAAGACATGGTCCCTGCTCCCAAGGAGCTTACAATCTAGTTTAGGAGACAGAATACATACACATGAAATAACTGAGGAACGCGTTTACAGAGCAACACAAGGAACAAGTGCAAACTGATATAATACAAACTGAGTCCATAAGTGCTGAGAGAACAAAAGCTTAGGAGAGAAGAGAGTCAGGCAGAACTTGATAATCAAGGGATAGCCCTTGATTGGTTCTAAGCCGGTTTTCACAGGTGAGAACAAGGACTGGCAGAGAAAGGAAAGGAAGTGACCCTAGTTAGGGGGTGGGCAAAAAGCGAGAAGAAACTTAAGAGGAACAGGAGGGACAGAGAGTAAAAACATAGGGAAACACTGTGTTCATAGGTTTTGGATAAGGAATTTGGGTTTGATAAGCAAGCAATAAAAGCCTTTACTAGGTCCTTAAATTAAAAAAAGTAATTCATATTGTAATAGATCTAAGTGATGAAACAGATTAAGAAACGTTCTGATCCCCAAAGGTATGACAAAATAAAAGATGTGAAACACTGCAATTGGGTTAGATAGTAACATCTCTCCATAAATGTCTTGTAGGCTGAGCCTCTAAAGGAACAGAACTCAGGAATGGAAAATAAGGCATGATGGAGAGGGTGTCCTGATGAGGTCTGACACATAACAGTCAATTCCTTCCTGAGAAGCAAGGAACAGACTCCGTTACTGGGTTTTATAAAAAGGTCAGAGTAAATTTGGGTGGACTTGTCTCTTTACAAGCAGAATTTGTCACATCCATTATCAATTGAAAATATTACAATAGGATAAAAAGCTCATTTAGCCAAAAACACAGAGTATACTAAGCTTGTAACCAAGGGGAACAGAATATATTGACAGTGGCAGGCTGGCATAAGGCTAGCCGATAGCAAGTTTCAATATATGAAACAGTGTGGTATTTCTGGATCCTAGCAGCAATATTTCAGCATCCTCCCCCCCACCCCAAAAACAAACAAAATAATATTAATAAAACAAAGCAAAAAACAAGCCTCAATTGAAAAGATCAAATTCTGAAGAACAAAAATAAGTGTTTAAAATATATGTTACTGCCAAAACCCGAACCGCAAGGAAGAACTGATAATGGCCGGCCATTATCACCAATGGCTGGTACCAAACAGCCAAAACCCGAAATGATGATGCGAAAGAAGTTCCTTTCAGGCAATGGCCAGCTATTCTCATTAATTTCCAAGCTCCGGTGGCAAAAGATCATTTCTGAAGATTGTCTGTGTCTTTGCGTATATGCAGTACACTCGTGGCGATCAGTGAACACGTCGTGAATGGAAACGAAACTGTAGGCGAGCTTCTGGTTGTTGCTCACTCAACACCTCCTCCATTCAAACGAACCGTCCCACTCCTCAGTCAGTTTGGCTTCTAAAACTGGAAAGCAAAAGTAATGGGAAGTAACTTTTAGCTAGCGGAGCTTAGCCATCCCGGATAATGGCCTGCTAAACAGAGCTTCTGCCGCTGCCACACCTGTATTTCGGGTTTTGGCCACTCGGTGCCAGCCATTATCAGTTCAGCCCACAATTTGGGTTTTGGCACGCTCCAGAGTCAACATCACTGGAATAATCCATTTAAGAATGAAAACAAATTCTGTCTAGCTTACCTCAGTTAGTTCTTCTATAGTAGCTCCTCCTGACTTTTTAGCAACTTTCTCTTCTATTGTAGGTGGAGGTGCAGGCTTTAGGTTTGGCGGTAAAGGAACACCAGCCTTAGCACACATGGCAGCTGCATTAGCTTTGGCTATTTCAAGTAATTGAGCCTTGTCTGTAAGAGGAAAAATATAAGAAACAGTTTTCCTAAAAGACTATATTTTGTATTATCTAAAATTTCAGATGCTAACAAAATTGAAAACATTAACTTTCTGCCCTAACTTACAGTTGTGATCAAATCACTCTTTGATTCAAAGTTTTTAAGAGAATGCCTCATATTTAAAGAACTAAGCCCTGTCCTGCCGGTGTTCCTCAGTGGCTGAGCACTGGCTGAACCATGCACCAGGAGGTCGCTGGTACAATTCTCGGTCAGGGCACATGCACGGGTTTCGGGCTCGATCCCCAGCAGGAGGCATGCGGAGGCAGTCCATGGATGTTTCTCTCTCTCTGCCTCTCCCTTCCTCTCTGAAATCAATAAAAAATTTTTTTAAAAAAGAAAAGTCTTTTAGCTTCCCATTCAAATGCTATAGAAAATACTATTTAAATTATACAACTATAATGATCACCTTTCAACACTCTAAGATACATACCTGCCAAAGCCTACTTTATTTTCCAAAATTATCATGCCCTTAAATTACTTTCCTTCTGGCCCTGGCCACTATGGCTCAGTTGGTCAGGGCACATGTCAGGGTTTCTGGCTCAATCCCCAGTAGGGGGCATGCAGGAGGGAGCCAACTGATGTCTTTTTTCTTTTCTTTCTTTCTTTCTTTCCTTTCTTCCCTCCCTCCCTCCCTCTAAAAAAAATGAAAAATATGTATCTCAATAAAAAAACAAAAAAAATTTACTTTCCTTCAAATCTTTACATTTTAAACTACTTTTGAGCCTAAGTTCAAGTGTCACCTTTTCTAACAAGCCTTAAGTCATAATTTAACATTCCACTGTGCTTCCAAAGTGCCTTACCTACACCAGTACTTACAGCAATCATCCATAACAAGCTGCTCTTTTTGGCAGTTTAACTATTTGGCAAAAAAGACATTTATGTATTTTATCCATGTGTCCTCTAGTAACTTGTAATCACTTCAGGAGTTACATACTGTTCCTCTAACTCTGAATTAAAAACAGAACTCAAAAACCTTCTGTTGAACTGAATTGAATGTATTCTCCTTTATTGTTCTGTTAGGGTCTTTTTCTTTAGACAACACTAACTTTGGAAATGTCCAACTACTGGGATAGTAATTGCCCATTATTTCTGCACGTAGCCATGCATTATCCAACACTCTTTATTCATCCCTGTGCGCTTCTTAAAACCAAGAGAAATTAGAGCACTTTATTTTTTTAAAGAAGAAAGGCAGATTATTAAAATCACTTTAATAAATTTCACTTTATTTTGCTGGTGTCACCCCAGGTAAGTAACTCCCCACATGCAAAATTCCCTACTCAGTTCCACTACTGATTATAGCATTAGAACTACCTTCACAAACATTTACAATCCTATAATGCCATTTTAAGAAATGTAACTGATTTAAAAAGAAACACTGTAACCTTAGGCTTATTTGTAAAGATTTATGTCGGAATGCATACAACAACAATCTGAGTATATACTAGCCTTGTCTTCAACTGGGCTTCTCTCCATTTTTGTTTACGGAAGATGGGTCAAGCAAAATAAAACACTCAAGTATGGGACAACTTTGGTTCTACTACACTCCAGGTCTTTTTAACTTAAATTACAAATGTACTTATCCCATTTTCCAAACACAAGCTAAGCTAATTATAAAAATTGAGAGAAATATTTATCCTAAACCAATAATCCAAAATATTCCATTTGACTCAAAGAGCAGGAAAAACTCAGATTTAAATCATTCTCTATTAGACTACCATTAAATTTTAAAATAACTTACTCAAATCTGTCAGACGTTTAGGTGATCTGCCTCTTTCTGAAGACCGGGATCGTTTACGGCGGAGGGGAGATCTGCTAAACCTTCTTCTCAAGGGTGTTCGTGATCGCCTTAGCCTGACTGGTGATATACTGAAGCTTCGTCGTCTTACCACAGACCTTGATCTTCTCCGTCGGCTAGGGGTGCGGCTCCGTCGGCTAGGGGTGCGGCTCCGTCGGCTAGGGGTGCGGCTCCGTCGGCTTGGGGTACGGCTCCGTCGGCTTGGGGTGCGGCTCCGTCGGCTTGGGGTGCGGCTCCGTCGGCTTGGGGTGCGGCTCCGTCGGCTTGGAGAAATGCTAAAGCTCCTTCTCCCCCCCGATCTAGATCTCCTTCGACGACTTGGAGTGTGACTCCGACTCCGCCGACTTGGGGTACGACTTCGAGCTCTAGCAGTTTTCCGATTATCCCTGGAGCTTGATCTTTTTCTTTTTCTTTCCCTGGACTTGGATCTGTGCTTCGGAGATCTTTTGCGCTTCTCTTTTGATACAGATCGCCTTCCTCTAGACTTTGATCTTGACCTGCTGCTCCTCCTCCTGCGTCTTGAACGTGACCGTGAACGTGTTTGAGAGCGACGAGACTTGGACTTAGATGATCTCTTCCTTGCCCTAGAACGAGACTCGCTGGTACGCTTGCGCGATTTGTGTTCTGAAGACTTGGACCGCTTACTTCGAGATCTTAGTGAAGAGTCTCTCTTCTTCTCTTTCTCACCTTTATCACGGTTCTTATTTTTCTTGCTTTTTTCATGTGTGTCCTTAACTTTTACAAAAATTTCATAATCATCTTTTTCCTCTGAAGACGACTCGGAAGCTCTTTCTGGTATACTCATGACAACTGGACTGGTAGCAGATTTGTCACGTTCAACTTCACTTGCAAGTAAAGGTCCTTCAACACCAGCTCTGAGACTTGTAAGACGTTCCATGTCCTTAGGAAGTAATGGTCTCACTAAATCTGCTTCGTTAATATCGTCAATATTGGCAGAAAACCCAGGTTCAGACACTGTCTCTTTAGTAGGGAGAGGTACTTCTTTATCTTCACTACTTTCTTTAGGGCTGAGAGCAACTGCTAATGTCTGGTCACTCTCTTTTATAGGTAATGGTCCTTCTGCATCATTACTAATGAAGTTATTAGATGGTAAATCAAGATGAATGTCTTTAGCAGGCAAAGGTCCCTCTATGTCAGCCTCACTACCACCACTGGGGCTAGTGGAAATTACCATGTCATGTTCAGTATCTGGAGTAGTTAAAGATACTTCATCATATTTACTAACTGAACTAAGAACAGAAGCTGTGGCAAATTCAATACCCTTACTTGTTCCCAATGTATCAGGTTCAACAGCAAGGGGACCAGCAGGATATAGAGTTCCTCCCACATCAGCTTCATCAACACTAGGGCAGGTATCCAATACTGGGCATTGTTTAGTCTCATTGACAGGCAAAATTTTCTCTTCAACAGCACCAGTGCCAACAGCAGATACTGTACTATATTCCATCTCTTTAGCAATTAAATGATTACTTATATCAAGGTCTCTATTTATACCATGTTCACTTTCGTGAGAGTCATTCCTCAGGTGTCCTTCAGCATGTGGTTCTTCAGCTGAATGCACGGGAACCTCCTGCATGCCAATCTCTGGAGCAAAATTTTGATCATCAGATAAATTTATTCCTTTCACAACACTAGCCTTCAGCATCACTGGTGTAGACTCTAAAGCCATTTCAGTTGGTATAACTTGAGTGTGCTCTGAGACAGAGACAGCAGGCTCTGACACTGTCACTATGGACTCTTGGACAGAAACAGATGGTTCTGAAATAATCATGTTAGGTTGAAGGACTGATACTGCTGGCTCCAGGACAGGCACAGCAGGCTCCAGAGCAGAAACAACTGGCACAGGGTTGGTAATATGCTCTGGTTCAACCAAGGCCAGGGTCTCTGGGACACTCTCAGCCGGTGGCCCTGGTACAGCCACGGCCAGTGGCCCAGGGACAGTCACAGCCAGGGGTTCCAGAACCTCAGCAGAGGTCTCTGGGACAGCCTCGGCTGGGGGCTCTGGGACAGCCTCGGCTGGGGGCTCTGGGACAGCTATAGCTGGGGGCTCCGGGACAGCCACAGAGGGTAGCCCTGAGACAGCCATGGCTGGCAGCTCTAGAGTGCTCTGTGATGGCTCCTGAATAGTTACTGCAGGCTCCAGAAGAGACACAGATACCTCTGAGGCAACATGTCGTGGAACTCTCATGGAATCAAAGGTTTCTGCTGCCTCTGACATAATAGAAGGCTCTGATGTTAACACAGCTGGTTCAGCTGACATTATGGGAGTTTCAGATACCATATAAGTCACTGGTCTCTCTGGAACTTCATGCTCTTCTGCTACTGCAGCAGACTCTATAGGTGTTGATGTAACCGAAGACTCTGGCTCCAGCGGTGGCTCTGGAACGGTCACAGCAGCCTCTGAGGCTAACATTGAAGGCTCTGATGCTGATACAGAATAATTAGCAGGTACTATTGAAGGCTCTGAAATATCACTTTGACTCACAGGAGGTTCAGGCACGGATACAGACTCTTCAGGAGGTAATGCTGGCACCTCAGTAGGCCAAGTATTTTCAGCTGTTAATGCTGACTGCTCAGTGGGTAATGCTGACCCCTCCGGTGGTTCCTCAGGAGGCAATGGTGGTGTCATGGGTGGCTCTTCCGGTGGCAATGGTGGCATTGTTGGAGGCTCTTCAGGAGGCAAGGGTGGCACCATATATGCCTCTGTATATGTATCAGCGTAAGAATCAGTGTAAGAATCAGCTGCCATAGACATCATTGAACGATCAGCAGTATAAGATGACATCATAGTTCGGTCAGCTGCAGAGTACGACGACATCATAGACCGGTCAGCAGCAGAGTATGATGACATCATAGACCGGTCGGCACCCATGGACATCATTGATCGGTCAGCCATTGGGGACATCATGGAGCGCTCATAAGCTGACATCATAGAGCGCTCGTAAGCTGACATCATGGAGCGCTCGGCCATAGGGGACATCATAGAGCGCTCATAAGCTGACATCATAGAGCGCTCATAGGCTGACATCATGGAGCGCTCAGCCATAGGGGACATCATAGACCGCTCATAAGACATCATAGAGCGTTCATAAGATGACATCATGGAACGTTCTGCAGCATAGGACATCATCATAGAACGTCTAGATGCTAACATCAGGGGCCTAGGTGCTAACCTGTATGGCCTGGGGGCTACCCTATAGGACCTAGGTGCTATCCTATAAGGTCTAGGTGACATCCTATAGGGATCAGGAGTTAGTCTGTAGGGATCATGGCCTAATCTATAAGGGTCTTGCCCTAACCTGTAGGCATCATGACCTAGCCTATAAGGGTCATGACCTAACCTATAGGGATCCTGAGCTAACCTATAAGGATCCTGAGCTAACCTGTAGGGATCAGGAGATTTTGAACCCAACATAGCAGAATCTTGGGTACTAGATGCTAACATCTGGGCATCCATAGTACCAGACGCTAACATCTGGGCATCCATGGTGCCGGAAGCTAACATCTGAGAGTCCATAGCGCCAGATGCTAACATCTGAGAATCCATAGAGCTAGTTGCTAACATCTGGGAGTCCATGGTGCTGGTTGCTAACATCTGGGAGTCCATGGTGCTGGTTGCTAACATCTGGGAGTCCATGGTGCTGGTTGCTAACATCTGGGAGTCCATGGAGCTGGTTGCTAACATCTGGGAGTCCATGGAGCTGGTTGCTAACATCTGGGAGTCCATGGAGCTAGACGCTAACATCTGGGAGTCCATGGAGCTGGACGCCAGCATCTGGGAGTCCATGGAGCTGGACGCCAGCATCTGGGAGTCCATGGAACTGGACGCCAGCATCTGGGAGTCCATGGAGCTGGACGCTAACATCTGGGAGTCCATGGTGTTGGACGCTAGCATCTGGGAGTCCATGGTGTTGGATGCTAGCATCTGGGAGTCCATGGTGTTGGACGCTAACATATGGGTCTCCATGGTGTTAGAAGCTAACATATGGGATTCTTGGGCCATCAAGGGATCCACTCCTACTGTTATAGAAGTCTCCCCCACTAATGTAGTAGGCAGCTCCTGTGCTACCGTATTATAGGATTCCAGCGCTGTCGTCGAGGGCACCTCCAGGGACTGCGACACGGTCATCGTTGACAGCTCCGTTGTTGTCACCACAGACTGAACAGAGATCTCCAGCGCCACAGTTGCCACAGGCTGCCCAGGCAACTCTGGCGCCCCAGGCTGCCCTGGCAACTCCAGAACCCCTGTTGCCAGAGGCTGCCCCAAAAGCTCCAGTGCTCCAGCTGCCCCAGACTGCCCCGAGAACTCCAGTGCCCCAGTTGCCATGAGCTGCCCAGGCAACTCCAGTGCCCCAGTTGCCACAGGCTGCCCAGACAACTCCAGTGCCCTAGTTGCCGAAGGCAGCCCTGGCAACTCTGGCACCCCAGTCACCGAAGGCTGCCCTGGCAACTCCAGTGCTGTTGTTGCCACTGGCTGCCCTGGCAACTCCAGCACCATCGTTGCCTCAGGCTGCCCCAGCAACGTTGTTGCCGTTGTCACCTCAGGCTGCCCAGGATGTTCCACCGCTGTCATCCCCACAGGCTGCTCCAACTCTGTCGTCGTCGCAGGTTGCTCCGTCAACTCCATTGCTACTGTTACCGCAGGCTGCCCTGGCAACTCCTGTGCCATCACAGGTGGCTCTGATACCTCCTGTGGTGGCTCCAAGCCCATGGATGGTGCTGGAAGCCCTGGCAATTCCTGCGACAACTGTGGCACTGATGTCACTGAGGGCCCCGGCAACTCAGGCACTGCTGTCGCAGGGGGCCCTAGCAACTCAGGCACTGGGGTAGAAGGGGGCCCTGGCAACTCTGGCACCGGGGTAGCAGAGGGCCCAGGTAACTCCAGCCCTGGAGTCACTGGGGGCCCCTGCAACTCCGGCATGGAAGTCGCAGGTGGCCCCGGCAACTCCATCGCTGAGGCCACCGACGACTCCGGCAGCTCCAATGCTGTGGGCTTGGGCAGCTCCAGCAACTCCTGTGATCTTGTCATAGATGAATCTGCAGTCTCCGATGGTACTTCTACAGGCTGCACTGGCAATCTTAGGTCTTCAGTTGCAGAAGACTCTGAAATATCCATTGTTGTTGATGTGCTTGGCTCAGGATGTACCTCAGTAGGTGTCTGTGATGATACCATAAGGATTTCTGATGGCTCTAGCACTTTTGCTACTGGAGGCTCCAACATGATCTTTGATGGCTCTGGAGGTGTGCTCTCCAAAGGTTTCAGCACAGACTTCATCTGATACTCCGACATTGTTACAACTGGCTCAGATGACTTTAGCACTACTGTTGCAGTAGGCACCGGTGCTGTTGAAAAAGAATCGAGAATCTTTGTCATAGGTGGTTCCAGCGTTACTGCCACAGACTGCTCTGACTGTACAGAGATTACTGATGTAGATGCAACTGACAGTTCTGCAGTTTTTGTAGCTGGTTTCAGAGTTTCTAAGGTGTGTGGCTGCGATACCTCCACTGATACTATAGGAGGTTCTAGCACAACTGCAGGAGTTTCACTGGTCTCAGATAGCCCAAATGCTCTTACAGGATGCTCCAGTGCCACTGCTGATGGCTCAGAATCAAACTTCAAACAGGAGTCCGATTCTAAATCCATGTTCTCTTCATGATGTGATTTCGGCTTAGATTCAGATTCTTCAGGCTGTCTTTTATACTTTTTTTCCTTTTCTTTCTTCTTTTTCTTCTTTTTATTTTTGTGCTTTTTGTGCTTCTTTGACTTTTTGGTGGGAACTTCATCAGTAGGGTCTGTTTGCACAGACACACATCTACTTTTTCTGGAGGCCTCCTTCAAGTCTGAAATTAAGAGGAATTAATTTTATTTGTCAAACATTCCTCAAAGTATGTTTAGACAAATCAAACAAGCCAAGATTTACATTCCATGTTAAGACATCACAGAATAACTTCTTGTTAAATAAAAAGTTACCAAATAAACTATTTTTCATAAACCAATTACCTGAAGGTTGACACTTTTCCAATACTTCTACAACTAAAGTCTGGGTTAACTGTAAGTTCTTAGTTTATGGCCTGCCCAGGTGGCCAAGTTGGTTAGAGAATGGTCCCGTACACCAAAAGGTTGAGGTTCAATTCCCGGTCCAGGTGCCCACAGGAGGCAACCGATAGATGTTTCTCTTTCACATTGATGTTGCTCTGCCCCCTACCCTGCCCTTCCTCTCTCTCTAAAATCAATAAAAATATATCGGGCGAGGATTAAAAAACAACAAAAACATTTTTAAAAGTTCTTAGTTTATAACAAAAACTTCTAGAATTACATTTAAATGTTTCAACTAAGTTAAAACAATTATTTTCTGCAGCTCTCAAATTATAGCTAATTACTTTTAAACTACACTTAGAAATGAATCTTTCATACTATCAATTGTCAGAATTCCTATTAAAAAACACCAACATGGAATTCTCACGCTTAGGTGAATTCCCCATGGGTTTGTATTAAAATTTTTATTATCTCCTGTTAATGAAAAAAAAATGCAGGTTAAATAACTGTTGTATTTTATAACCCCTATTTATACAAAAAGCAACATGGCACTGGATCTGGAACAAGGGGCTTGCTTTTGGATGCTGAATCAATCCACCACTCCCTAGATAAATGGACTGGGCCAAATTACTAACACTCTGTCATCCGGAGTTAACGGACGAGGTGAGTTGAAATATACCAAGTACACTGAATAATGCCTGATACATAGTAAGCCCTCACTAAATGCTGATGATTGCTCTTACATGTATGAAGGTCTGAGTAACAAATGTAAGGTATCAATACAGAACTTGAATTTACCTTATCACAACCATGTTATATCCTAATAAAAATAGCATCCTTTCCCACAATAATCTTCTAAAATTACTAAGAAATAATTTTACTGTTTCTACTAAAAACATAAGAGTCTTACAGCCCTTAACATGCAATTTAAGAACATTTCAATTTATATCTGAAGAGAAAGTGGTTTATATTCCACTTTATAACCAGATGGGATTTACTCTAATGCCAGTATCAAATTAGATAAATCTTGGTCATCCCAGAAAAAAGCTGGTTAGAAACCTAGACCATTAAGGTTATGAAAAAAATAAAGCAACATGTAACAAGACCTAGTCCAAAGAGAAACTAATCAGTTTGTACCAACTGTATATTATGCATCAAATTGTTAGTTAGCGAAGTTATACCTCAACCAAGAAAAAGTTGCTAGAGCGATGAATCTAAGTATGGCCAAAGTCTATGCTTTTTTTTTTAATCATACCCTATACCAAAAATAATAAAAAATTTTAAATGAAAAATCCTATCACACATTTTCTAAAACTAAATGAAGATATTCTAATTTTTGTGGTTCATCATAACGCTTTCATTTCTAAGCATCAATTATTTAATCAATTCCAAAAATGCTAAATATCAAAGCAATGATTCCTTTGCATTCACTGCACTTTAAAAAGGTGTGGATGTAAAAACAAAGCAATCTCTACACCTGGTTTTTAAAATAAAACCTCCCAGGTTTTTCAATGACATTTTTAAAGTCATTAAAAATGTGGTCCAGGCCCCTGTACCTTTCAAAATGAACATTTACACAACTGTTCAATGAAAACCAGCTTTCAAAATCCTGGCACTAAGGTCCAAGACTAAACCAAACAAGATAAAGTCATATTCCACCACCAAAGCAAACAAGTGCATCATTGCTCGTATTTCAACGTCAAACAAAGTTTTCAGTAAACCAATTTAGACTAACACTTAAATTTACTCAAGTTTCAGGTCTACTGAACATTTTAAATACCATGCAGTCGAGCAATAATACTGTTAAGCATTAAAAATTCAAGTTTTGAGATGGCTGATTATCTCCAACTTACCAGGCTTATAGCGTAGTTCTGTATCTAAGACCCCAGAGAGTACTTCCTCTATCTTCTGAACTATTTCTTCATTTGGTAGGCTTCTGGCAGAGGCAGCTGCATCACCTGCCTGGTTTCCTTCAATAGGTGTATTTGTTTCACCATTGAGCTGGCCTTCACTCCTTCCACTTGACAAGAAAAATTATCAAAATTCATTAATATTTTTTTACTATACCATACAATAAATTAACATTTATAACTCAATTATTAAAATAATCTTATGTTAACACATTTCGCCACTTTTTTTCATATATTTTCTACCAGTAGTACTTCCTTTACACTACCTATAGTTGGTACATTTTTATTTTTACACAATTAAAGTTTTCAGAACTGTTAAAGAAAAAGTCTTTAAAAGAGGTTTCTAAGCTCATCTTTTTTAAAAATAAAATACAGAAATATAAATTTAATTGGATTTCGGTTACCTGGATATTTATCTCAGGAAAGAAAAGTCATTAAGATCACAATCAAAAATTCCCCCCCCAAAATATATGACTTAATGTTATATTAGAAGCTATAGCCACCATAAAGCCACACCTGTCCATGGATCACAATCAACAGTATCAAGGAACATAAAGTTAGCCACAGAAACATCAAGTAAAAAGGGTACATCAGTTAATCAAATGACAAAAAGTTTATATATATATATATATATACACACACACACACACACACATATATATGTGTATATATTTATATAAAATTTTTACCCAGTTATCAAAAAGCCTAGTATTAAATTTCTGGAGATTAAAAAGTTTCATGGAAAACAAGTGACAATTCACTTATACCAACAGTAAACAAATAGGTGACCAGAAAAATATTTTTTTAATTAAAGTAAAATTAGTGTATATGCATGTATATATGTGTAAGTTCCAGGTGTTACAACACTGCAACTCAACATCTGTACTCACTATAAAGTGATCACCACCAAAACTCTAGTTACCATCCTCCGCCATACAACTGACGCCCTTCACACATTCCTTCCTCCCCCAAACCCTCTCCCATAACCGCCAATCCGCTCTCTGTATCTGAGTGTTTTTGTTTTGTTTGTTCATTTGTTTTGTGTTTTTTTACACAGAAGAACCTGAACAGACATAAGACCATGTCATTTATCCAGTCATTTTTACTATTTTTGTGATTTGCAGAATTGTTTTTAAAAAATAAATTCAACACCACCTCCACCTTAACCTACTTAAATTTTAGATCTAACAAAAATAGATCAAACAATTATGCCCCACTACCTGATAAAAAGTCTGAACAATCCAAGAAAAAAAAATCACTAGTTAACTAAGTGTTATTAAGGAACATTTGGTTTAGTACAATGAATCACATAAAAATTAACATCTGACTGTTAGTATCACAAGGCTCTACGGTTTTAAAACTCATTTAATCCTAACAAAACTCTAAGATCAACATTACTATTCTGATTTTATAAATGAGGAATATGAGGCACAAAGAAAACAAGAAACCTAGCTGAGGTCACACAGCTATCAAGAGGTGAAGCAGGTATTCAAAGCCAGAGCTCATACTCTTCACCATCCATCTACAACAAATAAGTTATTTTAACTATCTAAATGTCAGCCTCCTTACCAAAACTGACAAATAGATGGGAAAAATGGGATACAAAGCTCACTTAAATGGCAAATAATCAAAATGTTTTTAGACTGATAATGTATTACATGTTACTTGAAAAGCTGAATATTCCTCCAGTAATAAATTGCTTCATCTAGTATTCTTCTTAGACTTTTAGACTTTCCTTTGGGAACTCTTTATTTTCCACTTTTTCTAAGCACTTACACATAATTACCTCACTAAAAAAGCAACGGATTTAAAATCACAAAGGTACAACTAAAAAAAAGTCTATGAGAAAGTAAACATCTTAATATGAGGATATTTATCTCATATACTGAAAACAAATGAACACTTCGAACCACCTAAACATCCACCAATAAAACAGAATTCTATGGAACCAAGAACAATATCCCAAAGGACTACTGAGGATGTGATAAAAGACAAACTTGTTCACAATGTACTATGTGAAAAAACACTAAACAAGATGATCACATTTCACAAAGCACGTACATGCTTATGTATGCACAGAAAAAAAGACAAAGAACAATGACTGTAATGGTTTTTCAATTTTTTTTTCTAAATTTTTTACAACCAAAATTACTTCCTAATATAAAAACTGACTTTTAAAAGATATAAAAGACATTACAATAAGCAAATGCAACTACTTATTGCATGTAACTATTCAAGTTTTCAAAAAACACATATTCCCTCTTCTCAGGTCTTTTCATCCTAAAAGCACGAGCGTGTAACAAAAATTTGAAAAGCAACGAACTGAATGAGAGGATATTATTTCCCACTTAAAAAACAACATATCCTGTAAAAATCTTAATCCTAACAATACTATAAACGTGTATATATATATATATATCACATAACTGTTAATTTGAACACTTAATTTACAACTGTGTTTTCGGCTGATTGTAACATAACGAATTGCTCTCGCTCTCAACTTGTAAAATACAACTAGAAAAAACATTTGAACTCGGAACAAACATTTACGTTATGCAAAGCAAAAACACTAAGACAACCGGTGAACAACATGACCCACGCTAGCTTCCTTTCTGAGTAAACAATTATTTCTTTACAAACCTCTTCCCGATTGAATTTTGTGGGGCCAAGGATGGAAGTCTACCAGCAGTGGCAAAAGTACTATGTTGTTCAAATACGTCCATTGGGGCAAGGGGAGCAAATAAAAATTTCTATCTACACACAAAGCCCGCTTTCCACTTCCTAAATTAAGAAATTACTCGTAACTCAAGGTCGCCTTCCATCTCAATATTTTGTCAAAGCAGCTAACAGGAATTGGAGGCGTTTTCATTTGAATTCGAAGCCGACTAAGAATGCTGCCTGGTGGCCGGCACAGCACCCTAGGGCCCAAATAATCTAATTATAAGATCCCAATCCTGAGATGGTCTAAAGCTCGCAAGACAAAGCGGATTTAAGTTTACTCAAGAAACGGCCGGTAGAGACCCTTTCCGGTCGCAGGCACCGGCCGGCGAAATCGGCGGAGGCCGAGAGGGGGGAGGGGAGACGCGGCGGAGGAGGAGCCGAAGAGGAACTAGGCCGTGGCCGGCGCACCACCAGGCCCGCCGCCGCGGAAGGGCAGGGGGCCATCACACGGGAGAGGGGCGAGCGTCTTAGCTCGGTTCGGGGTGAGGGAGTCGGGGTTACGGCGAAAAGAGGGAAGTTCCGCGCTGGGAAGGGAGCGGATTGGAGGGGGGGGGGCGGAAAATGGATCCCAGGCCCAGGCGGGGCCGTAGCGGGGCCCGAGGCGGGGAACGACGGCGTCCCTGAATAAAGGTGGCACGGACGGCTACGCGGGGCCCTACCGGCCCCTTGGGAGCAGAAGAGACTGGGAAGCGCCTACCTGGAAAGCTCCTGTTGAATTTCCCGGAATTTACTGACCACGAAAGACCTAAAAATCTGCTCGATGTTGGTCGCCATGGCGTCCGCTCCGTTCTCTCAACTCCTCCTCGCTAGTCCTCCAGGCTCCCAGAATGCCCCGGGAGGAGGCGCAGCGGCCAATTCCGTGTGTCGCCGTCCTGATTGGTTTCGGTGGGAACGTCCGGATCCGCACGCTCCGCCGTTGGGCCAATCAGTGAGCACGGCCCGGCTCCCCTCCGCTGTTTCTGAGCCGCCGGGGTAGAGCTGCTGACGTTTGCGCCGCGCACGACTCTGTCCGCCATGTTAGTGACTGACGCAGGCGCCATTACAGGAGCCGTCTCTCGAGGCGACTTTTGTCAGCTTGTCAGCCCCCCCAACGGCGTTTGGGGGGGGCTGTAGAGGCTTTCTGCCCTGAACGCCCGAGATTAAACTGCGTGAGGAAAGGGGGCAAGAGGGCCGCGTGGCGTTTGACAGGGGTCTCCAAACATTCCCGAGCTGCTTCAGCAGGGAGCTGTATCCGGGAAAGCAGTCGTTAGCGCCCGCCCCCGCTGTGGTGCAACGCGGAGAACGCGATTTGCCCCCGTGTCTCCCATGCCATCTTAAATCGGGGGGGGGGCGGGGGGCCTAAGCAACGGGCGGCAGGTCTTCAGCGACCGGCTTTCAAAGCCTAGTGTGTTTTGGTCCGTAGCCAGGCGCGTCACGAGACCTCCCCGTGCCGGCTCCGTTCCGACTCATTAGCAACACACGCTTAGCTAAGTGGATGTAGCGTTTCAGGGGCTCCCCTCCTCCGAGCTGGGGGGGTCCCGAGAAGGAACAGAGACGTTGGGTGGCACTGGATGCTACGGTGTGATATCGTCAAGGCGCAAAATGGGCGGCTGCGCCCCGCACGCCCCGGGCCGCGCCCGAGAACCGGAGGAAATCACACTGGATTACCTCGCGGGAGGGACGGCGGGCGCGCGGGCCAATGGGTGTGCGAGGCCGCCGCGGGTGGGCGGGGCCAGGGCTGCGGCGCCGGGATCCTCCCCTCCCCCCTTCCCCGGCCCGCTTCCGGCGCGGCGCTGAGCGAGCGCGTGAGTGCGGCGGCCGCGGCGCTGCATCCCCCGGGTCGGCGCGCGAGCCGTCCCCGCCGCGGCGTAAAGCGCGTCTGCGTCCGGCGCGGGCCCCTCGTGTCGGGAGTTGAACGAGACCGTAGGAACGGGTTTGGCTGTAGGGATTTTCATCTTGTTTTTAAATGCCGTGGGTGGGGGTCCGCCATGTGCTTTTTTTCTCTCCCCCCCTTTTAACTGAGGTTTGCATCGGATCTATCACTTTTCCTTGCTTTCTAAGATCCAGGGTTTGTTTGGATTTTCATGCGATTTTAGGTTATAAACCTAGATTGCATTTTTTCTTTTTCTTTTTTGTTATACACCCATTGTCTGCAGCAGCTGAGGGCACTTTCCCAATTGCTTTCTACTTTATATTACTCAGCAAGTGCACTGAACCCCAGGCTTTACCGGGCTCTCTTGTTAGGCTCCTCACTTAGATGACGGAGGCCCAGGAAGGCTACGTCCCTCAAGGTGTCCAGCGAGTAAGGGACAGAATTTCAACCCGAACCGAGGCACTGGCGCCGAGGCCTCCGAACCCCGCGTGGTGTGGATTTTTCGCTCCCCCTCTTGTTCCACCTAAATTTAAAGCGATGTGTATTTCAGAGGTTTCAGTTCACATGGCAGATCTGTGATTCCCATTAAACTAAAATAGCTTTTCCCTCTCGGAGATCATTTTTAGTAATTTTTTCCTCTCTCGGGTTTTCAGTGATTGCCGTTGCTACAGTATCCGATGGAAAACTCGTGTTGCAACCCAGGCTCCACCCCCCCCCCAACTCTGCGCCCCTCAGCGCGTTCCTGACCCTAATGCCTCGCTTTCTCCCCTGTGCAGGCAGGATGGGAACAGTGTCCACCCCATAGAATTGGGAAGGTCGAGTGGGGTAATTCATGGTAACCACTTGGAATGTAGCATTTGGCACAAAGTAAGCGCTCAAAACGTGTTACTTTTTTATATCATCAGCTTAGATTTTTATTTGAATATGTGATCCTACTGTCTCATAAGAAGTTAAAGACTGCCATTATGTGATCCTAGTGTCTCATAAGAAGTTAAAGACTGCCGTTTTCTTTTTTCTGTTATCAGTTTGCCTGCTACATAATTGTCTTCTGAAAATTAGTAAATTAATGGGACACATTTTTTGTTTCTTTGGCTTTTTTTTTTTCCTGTTGGAATTTATTTCTATCCCTGAAGTATCAGTTTAGATAAAAGTAGGCAATAAAATATAACAAGGTAGCACTGACTACTGCTGAATGTCAGAAGTTGTACTGTTTATATAGATGTTACAGCAGTTCATCCTCACCTCCTGAGGCAAGTTTTTCTTCCATCTTCTAAGATGTGAAGAAATTGAGATAGAGCATGCCAGGGTCTCGCTGCTAACCTCAGTTGAGAGATAGCTGTTGTCCCCATCCTGCTCAGAATCAAATGCCAGAACTGATGTGAGATTGTTCAGATTTGGTTTTTGCCTTTTCTACCAGTTTTCTAACATATTACACTAACTTCTTAAATCAAGGGTCAGAATCCTTCCTGCCGCCTGTTCTTGTACAGCCCACCAAATAAGAATGGTTTTAGCATCATTAAGTGGTTGGAAATAATTAAGGGAAGAATGTTTTTACGACACGTGAAAAGTATAAAACTCAAATTGCAGTGTCCATACATAAAGTTATTGAAACACAGCCATGGTTAGTCTTTACAAACCTTTGTAAGTTTTACTGGACGTAGCCAGGTTCATTTACTTATGTGTTGTCGCTGGCTGCTTTCATGCTTCAGTGGCAGAGTTCAGTAGTTGTGACCGAGACTATGACCCTCAAAGTCTTATCTATACGACCTCAAGGTTTAAAAACAGTTATTTTAAATCCTGGTCTGGATTTAAAACACCAGGGTTTTTTAAAAAAATTTTTTAATATATCTTAATTGATTTCAGAGGGAGAGAGAAATAAAAACATCAGTGATGAGTCTTTGATTGGTTGCCTCCTGCACGCCCCCTGCTGGGGGTGGAGCCCACAACCGGGCATGTGCCCTGACCAGGACTCAAACTGGGATGTCTTGGATCCTAGGGCGATGCTCAACCACTGAGCCACCCTGGTCAGGCTGTGTTGTTTTTTTATCCAATAAAGAGTTAAGACATTATTTCACTCCTTAACTTAGCTCCCTTCGCCAGTCTGCCTCCTTTTAAAAATCCTGTACTTTAGGAATACAGTCACATTTCTCAAATTACGAATCCTAAGTTTTCAAAAATGGATTGTTGCTATACGTCATATTTAGAAATTGTGATTTCTAAAGTATGAACTGTCACCTGTGGTTTTCTTCCTGCAGCGTGCGCTTTCCTCTTGGAGTCCTGTCTGCAAACAGCATGGCAGCCCGAGTGCTTGTAATTGGCAGTGGAGGAAGAGAGCACACGCTGGCCTGGAAACTTGCACAGTCCAATCACGTCAAACAGGTGTTGGTTGCCCCCGGAAATGCAGGCACTGCTTGCTCTCAGAAGATTTCAAACGCTGGTAATCATGTTTTCAAGTTGGGAGTGATGATTAATAATTATAAGTTATTGTAACAGATGGCAGCTACATCTGCTCTTTGTATGGTCAGTTGCTATTTAGATTTGAGTGCTTTCTTTAACCTTAAAACTTATGTGGTAATTTGAATGCTTGCCATATATTGTAAATTTAAGGTATACTATTGTTCAGAGCATACCATTTTCTTACCTTAAATTATTTTAAACCTTATAAAACACATCCATTAAAAAGTCAGTAGTGCCTGATATAGGCTAAAGGCATTTTGATGTATATTTTTTCGCATAAAAAGTTGAGCAATGCTATTAAATGTAAGTTCTGGCAATTCTAACTCCATAATACAGCTCAAGCTGTACGTCTTCAGCTGGAAAAAAATGACCAGTTCTTATGTTACATTAAACTCACCAGTGGCGTCCCATAGTACTTAGAATAAAACTCAGCCTCCTTGATGTTCCTTACAAAGTCCTGTGTGATCTGGCCTCTGCCTGCCTTTCCAGGCTTATCTTTTCTATCCTTTCTTTCCTGTTCACTGCTCTGTCTGTGAAATCCTCCCAGTTTCCCAAACAGAGCAGCCTTGGACTTTGTCTTTGTTCCCACCCCTGGTATGACTGGCGCCTCATTATTTAGGACTCAACTTACAGGTTCCTCTCAGGGTCTTTCCTAAGTTTCTGAGTAAAGCAGGTCCACCTCATTTTGTTTTCAGTTATGAACCATTGTCTGTATTCTATTTTTACTCTTCTCTTGTCTGTCTTCTATCTTCATTCCCCCCTAGAACATAAAGCCCTTGAATATAAGCTACGTGAGGGCGAGGAGCTCACCTGTCTTGTTCTGCACTGTGTGCACTATGCCTGGTACCCTGCGTGGCACACAGTGTTGTATGGAGAGGAGAACTGCGTACACAGGACCAAAAATAAGATGAAACAATACATAAGAAAATGTCTGCTTCCCTGGGATCTTAGGATGGGGGCTGAGGTGTTGTATCTGTTTATTGAAGAACTGGCACGTTCCATTTAGAAGCAATGGATGTTGTGCAGGCCGGCCCGTGAAAATCCCCGAGGAGTGTCGTGAGGCTGCTGCCGCTTGCGGAGACGGGCGTGGTGTGCCCTCCTCCTCTGCCGCCCTCCGCTAAGCCGAGGTCCTTGGCTGTGCTCGGCCCAGGGTGTTTGCAGCTACTACCCCAGGGTGCACAGTACCCCATCCTTGTCACCTGCACGTCACAAATGCCCTACTGTGCGGACTAATTGGAAACTTCGGCCAACTTAAGGGTGGTGATCCCACTGCTCATGACTTAGAACTCCATCAGGAAAGAAGGTTTGCCTGTCTTTTTGTAGGTAGGAGAAGTGAGCACAGTCTTAAAATCCTTTAGTTCTTAGCTTAAGCTTCTCTTCACAAGGAGACTCTTCCTGACTCAACCAGAAATAGCCCCCCCGTCACCTCATATCAAATTTGCCTAATTTGTTCACAGTTGGTTTGTTTTTTTCTTAAATATTTATTACCTAACTTTCCCACAGTGGAATGTAAGCATCCTAAGCATAGGGACCCTGTTTGTGTTAATGTCTTCACCCAGCACCCAGCACATAGTGGTTCTCAGTACATCTTGAATGAGTGACAGTCAAAGACCAGTTTCTGAGTGTATTCTGTGATACACATTTATTTACTATACAGTCCGCACTCGAGGCATAAACACCACAGTCGAGAAGGGACGTGGTAGCTCTTGGGGACACCTCCTGGTGTGTTTGTCTAACAGCTACAGCAGTAGCAGAGAACTGAGCTCTGTTGCGTAGCCTGCTGCGCTCTTCTCTGCTCCCACTGTCCATGGGGAAACTCCTCTGCACCAGTAACGGAAAACCAAGTTAATAGGCATAACAAAGTATGGCACTTAGTTTCCAGTATGACACTTAGTAACTTAAAGAGTGTTTTGTAACTGAGGTGGGCTTGTTTTTTCTGTTTGCAGCTGTCTCCACCAGTGATCACAGTGCCCTTGCTCAGTTCTGCAAAGATGAGAACATTGAATTCGTAGTTGTTGGACCAGAGGCACCTCTGGCTGCCGGTAAAGTCCACTTCTCTTTCTTATTACAGAATATCCAGTGCCAGAGGAGCTTGGACAGCATCTAATCTAGTTCATTTTAGAGACAAGGGCTTCTAATGTGATGCTGCATTGGAAAAGACCTTTTATTTCTCCTTAGGTATCAGAAATGTGATGAGTGATAAATCAAATCTGCAGTCATGGGAAACACTTTTTATGTTTTTATTCTGGTTTCTATTTAATAACCCAAATGTTGAGAATAACAACTAACTTCTGCTGGATTTAAATCACACGTTAGTAGCATTTTTGTTCATAGTCTATAGTCAGCATGAAAATCTTACCAGCAGTCATCTGCTGTATCTCAATGTGGATTTAGTCTAATCCTAATTCTTCTTGAGAATGGAGAGGTGCCATAGACCTTGGCTCACTGGAGGCTGCTCATTTCCCTCCACAGGAATTGTCGGGAGCCTGGCGTCCGCAGGTGTGCGATGCTTTGGCCCCACAGCAGAAGCGGCTCAGTTGGAGTCCAGCAAAAGGTTTGCCAAAGAGTTTATGGACCGACACGGAATCCCAACTGCACGCTGGAGAGCGTTCACCCAACCTGAAGAGGCCTGCAGCTTCATCATGAGGTAGACAGAGGGCGACCGCAAAGGGCAATTATTTCATTATCATAGTTAAATATCCGGGTCACTTGTGTGTCACCAGTTTATTGTAATATAATTGGGGGGGGGCAGGGGGACTCATTCTATTTTGGTTGCCTTTTTCCAACATCAAAAGAAAATGGGATTCTATGCATGTATAGTACAATGTTGTATTGTCTTGTAGAGAGATGAATTTTATATTTATTACTGAATAGTTTCTAGGGAAAGAGATACACTTGGTTTCACAGCCAAATTGACATACACAGTGGCAGCTTAGAAAAAAAGGATATTGGTTTCATTTATAAATGGTTAACCAGAGTGAGGAAGCATCACTTGGTGGCCTTGTGCCAGCACTGCTCGGCTCTGGATCACAAACTCAGACATCCTGTTCATGAATGTGGGCAGGTGCGTGACTTTGCCCTTTTTTATTGACACCTCTCCCTGTGACCGGGTATGTTTTCCCTTTAGTTGAGTCAATTTCATTCTTTATTCATCTTGAGTCCTACAGAGTCTCTTAAGCACTGAGTGTTATTTCCTAGTAGCCCCATGCCTTGGGTAAGGACTTTGTTAGTGTCCTTTCAGATCTCCAGTCTCACTCAACAGGAGAAACTGTGTCCTTGGAGAAATGGTCTTATTCTTACACAGCCATGTCTTCTACTTGAGAGTAGGTTTCACTACTTTGTATCTGAAAGATGATTCTGTACCCACTGTACAACTGCTTTATTCTTCCAAAGATTTTGCCAATGTGATGTGTGCCGTGTGATCACAGCCATAAAGCGATCTATAGGGAAAGGATCCTGGAGGGAAGTACAAAATGGTGTTGATAAGATCAGTCATTTGTTCCTTTCTGCTTTCCTCTTGTTGTTAGAGCATATCCTTATAAAAACCCAAAGCAGCTTACATTTTTAAACTGAAAGGGTTTGTTGGATGCTGAAGGTGACCCTCTCTCCACAGTGCGGACTTCCCTGCTCTGGTCGTGAAGGCCAGCGGCCTCGCCGCCGGGAAAGGGGTGATAGTGGCAGAGAGCAGAGAAGAGGCCTGCAGAGCCGTGCAGGAGATCATGCAGGTAAGCTGGTTCCTCTGGAAACATTTATAATTTCCTTGTCACACTGGATAGAGTTTATAGCTTTCTACTCTTAAGTTTACAAAATGTTCCTCAAGAGAAGGAAAACGTATGCAGCAAACACACAGGTAAGTTATTTTTCATAAGACTTTGTGTTATAATCCATCTCTAAGGCAGACCTATGCCGATGCTAAACCCTGCACAGCTTTGTTCTTTGGAAGCACGTTCCTGCGGCATCCTTTGTTGTCTGCTGCCGAAAGGCAGAAAATACAAACACATTCTCAAACATGCACGAGGACAAAATTCTTTGCCCTATGTGTCCCACATCTCAGAAGTGAAGCATCGAATTAATATACATTGCTTCTCTTTCATGATCCGTCTGGGTTGCTGTAGGTGTCCCCTCCTTGTAGAAATCTACTTTCACAGACATTCTTTAGTATAATTATTGTAGGCAAGCAGATATAATCATCATCAAAAATTAGAATTAAATGGTAATGGTGAAATGGCTCTTTGTGAGCCCTTTCACCTGTACCTGTGCTGGCTCCAGGTCATTGCCACTTTAAAATTAGGAAACACTCATGTCCCTTGGAGGCTTCCAGAAAGGGAAAGAGAAATTACAATACCCATGTATTGGTTCATAGTACAAATGGCAGAACATGACAGCAGCCAGTGAAGTAAATGTTAAGAGCTTACTATTTGCTTTTTTATTTTTTTAATCTACCATAAGGATAAAGCATTTGGAGCAGCTGGAGAAACAATTGTCATTGAAGAACTCCTTGAGGGAGAAGAGGTTTCTGTAAGTATACTCACACCTGGGCCCTCAGAGTGCGAGGAGCTGTCAGCTGACCTCTGAGCCCCAGACACCTGCTCTGCCCCGGTGCTTTCACATGAAAGCGTAAACCAGCAGTTACAGAGGACTGTATATGTTTAGCACTTGGGGTGCAAATGAAAAACAAATGTATCCTCTCTTAATCACCCCCAGTGTCTCAGTAAGGGACTTGGACTGTATCAAACATTATGTAAAGTGGAGAAAGGTTGAAATGTTTTGAGAGTAGCTTGACTTTTTACCTAACCCGATTCTTGATGTAGTTAGCATAGGGTTATTTATGTTCTAACTCACTTTACTTTAAAAGAAGAAAACACTTCTTCTAGGAAGAGTTAGGGTTCACTTTCCACGTACTAGTTAATTTTGTACTCTGGGCACCTTCGGTAAGTGGACCGTTTTCTTTCCTGTGCAGTGTCTGTGCTTCACTGATGGAAGGACCGTGGCTCCCATGCCCCCAGCGCAGGACCACAAGCGACTGCTGGAGGGAGATCATGGCCCCAACACAGGGGGGATGGGGGCCTACTGTCCTGCACCTCAGGTACGTCCCAGAGGCTCGGCTGAGTTCAGGAGGAATTGCTTGGTCTTCTCAAAGAGCTCTTAGTGCTTTTCAGTTTATGGTAATTTCTAACTTTTAGATGTCATCTTTCCTATTTCATAAGAGTAAAGTTAAATACTGACTTGATAGGGTCAGTATGAGGATTTTAAAAGTTTATTCATTTAAAGTGCTCACCGTATATCTGGTACTAAATAAATACTAGCTTTCCTTGTCCCCTCTCATTGCCCCACGTGGTATTGCTCACAGAATAATTTTTTAATACCAGTTACAGTCCGGCCAGCATGGCTCAGCATTTGAGCATTGACCTAGGATCCAGGAGATCCCAGTTCAATTCCCAGACAGGGCACATGCCTGGGCTGCAGGCTCGCTCCCCAGCAGGGGTGGTGCAGGAGGCAGCCAATCAGTGACTCTCATCATTGACGTTTCTCTCTCTCTCCCTCTCCCTTCCTCTCTCTGAAATCAATAGATTTTTTTTTTTAATTTAAATACCAGTTACATTTACATACTTCTGCTTGTGCCCCAGGTTTCTAAGGATTTGCTGCTAAAGATTAAAAATGCCATTCTTCAGAGGACAGTGGACGGCATGCAGCAGGAGGGCTCCCCGTACACAGGTGCACGCTGATGTTTGTGGGCTTTGTTCACGGGGCAGCTTCACCGCTTCGGCACACTTCCCATTTTCTTATTTCACCACCTTTTGTTGACCACTGTCGTGGCGCTTGTTGATATTCCATACTTTCAAGTATTAGACATTTATGTTTTGTCAGTCACAATACAGTGTCTTCAATGTAGATTTTTTCCTTTCGAATGAAGGTGTTCTCTATGCTGGTATAATGCTGACCAAGGATGGCCCAAAAGTTCTGGAGTTTAACTGCCGCTTCGGTGATCCCGAGTGCCAAGTGAGTAATAATTAAAAACAGTATAAGGTGTTACTTTGTAGAAGATGCATGTTTTAATCTCAGGATTTATAGGCCTTGAAATGATCACCTTTGAGAAACACAGTTGACCCAGGACAACACAAGTTTGAACTGTAGAGTCCACTTACAGGCAGAGTTTTAAGAATAAATACACAGTCAGCCTTCCCTGTTCCTGGGTTTTGAATCTGTTGCTTCAGCCATCCTCCCTCGTCTAGAAACAGTGTTTTCAGTCTGTGGTTGTGCATCCGCAGATGAGGAAGGCTGACTGTGCATTGATCTTCACAGCCTTATGTAAAGGGATTGAGCATCCAAAGTTTGGAATCTGCAGTGAGGTCCTGGAACCAATACCCTGTGGATAGCGAGGGATGACTAGAGTTTTGGGGGAGTCATGAGTAATATGGGAATTTTTGACTGTGGGTGTTGAGCCCCTCCCTCCCACGTTGTTCTTGGGTCACCTGGAGGTGCAGGTTTTACTGGTGTCCCAGTGAATAAAATGTCTAAGAGCTAAAACTCCTCCCTGTTGCCTTGCTGATTATGATTTTCCAGGTAATCCTCCCACTTCTTAAAAGTGATCTCTATGAAGTGGTTCAGTCTACCTTGGATGGCCTGCTCTGCGCATCTCCGCCTGTCTGGCTTGAAAACCGTGTGGCCGTAACTGTTGTCATGGCAAGTCAGGGGTATCCAGGAGACTACACCAAGGGTGCGGAGATAACAGGTGAGTCTGGGGAGTGAGAGATTGACTTCAGTGTGGCAGGTGCCTGGCCCGCAGCAGGCTTCCCTCCCATGCTCTTTCCCTATGTTCTTAGGCTGTCAGAGCCTTCAAGGGGTTCTTCACCTGTTGCTTGTTGAATGTGGGTGTTCAAATGTCCAAAATTATTATATTTTAAGAACTGCAATCCATTTCCCTTTCTGGAAAAGAAAGACTGAGGTGGGCCTCGCTGAGCACCGGGAAGATGATGGGACTCTATGGGGTTAGAGTGACATTATTGTGATTACATCAGCGAGGTAAATTTCAGATGGATAATATCGGAATAATCACAAGTGGATCCCCCATTTGCATCCCACCCCATAGTCACCTGGATGGCAGAGTTCAAATGCTTTCTTAAGTATAGCCTTCTCTTCTGTTTCTCTTTACAGAAGGTGAGGAACTACTTAAATGATGTTAAATAGAACAGTGTTTAAAATGCCAAGTAACTTCCAGTGCCATAAACCCAAAGGCAGGCCTCCGTGGTCCCTGGCAGGCGTGGCCTCCCTTGGTACTTCAATAGTGTGTTTGATTCAAATACCCTATTTACTATCTTGCCCAGACAAGAAGTCCATTGCCCTGTGAATCCCACACATGGCACCTGGGCAGTTAGGAATTCAAAACACTTTGAGGAAGGCATAGATTAACAGACTACCTTCCTCTCTTTAAAAATCAATAGGAACATATTTTTAAAAATGAAAGAGAAATGGAGACAGTAAAGAACAACCTGGGGATTTAAGAATGGTTTTTTTAAAAATTTAAGGATTATATCTTTGTATAAACTGTGCATGTTCGTTTTAAGTGTAAAATTATATATATATGAGAGCTTTAAAAATAATTCAAAACAAAATCAAGCCAAGGATTTTAGACTACATCTAAAATCTAATTTAAATCACATTTGTCTTAAAGTTTTACAGTTGTTTTATTGGGGGAAAGATTAAGAAAGTGTTTTGCATGGCAGTGGTCCTATGGGTTCTTGAAGGAAGGAACCTAGGAACCTTTACTTGGGTAGTTATGATAAAAGAGAAATTACTTTTAAGTAAAAGACGCCATCAAATCCAGAATTATTCATTGATGTTTAGATTTTTTTAACTTGGGAAAAAATAACTTTCTACTTTGAAATCTCAAACTTTTTAGGGCTTAGCTTCTTTTTTTCCTCCCTCATTGAAATAATAGTTCTTACATGACACTTATGATAGCACAGAACAGACTGTCCTTAGGAGAAAGTGTCTGTTTACTATTCATTGCATTCATTCCTTCCTGATAGGATTCTTGTGACGACTCATTAAAGTGAAGTAAAGATTTTATTTTAAAGAAAATTTCTGGAAATTAGTAACCAGCTCACAGTGTAGAATACTGTCATTGCAGATGGTGAGTCGAATGTGCTCTCTTACAGGGGTTGCCGAGGCTCAGGCTTTAGGGCTGGAGGTGTTCCAGGCAGGTACAGCCCTGAAAGATGGCAAAGTGGTGACCAACGGAGGTCGAGTCCTCACGGTGACAGCCATCCGGGAAGATCTCATCTCAGCCCTCGAAGGAGCCAATAAAGGACTGGCTGCTATAAAGTTTGAGGGAGCCGTTTATAGGAAGGACATTGGCTATCAGGCCATAGCGTTCCTCCAGCAGCCCAGGTAAATTTCTCACCCGGGTGCTGATAGCACAGCTTCAAAATTGGCACATAGAGCTATGCAGAAAATCCCATTAGCCCTGCACTGAGCCTTTCTGTAGTCTTCTCCCTGTGGGGTGGGTCTGATTTTGATTTGCATTTAGTTTGAATCCAAACCATTTACAATATTCAAATGAAATAGAAAAAAACCTCATGGGAGCTCCTTCTGTTTGAGAAGTTTAGTAAAATCACAGTGGTATTAAAGACTTTTCCGCATTGTACACTTTAAATATATACAGCCATTTGTTACTCATCAGTAAAGACAGGGAAAGGGATTTTTATTCCTCGAGCTATCATATATTTAAATATTGCTATTTAGTTATATCTTAATTCCTGGTTTTGTCAAAGAATTCAAAATGAAAAGATTGGTCATCCACTCTTGCAGGTTAACTTGCTGATACCATATGTTTGGCAGTCATCTTGTCACTGCGTTTAAGTCTATCACTGAGATGGGTTTTTCACCCTTATTGATTCATTTATTGACATGTACAACTATTCCTTTGTAAAAATCAATAAACTTTTAATTGCAAGTGTGGGTGTTTTGTTTTCTTAATTGTATATCGCAGTTACTATTCTTTGTCGAGTTCATCTATGAGAAATAAGTTTTAGGACAAAATAAGTTTTTAGCAACTTAATTCAAGCTGTACTGCTACTGATAGGCAAGTTTTTAAAATACTGGCTTTTTTTTTTTTTTTTTTACAAATAACATTAAAATACCATGCTAAAAATTTATTTTTTTATTTTAAAATGAGTGGATTCCGTTGAAATGACCAGTGGAACCCTACTTCAAGGGACTGCAATCTTAACACTAGTCTGAGTTCTTTAAATTAAAGATGAAGGTTTTTTTAAACCTTTTGTAGGGCGAGACTACCGAATCCACGGTGCTCCTCACAAACTTGATCTCTGAACGTATGTACCACTCCCTGGTGTTTGCCTGATAGAGAAGGTGATGCACCAGAGGCCGTTACCTCACTGTACTTTTTTCATAGTTTTTATCTTGTTTGTTAACTGTCTTCAGCTATAAGGAAACTATTACAATTCTCTGTTGTTGCAGCAAGAACTCGGTTTCATTCTTTGGGGATTTCTTTGTAGAGTTCTTAGAATCCTAATTTTTACTTTTCCAACTTTGCTTTGACGCTCCTTCCCTTCCCATACCAAACTGAACAGAGAAAGGCTGTGGCGCAGCGTCAGTATATCCAGCTGCCTGTGAGCAGTGCTAATGGGGGAATACAGTTAGAGAAGTCTGCAGTAGGGATGACAGAGCCTCCTCCCCTGGGCAGGTGGTTTAAACACTTCAGTCTCCAGGCCTGCCCTGGACCAGTTATAGCAACGTCTGTGGAGGGGCCCAGCACGTGAGCAGATGCCAGAATCACGAGGGATATCTTCTGCTTTACATAATAGCGTAAGAGTACATCGTTTTCCCTGACATTTAGGTTATGTCCTAGGTTTTGTTTTGTGTTTTTAATCCTTTAGGGGCCTGACTTACAAGGAATCTGGGGTAGACATTGCAGCTGGAAATCTGCTCGTCAAGAAAATCAAACCTTTAGCAAAAGCCACCTCCAGACCAGGTGAGTCAGATCCTATCCTTTCCTAGTTCGTTGACTTTGACAGACACTGTGGACTGATTTGAGCTTTGTAGTTTACAGAGGAAAAATGTTCCAAATTAATACCCAGTTCTGTGCCAGGCTGACCCACAGTCTCCTGCTTCCTTGTCTCTGTTATTAAGAAACACATTTATGATGTTAAACTCGAAAGGACATGTCTGCCCCTTTAATATTTAATTACTCCTCAGTCAGTGCTTTAAGCTCGCGGTGCTCCCAGGAAAGGCATCGGAAGTGTTCTGCAGACTCACCATCACCTGGTCAGTGGAAACACATCAGGTTTTGAATTTCCTCCCCCACAGGCTGTGATGTCGATCTCGGAGGTTTTGCTGGTCTTTTTGATTTGAAAGCAGCCGGTTTCAAAGACCCTCTCCTGGTTAGTGGAACAGATGGTGTTGGAACGAAACTAAAGGTAATTAAACACCTTTGCACATAGAGACCTTGTATGAACATAGAAAGAATTTACTGTTATGTCAAGTACCTGTTTTCCCCTTTTGATGTACAAGCACTAAAGAGAACCATCCCAGATAACCCTATAATATGACTAAAATATCTACGTGTTTTAACACAATATTGCTGAGGCTGTATCCAGATGGAAGGGTTACTTAGGGGCTAAAAGGGGATACTTTGGACTGAGCCGCCTATCAGAATTTAGTGTTCTTTCGTCTGGAGGTGTTCAGAGCAGCCAGCCAGAAGTGGTAATATTTGTTAGCCTCTGCTGCTAAACTGATAAGTTACAATGTGGAGCTTAATCTCACGTGGCTGTTCTGTTGTGTAGATTGCCCAGCAGTGCAACAAACATGACACCATTGGTCAAGACTTGGTTGCAATGTGTGTGAATGACATCCTGGCCCAAGGAGCAGAGCCCCTCTTCTTCCTCGATTACTTTTCCTGTGGAAAACTTGACCTCAGTACAGCTGCAGCTGTTGTTGCTGGGATCGCAGAGGCATGCGGGAAAGCTGGGTGTGCCCTCCTCGGTATGCTCCCCCTCCTTAATCATGCATCCGCTTTGCTGTACTTCAGCCCTGTGTGTAAGTGTGATCGGTACCAGTACAGCAAGCGTGAGAGACCACATATCACAAGATGAGGCAAATAAAATAGAACTTAGACCCTGGTGTCCTGAAGCCCCTCCTCGCGTGTTTGTTCCCAGATTCATACCCCTTTACAGGCCAGGCCTCCCCTGTCTCCCTAACCTTTGGCACCATTGTCATCCCATCTTTCTCAGTGGCCTCTCAGACAGACAGGGTGGGGGTCATTCCCTCCTTACTGGCCCTGCAGCCCAGGCAGGTGGGTTCTTTGCATTTTGAGTCTTATTTTCCCACCAAAGGAACACAAAATGTGTCCAAGATTTATGGAAACATTGCTTAAATATATGAGAATTTTGAGCAAAATAAACGTGTAGGGCCCTAGCCAACTTGGTTCATTGGTTAGAGCGTCGGCCTGCAGACTGAAGGGTCCCGGGTTCATTTATTGCGCAGGGCACCGACCACGGTTGCAGACTCAGTCGCCTGCGCAGGTCAGAGTGCATGTGCGAGGTAACCAATTAGTGTCTCTCTCACACTGATGTTTCTCTCCCTCCCTCTCTCCCTTCCACTGTCTCTGAAAAGCAGTGGAAAAAATATCCTCAGGTGAGGGTTAAAAATTTTAACAAAATAAATCTGTAGGTTGAACAAGGACCACAATTACCTCTTTTATGTCACCATTTCTGGGGACAGGTCTGTTCCAGAGGCCAAAAATTGTTTCAGCCATTTTTTAGAATAGTTTCTTATTTGGAGTCTGTGTGCCTAGATCCTGTCTTTACAATATTATCATGAAGTGAACTGTGGGGTCCGTTTTACGCGGGGACATTTGGAGTTAGACGGGCTGATTGATCACTCTCAGCCTGTACTGTCACCTAGAACGGAGCGATTGTAAAGACCAAGTACAGGTGAAAGCATTGCTGAGGCTCAACTGCTCTGCAAGTTACATTACATTCAGCTGAGATCCCTCTCATGAAAGGAATGATGTTTGGAGGTGTGCTCGCCCTTTTTGGAAGTTAGTGCTATTTCCCCTGAAATCGTGCTCGGTTGAAAGTCCTGCTAGGCGGCTAACAGTACACTATTGCATGTGTGGGGTGTAGCTTCCCGTTTAATTGTGGCTGCTGTCCCTACTGCCCGGGCAGGTGTGTAAATACTGTAATCTCGCTCTTTTGTATTCCCACCAGGAGGGGAAACGGCAGAGATGCCGGACATGTACCCTCCCGGGGACTATGACTTGGCCGGTTTTGCCGTCGGGGCCGTGGAGCGGGACCAGAAACTGCGTCCCCTGGAGAGTGTTGCTGAAGGGGACGTGGTTATCGGAGTAGCTTCGTCTGGTCTGCACAGCAACGGATTTAGCCTTGTGAGGAAGATTGTAGCGAAGTCCTCCCTTCAGTACTCCTCTCCAGCGCCCGATGGCTGTGGCAACCAGACCTTAGGTGAGTGCGCTTTCGTTTCAGTCTCCTGCTTGGAACTGTCTGAGCAGCCACTGAGGGGGTTAGTCTCATTACCTAGAGTGGAATAAGTGACAGTGTCCCGTGGCCTTGTCTGGACATTACTAGAGAACTGGCATTATGGTACAAGGTCACGGTCATTCTCTACTTCCATTCCGTGGGTTTTATGTGCTTTGGTTTTATGTTCATCTGCTAAGTTTTTGTCTTCTCTCTCCAATATTCAGGGGACTTACTTCTGACTCCAACCAGAATCTACAGCCCCTCCCTGTTACCTGTCTTGCGTTCAGGACACATCAAGGCCTTTGCCCATATCACCGGCGGAGGGCTGCTAGAGAACATCCCCAGAGTACTCCCTCCGAAATGTGGGGTAGATTTAGGTGAGCTGCATTAGGAGAAAAAATACCCTAGGGGAAAAACCCTGTGGGTAATTAGTGCACATGTGATTATATGTGGGAATTCTTATCATTGTCTTGGGGAAAGAACAGGGCTGACCCCTTCCTACCTTTTTTTGCTTTATTTGCCGTGTTTGTAAGGCATGAAACCCTCTCATGTAATTGACTTATAAAAGAGGAGTTGTTGCCAGGCCAGCATGGCTCGGTAGTTAAGCATCTACCGATGATGCAGGAGATCATGGTTTGATTCCTGGTCAGGGCACATGCTTGGGTTGCGGGCTCGATCCCCCGTAGGGGGTGTGCAGGAGGCAGCTGATCAGTGACTCTCATTGATATTTATCTCCCTTCCTTTCTCTGAAGTCAATAAAGACATATTTAAAAAACAAAACAAAAACTGATAGGGGAGAAAATTCATAGATGTATGACGCCTCTTAAAAATTTTATCAACTCTAACCCTGGCCGGGTATCTCAGCTGGTTAGTGCATCGTCCCGATACGCCAAGGTTGCAGGTTTGATCTCTGGTCAGGGCACATATAAGACTCAACCAATGAAGCATAGATAAATAGAACAACAAACCAATGTTTCTCTCCCTAGAAAAAAATCAATTAAATATATCAACTCTAGAGCATTAAAAAACTAATTATCCCGCAGATGCACCAAGTAAATAAGGGGAGTGGATGGTCAGCCCCATTTTGTAATTAAAAGCTAAGTTCAGTGGCTTTCTTTTCTTAGGAGCATCATTGTGAAGTGTTTAATTCAGTATAGTTTTTGTAAATCAGATCCCA
Source organism: Miniopterus natalensis (assembly GCF_054644295.1). Taxonomy (NCBI): domain Eukaryota; kingdom Metazoa; phylum Chordata; class Mammalia; order Chiroptera; family Miniopteridae; genus Miniopterus; species Miniopterus natalensis. The sequence continues at coordinate 88,632,389 of NC_142086.1, read as the reverse complement.
TAACTAGAAGCCAGAGAAATTTTTGTTATATTATTTGCGATAATAGAGAGTACAGTCTTAAAATAGAACTGAGTCTAAGTTTTTAAAAATAAATAGGCAGACATAGGATATTTATCTTAAACCTCTTGTGTAACATGACTTCATTAGTGCATGCGCTTCCTTTCAATCCGAACACAAGCGCCTGGTTTAGCATCCTGCCTGTGGTGCATTGGTCATCGCTAAGGCCCAGCTAAACCTCACAGGCTAATCAGACAACTCCTGCCTGTTTGCAGATGCCCAGACCTGGAGGATCCCCACCGTCTTCTCGTGGTTACAGCAGGAAGGACACATCTCTGAAGAAGAGATGGCCAGAACGTTTAATTGTGGGGTCGGGGCTGCCCTCGTGGTGTCGGAGGACCTGACAGAGCAGGTTCTGAGGGACATTCAGCAACGCCAGGAAGAAGCCTGGGTGATTGGCAGGGTGGTGGCCTGCCCTGAAGGTAGCAGTTCCTCATTTAATTCTCTTCTGTGCATCATCCTGAATGTATCTGTGTCCTGCCTCACACGCACGCTCTGTCCACCTCTCACCCCAGCATCGCTGTGGCACAGGGCACAGCTGTAACATGACAACAGCCACGCCCGTGACACCACATACCTCTTCATTTCTGCCGCAGGGCTCAGACCTCTCCGTAGCAGTAGCATATGCACCACACCCCGCAGCAGGAGCCTTGACCAGTGGGGTGGGAGCTAGTGAGAAAGAACCCACCTCAGGGACAAAAGAAGGGAGTAGTTCTGAGGCACAGTCTACCTGGCCCCTTTGAGGGTCCTAGGGAAGCGGGAACCAGTGCCCACTGGGAACCAGGTTTTAGCACACTCCTGTACCCGCTCCTCTGCCCCTCTTCCATCGTCTCTCTGGTCCCTGGAGTCCCTTCCTGAAGACCTTGTCTTGGGCTGTTTTGTGGCTCCGCTCAGATCAAGGAGTATCGAGCGAGCACCCCGACAAGTATATGAATTACACAGGGACACTGACAACTGCTAGAAATCGGCAGTGGCAGAAAACCCACTCAGAACTGGCTGACAGGTATCAGGACTTGTGATTTTTTTTTTTTATCTGAGTCTCTCCTTTATTGTGTAGGTTTCATTTTCAGGCAGGTTCTCCACGTATCAGAAAAAATGTCTTGAGCCCACATCCTTGGGCTCACTTTGCAATAGGAAAGAGGCCCTCTCTTTCCCAACGTCCTGTGTCAGATCTTTGAATGGCTTTGCCTGGGTCGTGTGCCCGCCCTTGAGGCCAGGAGCTCCTGGCACCATCGTGGATGGGAGATGGGAGGAGTGGGGACAGGACCCTGGCAGGCAGCAGAACGTCCACGTGGGCTTAGGCTGAAGTAGGTAATATGTTCACCTTAAGGAAGGTTTTATGAGTGAGGAATGTGAAAGTAACACATACTGTTACTCTAGCCCTTGCATATCTTAGTGTCAGAATAAAATACAGTATTTTAAAGTTCTCATGAAATACTTTCTATCACCACTGTTAATTCATGGCTCTTTACTTCTTTTCTGGGTGTGTTTGAAATGAAGGTTCCCCTCGGGTGAGAGTCAGGCACCTGATTGAAGCCATGCGGATACGAGGGTCGGTGGTGGAGAATGGCACCGTGAGAAGTCACTTCTCTGTCCCACCGAGAAAGGCAAGAGTGGCTGTCTTAATATCTGGAACAGGTGAGATGTGGCTTCCTCTTTATTGCAGCGCCGTAGAAATGCTCTTCCCTTCCTCCCCACCCCATCTCACCCCTTCCTCCCCAGCAAAAACCCTCAGGTTGTGAGAACACCAGCAGAGTAGAGCGGGCCCACAGAGAGGAGTCCTGGAGGAGGGTCGTCTCTGCAGCCTCACACTTTCCACTTTTCTCAAGCGTGTGAGGTGGCTCTGAAAGAAAAAACAGGATGGAAAATCCCGCTGCTTTTGCATCATGGCTTTGTAGTCATGTAATAGTAGAAAGTCTTGTAATAGTAGAAGGGATTTTTTCACTTGCTAATGATAAGAAGAAGAATGTGGAATTTATGTCTGACACTTGGGATGGAGGAGTAGATAACAAGAGTATCACTCTCTCAGATGGGTAGAGCTGACTGCTTTCCGCAAGTGTAAGTGACGTTGCTGTGAATTGACGTTCTCATAAGTCATATTAAGTGCGTATCTGATGATTTCTGTGAGTTACATTCCCAGAAGGCTTTACAAGTCTGTTCTGAGATTTCAGAATACTTGAGGCCCAAGTTGATGGTAGAGCAAGAAGCCTATGGTGAAGGCCTCGCGGTTGGTTGGTTTGTTTGCTTCTGTAGAGCAGAGCACGTTTGAATGAACGCTGTAGTCCTGCTCAAGGGACAGCGCAGTCATTTACCTTGATTTGCTGTCAGGAATTTAAAAGAGAGCAAACAAATATTACACAGTTCAGTATTTCCTGATGAAAAACATCACATTTCATGAATTACATAAAAAAACAGTCGTATCATTACATAGACACAGAGAGTACACTGTTTTTATATCATTAATGCTTATTATGCTGTGTGACAATTCTTTTTTATAGCAAGATATTCAAAGAAATACGTAGTATCCCTAAATTTTATGGGTTCTGAGTTACTGCAGGTGGACCGTAGAGAAGTGTGGAGAAGCTGGAAGGAAATGCCTTGAACAGTATGGGAGGCCTGCCTGGGTGGTGTAGTCAGAGTGAACAAACTCCAGACTAGAGGGTGGCTTTGCGCAGCGGGCACAGGCGGCCGAGGCGGGTGCGCTGGCTGGGTCCATCTGGGGCACTCGGGGAGATCTATAATGAAGAAATGTCATTAAGACTCACTAATGAACCCAAGGCCTTGCTCAGCTTATGAAGACTGAACCCCACAAGCCCTGTCCCTCGTCTGAGGGTGTTTCCCTGTATGATAAGTGTGCACATATTTCCCCCATGCTTCTTGTTGAAAGAGCAACCACATATCCTAAGACCAGGCGCGCCTGTGTTTCCATAAGCTGTGTGTCCACAATCCCAGGAGGAAGGGAGCCTAGACACCTCACGTATTTTGCCAATATTTTCTAAGACATTTACCCAGGAATCTTGACCGCTCTCTTCCAAATGTCACCTCGCAGCAGGTTGGGGGGCTGGGCGGCAAAGGTGAGGGGACTGAGAAGTACGCAGTGGCTGTTAGGGAATAGTCACGGGGACGTGACGTCCAGCACGGAGCATGGGCAGTAATGTGATGCCTACGAGCGGCGCCAGGTGGGTGCTCGCCTTACCCGTGCGGGGCCACTTAGTGAGGTTTGTAGTGTCCGACCACTATGCTGCGCACCTGGAGCCGATGTGACACTGAATGGCAGCTGTAATTGGAAATGTTTAAATGGCACGGGCCTCTCTTTAAGAGGTGTGAGCTTGCTTGTGCTTTTCCCCTCCTCAGGCTCGAACCTCCAGGCTCTGATAGACAGCACCCAGGAGCCCAGCAGTGCTGCCCACATCGTGGTCGTTGTCTCCAACAGAGCCGGCGTGGCCGGGCTGGACAGAGCAGCGAGAGCCGGCATCCCCACCCGCGTACGTCGCTTAGAGTGTCTTTCCCGCAGGCTGTTTAAACTTATCTTCCGCCCCCCAGGACCTGGGGCTCGGGGCTCCTGTCCTGGATTCCTGGGCTTGGGGTGGGTGCGGGCTGCCCTCCTGCTTCCCCCGTCGGCTCCTTACCTCTTCATACCGCGTGTGGCAGAGGGAGCAACTGGTCTGTGTGAAGGCTGAGCTTTAAATTTTTTTGGTAATTCATCGAAATAGACTGTGCTTCTGTTTTCCTGTTCCAGGTAATCAATCATAAGTCATATCAGACCCGTGTGGAATTTGACAGTGCAGTTGACCAAGTCCTGG